>NW_026019957.1:1127224-1727224 GCF_900185275.1 Solanum verrucosum
TTTAAAAAAAAATTAATAGACATGAATGGTAACAAAGTCAACAATAAAATGAGTTTACTTTTGAACTTACTAAATTAGTCGGCTATAGCCAACACTAGGGGTGTGGGTATTTTACGGAATGAAAATTTTGGTTCATTAATTTTAATTTTTTATTTTTAAAAATAGTAATTTTATTATTATATAAAATAAATTTAATATGATTTGATATTTTAAATATCGATTTTGACATTTAATAGTGCGGTAAATAGATAATTATAATTTGGTCGACTTCAACTTACATATATACTCATATAATAGAGAATTATGACTTCAACTTTAAAAAAAAAAAAAAACGTCTCAATTTGATTTTTAATCATAATCATGAACAACCCCACAAACAAATGTACAAATAATACACCAAACATTTAACAGAGGATAAAATATATTATTTTGGATCTGGACTACATTATTCCACTGCCTATTTATAGTTTCCCATTTCTTCTAATTATATAAACCACCACATTTTCATATCTTTAATTTACACACAATATATTATCAAGAAAATGTTGTCACTTGGTATTTATATTATTGGATCTTTAGTTGTTATAGTTATTATACATTACTGGAGGAACCCTAAAAGCAATGGAAAACTCCCACCAGGTTCAATGGGTTGGCCATTACTTGGTAAGACTATTCAATTCTTTGCACCAAATACATCATTTGATATTTCTCCCTTTGTGAAGGAGAGGATGCAAAGGTAAAATAACTAATTAAACGTTAATATTATCATTATGTTCTTTACAATAACATTTTGTTATAGCTGTCAAAAATATTTCAACAAATGTCGTCATTATAGAGATGTTTGATGACAAGAGAGACGTGCTCATATGACAATCAACGTCCACCTCAAATCCTAAAATTGTGAGTTCGAATCATCAAGGAGTAAAAAAGATGGGAACTTCACTGATTCGGGATTGATCTCTATATACTCTCTTTATCTGATCAATTTATGTGTCATATTTTCTTTTTTAATTTGTTTAATAGAATGACATACTTTATTTTTGGCATAATATATAAACATGCTCTTTAAATTAGCTTCATCTTTCATTTATGCCCTCCAACCTTGGGTGTGCACCAGTAGTCACTTAGACATCTATAGAATTGAACTAGTAGACACACACGCCCTACTTGTCGTCCTATGTGGCAATTCACTTCTTATTAGGCATCATAAGTGGTGTCATTCATATCCTATGAGACATCATAAGTGGTGTCCTACGTGTACTATGTCACGTAGGAGACATGTGTTTACTTATTTAATTTTATACAAGTTTAAATGCTTACTTGTGTACACCCAAAGTTGAAGGGCATTGATACCAACTGAGGCGAAGTAAAAAGACATATTTATGTATTATGCTTTTATTTTTTTTTGTAAATACAGAAACAATTTAATTTTGAACGTCTCATTCTACATTTGATGAGATGATTTATAGACACACAAATATCTATGGCTTATTTTAGACAACAAATTTCAAAAGTCTTTTTTTGTTTGTTAAACTGCATGCTCAGTCACCATCACATAATTAGAAGACATAATACATAAACATGACCCTTAACTTGGATTCAACGGACAACTATGCCCTCCAACTTTGAGTGTGCACAAGTAGACACTTAAATTTGTATAAAATTAAACAAGTAGACACATATGTCCTACATGACATAATATACATCGGACACCACGTGTAGGACACAAAATTGCCATGTCGGCCGAATGTGTCTATTTGTTCAATTTTATACAAGTTTAATTACCTATTTGTGCACACCCAAAGTTAAAGGTCATAGTTTCCAGCTGAGGTCAAGCTAAGGGTTATGTTTATGTATTATGTCCAATTAGAACAAAGGTCTAATTGCGGCTTCACAATGTATTTATCATACTTTTTTTTTTAATCTTTCTCAAAAAGGATGTCAAACTTCTTTATGTAGATATGATTTAACTTTAAATTTCTATCAACATGAGTTGTGGTGCACGGGTGGGAGTGTTTCACCCTTAACAGAGGTCTCAGGTTCGAGCCCTGGGTATGGAGAAAATCCTGTTGGGAGCGCCACCCCCGAATGAGCCCTGCAGTGCGTGATTCAGATTTAGTCGGAGCTCCAATGTGGACTCCGGACACGGGGTGGTAAACCAAAAAAAAAAAAAAACTTTAAATTTCTCATTTTATACTTAATAAGATGACTTATAGTCACACAAATGTCTATAATTTATTTGAGACTATAAGTTTCTGAAGTATTTCCTTCTTTCTTAAACTACATGCACAGACACCACACAATTAATTGGAACACATTGATCTAAGCACGAGTTCATAGGCTTGACATAATTTAGTAAATCGGAAACAAACGTTATATATATGTTAAAAACAAAATAACTTAATATATGTTTCGCATTAATAATAAATACAAGACTAAAATAGTAAGAGCTTGTTTGGATTGACTTAAAAGTTGGTTAAATTTACTTTTAAGTTATTTTTAACTTTTGAGAGTGTTTGACAAAGTTAAAAATAACTTAAAATAAATATAAAATAACTTTAAAAAAGTTATTAAAAGTGGATACACCTATTTTTCACTTTTTAACTTAAAGTTACTTAAGTTTGACTTTTAAAAACTACTTTTAAAAAGCTAAACCAAACGGGCTCTAAGAGACTAATAATAATAGGCTTAAGTCATCAACAACCCCTTAAAATTGTCCGCATAATTCACTTAGACACCTCAACTAGAACTTGTACCTATTGCACACCTAAATTGTGCAAAACATGTACCTATTAAATACAAAACGCTGATATGACAAAAATAGTGTTCTGTACTTTCATGGAGCACAACTTCGAATAGTATTTTTTTTAAAAAAAAAATACATTTTTCTTCTTTTATTAACACTTGGCACTATAATTAATATAAATTTTTTTCCTTCTTTCATTGATACGTTTTTTTTTTTTTTAAAAAAAATTACCCCACCCCCCACTAGTCATCTTCTTCATCTTTATTAGTTTCCAAGTTTTCTCCATTTTAGCTCCAACACTGTTTTTTAATATTTTTTTGTTTTATCTTTTTCCTTTCAAATCTGAATCAACTTATTGAATGTATGAAAAAAGAAGAAAGAAGATAAATGATTTTTATGCATCAGAGAAAAAAAAGGTTAGCGGGCCGATATTCGTCTATCACTATTTTAGAACAAATATTACAATTCAAATTAAAATGTAAATCCACTAAATTCATCAAAAATGATATACAAAAATTCGGTAGAATTAATTTTGAGCTATCAATTTCTTTTTGTCATCAATCTAAAATGAGTATCCACTGGTCAATTCCCTTTCTCCTTTACTCTTATACCATTCTTTCTCTATGACGTATCTAGTATGAAAATATGTTTTTTTTAAAAGGTTAATCTTCAAGTTATTTAAAAAGAAATTGAATTTTGTGATTTGGGAAAGAATGTATTTAGAAAAGAAGATGAAGATCAAAGGGGGCTGGGAGGAGGTTGGGTAGGGGTGGGGCTGGTAGAATATATTGATATTTTCATTTTTTTATTTTCTTAAAAAAAATAGATATAAAATGTGTTTGAAATAATTTTAATCAAAAAAATATATTTTTTCTATTATTTTAGGGCCCCAATGCCATGTGTTATTTTTTTAATTAGTCAGGTTGCCATGTCAGCGCAAACCTCTTCATATTTTTTGGCTATTATAAAAAAATGTCTAATAGGAATAATTTTTGAATAGTTAAAGGTGTTCAATAAGTACTAGTCTTAGTTGAGATATCTAAGTGAATTATGCAGACAACTTTAAAGGATCGTCGATGACTTAAGCCAATAATAATAATATTGAAAGAGAAACTAATATGCTTAGTATCTTTCCGGCATAATATGTCTCAAAGAGTTTGTATTTTGTTTGCAAATGATATTTGGATTGAAAGCAAAATATTTTATATTTTTTCAGATGATATTTGATCTAACTGGAAAGAAACTTATCAGCTATGATTCTGAGAACTCTACAGAGAATGTGTGTGAAAATTTTACCGCTTTTATAAAGGGATTAATTTCCTTCCCTTTATGCTTTCCTGGAACGGCCTATCACAAGTGTTTACAGGAATTTCTGAGTTTGATTTCTATACACTAATAATATCATAATAATTACATATAATCTCTAATAAAAAGTAATCAGTAACCTGAAAAATAAAATGAATTACCTACTATAAAAGTTAAAAATAAAGTGATCGCATAAAAGTTCTTTACTTTATCAGTATTTATATTATATATTCTCTATAGTATTTCATTATAACATCCAAAAATATAGACAAAATAATACTGTTATAATAATGTTTGACTAAATTTATACAAGTCATGATTGAACTAACTGTTGAAGGTGTTCATTAGGGAAGAAAGAAGATAATGAAGATGCTCAAGAGAATGCTAGAGGAAAGGAAATCACAACCAAGAAAAGAACAAAGTGACTTCTTTGATTATGTATTAGAAGAACTTCAAAGTAAAGACACAATTCTCACTGAGGCAATAGCTTTGGATTTGATGTTTCTGTTGCTCTTTGCTAGCTTTGAGACAACCTCTTTGGCTATAACTTTGGCTATTAAATTTCTTCATGAACATCCAAAGGCTTTGAAAGAATTAACAGTAAGTGAAACCATAATCTTCTTCATCAATTGAACAACATATGCACTTACTTGACAAAGTCGGATTCAGAATTTGAACTTTTTATAATAACGATATCAAGTTTTACAATAATTTCTCTAAACAACAATCAAACACTCCTCAAATGTTTTTCAGGAGGAACATGAGGCAATAATTAGAAGAAGGGAAAATGCATCTTATGGACTTACATGGAAAGAGTATAAATCAATGAAGTTCACATTTCAGGTATATTTAATCTAAATTATAATATTGTCCCTTCCAAGTCTAAATAAATTATCATAAATTAATTAATTTCATTAAAAAAATGTAGTTTATCAATGAAACAGTCAGATTGGCAAATATTGCTCCTTTGATTTTCAGGAAAGCACTTAAAGACATCAACTTCAAAGGTATGTAATTAAAAGACATTAAAATTCATTACCACTTAGTTATTGTGAACAAGAAATCAAGATCTACTCAAGGGAGACATATCTTAATATAATAAGGATTTAATTTATAGAGGTGTCAAAAGGTGTTAACCGAGAGGAAGGTGTAAAGCACTCCTTATTCAAGGGAGACATACCCTCATTAAAAAAAATGACACATATATACCATTTTTGTCTAACAAATGATGCATATATATATTCACTGTCTAATAAATTGTGCATATTTACTGAACTAAAAAAAATAATTCTAAAACGATTTTTAATGCCAAAAATGCCACGCATTTTTGAAAAATAACCTCTTCCATATTTTTACCCCTCCAGACCCGGCTTATATAGACTCGGCCCAACTAAGGAAACTCAATTTATATTTTATTTAGTCATCCCCCTATGATAGTGATGATGATATTGCTTAGTCTGTTATGCTACATGTATTAAAAAAACAATACTAATGATAACAATAACTTTGCAGAAATAAACAACAAAGTTTAAATCATATAATAAAAAATGGAAATTAATAACTGTATATTGTATGAGACAAAAGGGAAGGAAAATCGAGCACTGAATGCACAGTGTCTCCTTAAGAATTTTTTCCCCTCTAGTATCTGAGGTTTAAAGGAATAAATCCTTTCAAGATAGAACAATTCTATTCACCAATGTATTGATACAAAAAACAATGGTGTCGACGAGCCACTCAACGGGAGTAAAGTATACGAATAATTCAATTGTACAAAAGAAGAAGAAGAAGTTCAGAAATTTCGTAAGTGAAAAGTCTACATAATCACAGGTATTTATAGACAAGAAGTACTATTTCCGAAAGTTTGCAACTTTTCAGAAACCACACGACCGTTCATGAAAGTTTGCAACCTTCCAGAACAGTCATGACGGTTCTTGAAAGTTACACCTTTCAGAACAGTCATTTCAAACAGTGGAAATTTCAAATAAAACGGGAAAGACATTTTAAAACACGAGTCGAGTTGGATTGGGTCATTTTGGTTAATTAATTAAATAATTAAAATCGATTAGGACATTACTTAATTAAAATTAATTAAGTAATTAAAAACTTTGTCCAAAAAATAATCTAGCCAAAGTTGTAGCCGAGCGACAATAGCGTGAGGGGTCCCTCTTTCCAACTTTTAACAACTAGTAGAAGTGTTTCCTTATTTAAACACTTGAACTTTTCTTTCCACCACCAATGAGGGAGAATTGCTTTTTACTAATTAAAGCATAAGAGAACACTTCATATTTTCTCCTTTCATCTTCCCTCCATATCCCATTAGTTCTTACTATATACCCAACATAGTCGAACAAGCATCCCAGTCTAAGTCAATAGAGTGATAACTAAATATAGAAGAAGAATTGTACAAAAACTAAAGACTACTCTCAAATAAAAGTATTTGTGAGAGTGATCCAGAAATTAACAGGTTATTAATCAGTCCAAACATGAAAACTCATGTTACCACACTTACTTCTATACACTGAATATATAAAAGAAATATTATCAGTAAGTCACATTAAAGATAGTTAAAGATAACGTTTAAGAATCGGAGAAGGGCCTAAAATACCCCTCAAGTATTTGAATTGGTACAAATTACCCTCCATTCACCTATCGGCCCTAAAATAAATCTGACGTCCACCTTTCGGCTCAAAAATACCCTGATGTCTAACAGATCATACTCATTAGGTGGATGAAGGGCAATATTGTACCAAATCTCATAGTTTAAGGGCATTTTAGGCTCTTTCCGTTAAAATAATTTGAAATTACTTAATATATAAGCTCACATGATTGACTTGATTTTGAACTTCATAGTAAATTTAAAATTGTAAAAAGGTTAGACATCTACTCTCTACACTACTCCCTCCCCGTCCCTTCACTTCCTATCTCTTCCATTTTAATTTTTTTTAATTAAATTTATGACAAACATGAGAGAGAGAAAAAGGAGGAATATAATGATGCATTTATATAGAAATAATTAGTTCAATAAAAGATGACTTAATTAAGCAAATATGTACAAATATTATATTTTTCTTTTGTGTGTACCCAAAATCAAAAATAAAAGAATAAAAATAATCATTTCTCTTATCCCCACCCTCATCCCATCATGACAATAATACTAATTAAAAGAATATAAATATGTGAGTTCATTTCAAGTTTAGTCCCGGATATCCTAATTAAGAATAAGAGATTAAAAAAAAGGAATAAAAGAGAAAATGAAGAAGACATTTGGATAATTGAGAGAAAATTTTATATTAATGAAAGTAATAATTTTTTTAGATGAACAATCAGTGGGGGTAAGTATGGATTTTAGTTGGATCCTCATTTATAAATTGGGTTACGTTATAATAAATTGGGGTTGATTTAAAATAGGCCAATAGAAAAATATCATGAAATTAAATGTTTTTTCAATATTATTTTCAAGTGTATCGAGTCAAAATATGAATCATAAGTGGTTTTATAGAAAAATGAATTTTTTAAAATATCATTTTTATTATTTATTTGAGAAGGGTTTAAATTTGGACCAATCACATTAAGCAATACAATAAATAAATATTTAATAATTTTACTTTAAGGGAGCTATTAAAAATAAGGGTAACTATGAGTCAAAGGATTAATAGCAAGAGTATATTTGAGCCGAAAGGTGGACGTCAGGGGTATTTTAGGGCCTATAGGTGGATGGAGCGTAGTTTTATACCAATTCAAATACTTTAGGGGTATTTTAGACCCTTCTCCGATTTAAGAACATGTTAAATTATATTAATCATGTAAAAAACTCATTATATTATTATTAGAATAAAATAAATTACTATATATAATAAACGTTTGTGAGATGCAGGATATACCATTCCAGCTGGTTGGGCAATTATGGTGTATTCTCAAGCTGTGCACTTAAATCCTGCCAAATATGAAGATTCACTTCAATTCAATCCATGGAGATGGGAGGTGAGTCCTTTGTCGGAAAATTATATTATAATTCGATTTTTCTCAGATTTGTTGAAATTGCTAACAGGGAATAAAGCTAAATGGAGCAACTAGAAATTTTATGGCATTTGGAGGTGGCATAAGATATTGTATTGGAGCAGACTTTGCTAAGGTGCAAATGGCTGTCTTTCTCCATTGCTTTGTGACTAAGTACAAGTAAGTGTTACATAAATATTTGATTTTGGTTTCACTATTTAAGTTAACATTTTTTTTTTGTTTGAATCTTCAGATATATGATGTCTGAAGTTAATATTGACAAAATATAAATGTAGAGATAGGGTGTTCATTCAGTTATTTATGCTTAAAGCTACGTATTTTCCCCCCAAGTACAAGGGCTAAAAGGTTCAACCACTTTTGTCGAAAATGTTTGAAGTTCAGCCATATGAAACTTCAAATATATTTTATATCCAAATTACTTGAAGTTCAGATATAACAAAAATTTATACATAATAGCAGAAATGTCTGAACTTTAGTCATATTTTCTTAATTTACTAAGAAAGAGACATAAATTAATCCCTGAAGTTGTACCGAAAAGTCAGTTACATGCTTAAACTTTTGAGGCGACCTATTACACACTTATACTACTCAAAAGTGAATTTAATACCACCCTCAAAGCTGACATGAAAATAAGATTAAATAAAAAATAAAAAAGGCGTGTTAGAGTAAAATAGAAGGCAATTTTTCCCACCCCCACCCTTCTCCTTCACGTTACCCTACCTTTCTTCTTCCTTCATTTCTTTCTTATCACAAATACTCTTTTTGCTATAGCTAATGTGAAAAATAATTTATTTTTTCATGATAAATTTCCAAGAGAAAAATAGAAAACAACATTGCGGGATAGAAATTCATCGCATAGATCGCGAAGTCGTTCAATTAATTAGGTTCACTGTTCGAAAAAATTTCCGGTGAGACATCTAAAATTGGTCAATCCTTACTATTCACACATCAAATTCGTCAAGTCAAAAACGGATTATTCAATTTATTTTTGTGTTTTTTTGTTGATTGTGAGCATTTGAAATAAGAAATTTTTCGGATCTTTTTTTTTTTTTTGTGTAAAAAGTTTCTGGGTTTTTGCACAAAATTCAATTTTTAATGTATGTTGATAGATCTTTCTTCTCTCTCAGAAAAATTCTCTCTAGATTTTCTTCAAAATCAGTAATAGTAAATCGAGCATTAGTTTTTCAATTGTCTGACTAAAATCTTTGCAAATAAATATTGCAAGTTTTCACTATTCTCCTCTTTGAGCTTGAATGAAATTTGTATATTGTGATAATTTTTTGTGGTGGGTTTGGTGATGGGTGAAAAATTAGTGGTGATATGACTTTTAATTTGATAATGACAATGAAACTCGTAATTTTGATGTGGATGGTGAATTTATGGTTATGATTCTGATGAATTTCAATGATAGTGATGGTTCTGATGGTGAATTTAGTTAAATTTATGATGTTTGTTATCAATTTTTATGATGACAATGGTTGTGGGAAGATTCCGGTGGTGAATTTGATTATGGGTGGTGAAATCTATGGTGGTGGAGAAGTGAATTTGATGATAGTAGCAACAATGATAGTGATTTAATGGAAGGTTTGATGGTGTATAGGGAAGAAGAAGAAATTGGGTGACATGGATTTTTTTTAAATCTGACGTAATTATTGATGTGACAATGACATGGTGATGACGTGGGGCGAGTGTGAAACACTTTCTGATCATGTGATTGGTTGTATGTGCGTCAGGGTTGAAATAAATTCACTTTTAAGTAATTCAGGTGTGTAATAGGTCGTCACAATAGTATAAGCGTGTAACTGACTTTTCGTGAGAAGTTTAGGAGGGAATTTATGCATTTTCCCATTTACTAATTATGCATCACTAATTAAGAAACTATCCTTAAATTAAATTTGGATGTTAAAAAATTCAAGTGGGAAACAGTCAAAGGAGGAGATATAGTACGATCTCCAGGCTTACAATTTCCAAATGGTTATCACATCAAAATCTATGAAAAATATGACTAAGGTACGTATACAGGTGAATTCAGAATTTGAATTTTATGAGTTTCTATAGGAATTTTAAGCTATATTAATATATGATAGTAATATTAATAATTAAGTTCATATGAGCTAAATAACTCTAAATATTTTGGGTATTTCTTAATCCATATACAGAATCTGAGCAAAAATTATTGAACTTGTGAACTCAAGACTGTTAATGTATAAATCCGCCTCTGGGTGTGTGCATAGTATAAGTGCATGTTTTAAAGTTATTATTATGGCGGATTCATAGTTTATGTATGAATAATGTATTTAAAATGCATGTCGATCTAGAAGACACTATCGACACCTATAAAATTCCTTATGTAATATTGTTATGTTAGATGGGAGTTTCTCTAATCATATGAATATGAATGCATTTTGTAGTTCCCTCTTCCATGGTTTTTTTTCTTCTTTTTGTCTTATGATATTATGAAAGTCCACCTAATATTCAAACGGGTATAATAATATCATGCAATGGCGATCTCAGGAATTTTTATATATATATTTATCTCGTTTTGACTTGACATGAAGTTTAACAAAGTAAAGAGAACTTTTGAATCTTGTGATTTTAAATTAATTAAAAATATAATCTTGTCATTTAATCTTATGTCTTAAACATGTCATGTGAAAAATTAGAATTAAATTGTTAAAACAGTTATTGTATTGTAGTGAACTATTTGCATTCATATCTTGGACCAGTCGTGTGATCCTACCGGTGCACTATGGTTTGTGTATTGATATTGCACCTATTCTTTTTCTTGTTGAGTACATGACATCTTCCAGCGGCTGATCCAAGACCTCAGTTAAGAGACACTTGATTTTGAATGCAAGATTGAGTTACATCTTCCAGGTTGCCATGGGTTCTTCTGCATTTTTTTTCTGCCCATCTTTTCGGACATAGACATTAAACCTTAGATTTATATTAGTAGTCGGGGTCACATCCCCATTTTTTACTGTTTAGAGTTTTGGTATGATGACTTTCAGTTCTAAGGGGTTGTTTTTTCGCGTTGACTATTTTTAGACTATTGGATTGAGTTTATGGGGACGCAATCCTTTAGTTGACTAAACTATTCACACTTCTTTTATACGATGAACTTCTCTTATATAAATGGTGTTAGGTTGGTTTGGAGTCAGTCTTTGATTCTCCCACCAGGTGGTTTAGTGTGGATGTCACCCACGATAGTTGGGGTCATGACAAATACCCTCTCGAACTATATCTGAAATTTCAGCGATACACCTAAACTTAACTAGGATCCTATTATCCCCCCCCCCCCCCCAAATCATTTATGTAACACTCCAAAAATTTCTAAGATGAGACCCGAACTATTCTTTAATTATTTGCATAAAAGGTCTTATCGGGTTATTCTTAAATTGCTCATCTATGTAAAGGTAAATTATTTTGTGTAGGAATGATTTTGGATATCGATTAAGGTTGCTAAAAAACTCCCAACACAAAGTTGAGTTGAAAGTTTCCTTACCGATTAAGATTCTCTTTGGATCAACTTCAAACAACCATATCTCTTAGAATATAAAGAGTTACGTGACCCATAACCTATCTAATTAAAGGTATTTGAATCTTCTTTCCAACGCCGCCAATTCGCAATAATCCAAGTTTTGAGTAAAAACTTATGACCATTTTAGTAACCTGATACAGTGAAGTGACGAATTAGCCGGCGGGAAAACATTAAAAAGGGTCGTTTTTGTCTTTTTACCTCTAAGAAAACCCTAAACAAATTTCTTGACTAATGAAAGACCCAAAAAATTAATTTTTCATCTCTTAATTCATCATTCTCTTCTCTCTCAAACCCTAAGGCAAAACTCTAAGGAAAAAAAAAAATCAAAGTAGAAGACTACATTCAAAATTCTTTCAATCTTTTTTCAAGATTCTTCTTCAAGGTAAGTCTTTCTCCAAAATTTCCATCCTTTCCGACTCAAATTCCTCCATACAATTATGAATCACTAATGAAAATCATAATTCTTGGCCAAAGAAATTTCAAGAAACTAATTCAAGAATCTCAAGAAAGGTTTTCTTGATTGTTTACCTTCAAGCTAGGGTTTCAAGGTTTCTAATGAAGTTCTTTTTCAAGATTCTTATTCTTCTAGGTATGTAAGGCTATCATAGTGTTGGACTAGTTCGTCCTGACGCCCTACATCTGCTTTCAAATCAGTAAATGAATAATCTAGAATTCTATCCCTAGATTTGAGTATTCTTGAGATGCGATTTGAATTCTTGAGTTCATGTTTCTTTTTGAAATTTTATTCCTAATTATTGAATTTCTATATGTTATGTATTGATATTCTTGGGTTGATTCGTTCATGTCTATATTTCAACATGAACCATATGAATTGAGTATTCTTGACATGACTAGTATCATTGAGTCTTGAGTTCCGAGTTCTTGAGTCCTTGAGTTCTTGCGTTCTTGAGTTCTGAGTATTGAGTTTCCATATTACTTTTAAGACCCCTGAGTTGAGTCATTCATGTCCATAATTCTACATGAACCCTATGAATTGAGTTATAAATTTTGAGAAGCTTTTTAAAGCTAACATTTGAGTTTTAGATTGAGTTTTTGAGAAAGTATAGATGAGTTTTGAGAAAGATCTTTTAAAAACATGATTAGTATGACTGTCGAGTATGCCATCAATGTTTAAGCAGTATGGTATCAAGATATATCATTAATGATCATATCACAATATGATTTTTGATATATTTTTGAGAAAGAGTTTTTAAGTTTGAATTGAGCAAGAGTATAAGGGAACTAAGTATTCCCAAATGTATTTGTTTTTACAATGATAAAAGAGAAACTTTGATTTCTAAATGAGTTATAAGTTCAAAAGATATTTCAAGAGCAGTTACCTCTTTTAAGAGGGCAGTTTGAACAATTATCTCAAACCAGAGGAAGAATTATGTTTTTAAACATATGAGCATAAGTTATATATATTATTGGGAGTAGTATTGAGCTCCGATATGGGGATGAGTTCAAACAACTCAAAATCCGCATAAACCATGTATGCCAACATGGGTAAAGGATCATACTTTTTAGATGATTCTTTATTGCTTTTAAACATAGCTTAGTGGATCCACTTAGTTGAGATGTTCTATATCCTGATAAGGTATATGACAGTTCTGACAGCGTGGGCGAGACGTTGTATCATCACGTAACTCATAGTGATGGTTGTCGGTTAGAGAATCTCCCAATAGAGTTAAAATGTATTTTTATATAGCGAAAATACATAGAAACCCCCTTAAACTATGAATCTTTTTTTAAAAAGACACTTAAACTTTGTGGGGGTCTTAATACACCCCTAAACTAGTTTAAAGTGAAATTATTGAACCCTTTTTTGACATTTAATACAGAGAGTGTATAACACTCACCTGAAGAGTGTGAAAACTAAAATAAGTTTGATTAAACTTTTTTTTTTTGCAATATTTTTTATTAAATATATAAATAATCTTTTATTTTAGTGTTATTTTTTTTTCTTTCTTCTCCTTCCTAAGCTTCGGTCTTCACCATTGTCCACTGAAGGAGATAATGGCTTCAAGGTTTTTTTTTCTTCTTTTTCCATTCAAATTAGATTTTGACAGAGATTCAATTGTAATTGAATAACACAGTCTCAGTCCATCAATAAAATGCATTTTTAGTTCGGCCATCGGCAAAAAATTTCATTGACAACTAGCTGATTTTCTTTGCGATTGCGACGATTAAAGATTTATTGTTTCATCCTCAGATTTTTTTTCTCCTCCTTCTTGGCCGGTAGGGGTGAGAAGTGCCGGAAAAATGATGCAACGTCGAAGAAAAAATCACATTTCAAGTGACTTCTGATCAATTACGTACGGGGCTGAAATCATGTTCAAACCAACAAAAAATTATCTCATCTGAACCTGAAGAGAGAATTTATGTTTTTCGAAATACAACCCATGCTGATTTAGAGCAAAAATCAATACTAAAATCACAAAAAAAAAATTAATAGAAATTTTAATTTGAATTTTTTTTAATTTGACAGCGGATTCAATTTCCCAATTTCAATTTTGATTTGGTGATAGAAAAAATGAAAATGGTGTTGTGGCAACAAGATTGTTAGCTAAGAAGACCCAACGAAGAAGACCAAAGGCTGAGGTTAAGCAAAATTGAAGAAGAAAATGAAAATATCTAATTAAAACTAAGAAAGAAAGAAAAAAAACATAAATAAAAACAAAGAATAGAAAATTATATAAAATTGACATGTGGCAAGCAGTTGTTGGTGTGTGCATTCACCTTCTTTCTTATAAGTGAGATTGACCCAAAAATTAGATATTTATATCACTTTTAAATTGTTCAATGGGGTACTAGGACCCTTGTAAAGTTTGAGTGTCTTTTTAAAAAATGTGCTATAGTTAAATGGGGTAATTATGTATTTTCTCTTTTATATATCACTTATTATGTTGAGTTCAGAGATGAGAAAGTATTTTGTAAAACTTTAAATGATTTAACTCATTTATTTCTTTACGTTCAGCTTGAGTACATTGTTATCTATTGCAGTCCTTTCTTTAAGTTATTTGTTATTCAGCTATATTACATACTCGTACATTTAATGTACTGATGTCTTTCAACCTGCATCTTTTAATGATGCAGATACATGTTATTAGGATCCTCACCACGAGACTGTTGAGATCACTTCATCCGCTTGTCTACTTATGAGTGAGTCCTTGTATACATTAGAGGCTTCATAAATAGACAATTTTGGAGAGTCTTTCAGTTTCAAATATGTTATTTAAAACTTATGTTTCATACTCAGTATATTCAGTGAAATTTTGAGAATCAATAAACTGTTTTTAAACGTTTCTTTCAATATGATACTTATGTACACTTGAGTTAGTTTTCCGCTTGTAGTCAGCCAGGATGAGGGTACGTTTGAGGGCCAACAATGGTTCTCGAGTGCCCGCCACATCCAGAGTGTAGGCTCAAATTGTGACAATTTATTTGTGTTTTGTGGTCTTTTGATGCTGACAATATGCCATCATGCTCCCACACACCTCATAATAGTGCAGTCACGCAAGGTGTCATGTCAGTATAAAAGGAGCACAAAAATACAAAATAAACTAGTTTGGGGCGGGGGATGAGAGAGGATCATGGTTAAATTTAAATGCATTGCTGATATATATATATATATATATATATATATATTTCATAAACAAGGTGATGTGGCACCTCTCTATGATCTCCATTTGCATTTATTTTTTTTCTTCTTTTTTGGCTTTTCTTTCACATTTAAATTAATTATTTTATTGTAAAAGTAAATTATTCAATTTATTACAAATAAATATTATATTAAGGGAGAAACATTTACAACAAAGACTCCTCACATGCCAACTTACAAGGAGTCATTATTCATAACTCATACCTCTCTAATTTATTGTTCTTCTTCTAATAACAATTACAAAATAATAATTTTTTAAAAATATTTTAAATATTTTTATCTTTATTATTTAATTTATTTTAAAGGTTTTTTTTCCTTTTTTCTTCTTTAAATCAATTATTTTATTATAAATGTATTACTTAATTTATTACAAAAGTTTATATATAATATAAAGCTAGATAAAAACATCTATATAATAATAATAATAATTAAAAAAAATAATGATAAAATAATAATAATAATAATAATAATAATAATAATAATAATAATAACAACAACAACAACAACAACAACAAAATAGCAATAATAATAATAATAAAATTAAAAATGATGATGATGATGATGATGATGGCAATAGCAATAGCAATCTTTCTACATGTGGAATATTTGGCTAACTAGAAATCACAACTACCACAACAAGAAGAGTATTGATATCCCAACGAAAATGCCAATGGATAAAGCATTGAAATATTATTACTTGGCATGTAATAAAACAGGAAAGAAAGGAGAAAACAAGGAGATCAAAAGGAAATGGATACCTCCCGAGATAGGACTAACACTCAACATCGATGGCTCCTTTGATTACGTAACAAAAAGTGGAGGAGCAGGGGGAGTTTTAAGGGACATTTTGGGAAATTGGGTAGCAGGCTTCGCAGCTAAGATAAATGTCAATGACGCACTACATTCAGAGATCATGGCTTTACTATTGGGAGCCAAATTAGCCAATAAAATGTGTATCAACACACTCCAAATAGTAACTTACTCAACGCAAATCATCGACATAATTAAAAATGGTCATAACTCTTATTCTAACATTATAGCTGAATGCAGGGAATTGCTCCAACAGTTGTGGAGCCCGCGGATCAGCCATAACTTAAGGGAATTAAATGAGGTGGCCGACCTACTAGCAAAGGAAGGCGCAAAACTCACTAAGGAGCAAACTTTTGTGGAATGGACTAAGCCCCTGGATTTCGTTTTGAAGAAGATAGAATAAGATAAGAAGGGGATTTCTTTTGTTGTAAATAAACTAACAAGTTCTATGTCGGATAAATGTACTACTACTAATATAGATATAGTTGTAGGTTGCAATACTACTTTTTGCCACTTGACTTGTATGGATGCATAACTAATATATATAATATTTCTCTTTTCAACCAAAAAAAAAAAATAGCAATAGTCGGAGAGCCAAATGGAGCTCCGGACACCGGGTGGAAAACCAAAAAAATAAATAGTGATAGGAATAGCAATAACAATAATAACAAGAATAATAATAATAAATAAATAAATAATACGAAATAATAATAAAATAAAAATAAAAATAAAAATAAAAATAATACTAACAATAATAATAATAATAATAATTAAAAAATAATAATAAAATAATAATAATAATTAAAATAACATTAGCAATAGCAATAGCTATAACAATATCAATAGCAACAGAAATAGCAATAACAATAACATTAGTAATAATAATAATAATAAGAGAAAAGGGCCTGATATACCCCTCAACTTTGTCATTTGAACCTGATATGCTCCTCGTTACGAAAGTGGTTCATATATACCCTTACCGTTATACAAATGGCTCACATATACCCCTACCGTTACAAAATGAGCTCACATATACCCTTCATTTAACGGAAGTGAAAAAATTAGTTTTAAATTTATATTTTTGACTTTTGATTTCTTCAAAAAAAAATTATGGGTATATATGATTTTTCTAGAAAATTTCAAGGTATATTTTTTTTTCGGACATAAATTATTTTTTGACTTTTTGATTATCATTATTTGAGTTTCTTTTTCTTATTTTATTTTTTCTTTCATTCCTTAGTGTAAAGAAAAAAATTTAAAACTATTTTTTTGTGGCTATATTATAATCTAAAACTATTTTTGCGAAAATATTGTAATTTAATTTTTGTATTTGAAGAAAAAAATTGGGTCATCTATAATAAATTTTACAAGAATATTAGATAAATTTAAATAAATTTGACCATCAAATTAATAAATCTAAATTAGTCATTGAAACAAAAGAGAGTTAAAAAAAAATAATATATGTTTGAGGAGGATTAAATATACCCATATGGGATTATATTTTTTTAAAATAATTAAAAAAATTAAACTAATTTTTTTTCACTTCCGTTAGAGGAAAATGGTATATGTGAGTCATTTGTATAACAATAGGGGTATATATGAGCCACTTTTATAACGAGGGGTATATCAGCTCTAAATGACAAAGTTAAGGGGTATATCAGACCCTTTTCCCTAATAATAATAATTAAAAAAAAATAGATATAGCAATAGCAACAACAATAGCAATAGCAACAGCAACATCAACAACAATAGCAATAACAATAACAATAGTAGTAGTAATAATAATAATAATAAAAATTATAATTAAAAAATAAAATAATAATAATAAAAATAAAAATAAAAATAGCAATAACAATAGCAATAGCAATAGCAATAGCAATAGCAATAGCAATAGCAATAGCAATAGCAATAGCAATAGCAATAGCAATAGCAAAAACAATAGCAATAGCAATAGCAATAGCAAAAACAATAGCAATAACAAATAGGAATAGCAATAGCAATAGCAATAACAATAGCAACAACAACAACAATAGCACTAACAATAACAATAGTAATAATAATGTAACACCCCAGGAATTTTTTGAACTAAGACCCGAACCGTTCTTCGTAGTGAGTGACATTTTTGTAAGGAATTTAAATTTTCTTGAGTATGAATTCCAAGAAGAACTGAAGAGAAAAGCATTCAAGTCATTCCTAGTTTTTCTTAAGCTTTGGGTCAAATTCAAACGACCATAACTCCTAGTAAAAGATGAGTTAGGTGAGCTACAAGATAGAAAATTAAAGCCTTTTGAGTCCTCTTTCCAACACCACCGAGTTAGCTTAATTTTGAGCTCTGAGTAAAAAGTTATGACTGATTTACTAACAAGGCGCAAACCTGGCAGCATCTCCGCGACGCGGAGCCAATACGGACCTCACTGCCTGGTGAAAAATCATTCCGGACTCCCAACTCATTTTATTTATTTCTTTAAGGGTATTTTAGTCCTAAAAAACCCTTAGGAGGTCATCTAAATTGCCCTAAACGAATAGAAAATCAGTTTTCACAAATCAAAACCCTCTCATTCACTCCAAAAATTATACACTCAAGAAATTCAAGAAACGCTAAGGCTAGGGTTCATCTTTCAATATTTTCCTTCAAGTGCTGCAAGAAGATGGTTCTTTCAGGTATGTAAGCTTCCATTGTGTTGGGTTTGTTCACCCACACGCCAATCATGTTAATTTCAGCTTTAAATTCGTTCTAAAAGTTGAAGCTTTGATGTTCTTGTTATGTATTCATGAATTTTCTTTCGTTCTTGAATTGGGCTGAGATTTAGGAGTTCTTGAGATTATTGTTTCAATTTATAGAGTATTTTTGAGTTAGATTATTGTGTACATGTGATGGTTATTTGAATCTAAAGAAAAGTTGAGCAAAAGAATCGAATTTAGGCGATTTGGGGTTAGAAAACGAAGAAGAAAAAAGTCGGGCAAATCTGGCACTTGGCTCCACGTCGTGGACCCATTTCATAAAGATGTCTTCGCGGCGCGGACAGGTCACGGACCTCTCTGCCTCAAAATTTATTTCGCGACCAATTATTTTAATGCGTCTCCGCATCGCGGACTAGCTTCCAAGCAGTGAATTCTGATCTTTTCTTATGCTTAGCTATCTAAAATGAATCCTAAACATCATGAGATTTTTCCTATCACAAATCACAACCTTGAATCCATAATTCAAGTTCAAGGTAACGTTAACAGTTAAGTTTTTGAGAATTCTTTCGAACATTCTAAGAAAGTCCTTTAAGTCCTTTTGAAGAGTCTTCTACAATTTCTAATAACTTGTTTCAACACTCGAGCAAGTGAGTACGAGTGAGGAGAATGTATTCATGAGTCTACTTTATCATTACAAGATCCTTCATACCATGAAACATAACTCTTGAATTCATAATTCACATTCAAGAGAGAGTTAAGAGTAGAGTTCAAGAAAGCCTTTAAGTTCAATTGTGAATCCTTGAGATCAACTATCGATTTGAACTAAGTTTTGAGGAAGTAATTCAGAGAATGAGAAGAGTCGTATACATAAATTCCATATTGTTATGTAGATCATCGAGTCGAGTTGTTTCATGCCCATAACTCCGCATGAACGTCGTAAGTTGAGTATCCTTTAGAGAAGTGGTATATTCGAGTTCTAAGCCTTGTAGTGTTGAGTTCCTAATCCTTTTTGAGAAGTATATTTGAGTCCTTGAGTTGAATATTTCATGCTCATAATTCCGCATGAATACTATAAGTCGAACAGTCTTGAGATGAGAAGTATCTTTGAGCCATTGGGTTGAGTAGTTCATGCTCATAATTCACATGAACTTTGAGTTGAGCATTCTTGAAATGAGTAGTATCATTGAAGTTCTTGAGTTCCAAGTATTGAGTTCTATCTATGGTTATTGAAAACCTTGCATTGAGTCGTTCAAGTCCATAATTCGGCGTGAACTATATTTTTAAGAAGTCTTTTACAAATGTTTAAACTTTGTTTTAAGACTTAAGCTTTGAAGTTGAGTAAAGAGTAAAACTTAAAGTTCATTTCTTCAAAAATATATGAGAACTAAGTATTCCCAAATAGTTTATAAATGTTTTCATATTTGAGCAAGAAAAGGGAACATCGATTCCAAGAGAGCTTTTAAGCTATGTTTTGAGTAATTATCTCAAACCAAAGAAAGAAGTTGTTTTAAAACATATGAGCTAAGGATATTTTTGGGAGTAGTATTGAGCACCGATATGGGGATGCGAGTTCATATTAACTCAAGTCTCCATAAACCATGTAGCCATCATGGGTATTAATGGGTCATACTTTTTAGATGATTACATAAGTTAAGCTAGTGGATCCACTAAGTTAAGCGTTCTATATGATGGCAAAGTCTAAGACAGTTTTGGCAGCGTGGACAAGACGTTGTATCACCACTTAGGATCATAGTGGTGGTTGTCGGTTAGAGAAACTCTCACAGAAACTATATTATTTTATTATATAAGTAAAATTGAGTTTGTTATTGCATTTTCTTTAACGAACTAAGTTGTTTTTACTACTTTATAAAGCTTTCCATATATGGCATGTGTATTGAGTTGAGTATCCAGAGTTGAGTACCCAGAGTTGAATATCATATCTTTGAGTTGGGTATCTTATCCTTGAATACTTCTAAGTTGAGTAAGTTTGAGTAGTTTTGAGTATCATTGAGTATTCCTTGAGTTGAGTAAGTTTGAAAATAGGTAAGTATGTTTCCTTTTTATCAAGTTTCAAGCTTATGTTTATGTTTTAGAATTCCCCTTACATGCTCGTACATTCCACGTACTGATCCATTTGGCATGCATCTTCTCATGATGCAGACACAGGTATTCAGAATCATCAACAGGAAATTCGTTGATACATTCGGGAGTTCGAGTTAGCTATAGTGAGCCTCCTTGTTTCCAGAGGATTTCATTTACTTTTCAGTTTAGTCAGGATGTCGTGGGTCCTGACTTCCATCTTTATCAGTTAGAGTCTTTATAGATAGTCAGTGTCACGACCCAAGCCTAGGGCCTAGACGTGACATGGCGAATGAGGAACCCGAAGGGACCCCAAACAAGCCTCTCAAACTTGTCATCACACTTCATCGGTCGCGGAAGTACATTCAACATTAATTAACGGGAAATAGGGACTAAGGGCAAACCATTTCAAAATGACATCATAGAACAAGAGTCAAGCTCATTTACAAAATACTTGTCCAACGCACACCTCTACATACATAGATAGGACGGGGGCCATGACATACTACCGGCTCCCCTCATAGTCAAAATACAATTTGCAAGCTAAAGTCTCAAAACATAGGAGTAGGAAACATAACATAGCCCTCGAATCATTGAGGACTCACCAACAAACTCGGATAAGCGTCGTACTAGCCACGTGAATGGAGAGAAGGATCAAGAGTAGCTCCGGTCCCTACATGGTGACATCATGTAGGCAAAATATGCGTTAGTACTTGGAATGTACTAAGTATGCGGGGTGCAACACAACAATAGACAAGGACACAATCGAAATACAAGAAATAGTTTCATAGGCATTATGAATAACAATATGAGGATGCATGATCAAAGTGAAGTCAAAACATATTTAAGTAAATCTATACTAATAGTAGATATCATATGTGTATGCATGATCCAACCAATCTATAACCCCAACTTAAGATGGGGGATGTCGTTCACACCCGGACACCCTGGTGGCAAGGTACAAACCCCTCACATGGTTGATGTTGGTCACACCCCAAGCATCCTAGGTGGTGAGATATAAACCTCTCACATGGTTGATGTTGGTCACACCCCAAGCATCCTAGGTGGTGAGATATAAACCTCTCACATGGTTGTCCGATTCTTTTCCCCCGGACCGGGCATGGTCATGCAACACTTTATATAGGAAATTCCCATTAGGCTCTAATGCAATCTCACGTATGGAATGAACATATACACAAGCTTAGTTTGTTATCAACACATCTATGGATTGCCATACATCTCATAACTCAAGCTTTAAAGCATCGATTCATCAATTCTCCATAGTTGGACATTTTGTCAAACACCTTGAAGGCATGTAGTGGAATCAAAGAGCATGGAAAATATGGTAGTAATTATGCAGCCAAACCAATGAACAACCTACAACAACACCCTTTTTAACACCCACAATACCATATGAAAATCTCCACATCCATTCCAAATTTAGATTCAAGTTCTAGAGTCACAACATGCTCAAAACAATCACTTTTCATGTTTAAAATTCAATGTGCAGGAAATTACTACAAAGAACAAGACTAATTTATGAATCTTAACTTAAACAATGAATTAGTGAGTAGAATAGAGTCTAGGCACTATGGGTGGAAGGACCCATGAGTTCAACACCACATACCTTGAGTTCTTATGAAGGTCTTGAGAGTGTCTTCAATGGAAGCTTGGAACTTGGAGCAAGAGTCTCTTCAATCTTGAGGAAGGTTTTGGATTA
This sequence comes from Solanum verrucosum, assembly GCF_900185275.1. Lineage (NCBI taxonomy): Eukaryota > Viridiplantae > Streptophyta > Magnoliopsida > Solanales > Solanaceae > Solanum > Solanum verrucosum. The sequence goes on from NW_026019957.1 coordinate 1,149,786, forward strand.
GGGTTCTTGAGGGAAAATGTGTCTAAGTATGGGAGAGATGTTTTGGGAAATGTTTTAGAGATGGGAATTGAACTAATGGTATATAGGAAATAACATATGTCCTTTGGAAAAATGGTCCAACACTTAGAAAAAAAAATGAGGCGGGTGAACAGTAATTTCGGTCACTGGAAATTTGCATTTCCTGCCGGACAGATTTTACGAAAATGGGAATAACTTCTTCGTCCGAACTCCGAATGAGGTGAAACGAAGTGCGTTAGGTAGATAACTCAAAGGGCTTTCCATGGATTTGTTATGGGCCACCCAATTATTTGTGTGCTAGGAGATATGACCCTCCAAAGTAGACCCTCGAAAAAGGCTTCACTTGGAAATTTCGGATTTTGATACGGTTGCTCTAAAATTTGGGTTAGACCCATTTCCCACTCAATTTGACCCCCTAAACAAGAATATGAAGTCGGATTTTTGAAAAACAAAACGGATTTTTTTTTTATATAGCTAAACAAGTTTCCGGTAACTTCCGAAGCACATTTTTAAGAACTTTTTGGGTCATTTCAGTCAGTATAGTTGAGAAGTCTGTATTATTCATTTATTTATTAAATGTTTTAAAGACTTAAGTTGCCTATTTTATGGCGAGTTGAATATATTATTTTTATTCTAAGTTGTTCATTTGAGTTAAAGTTTTTTGAAGTTTGGTTTATTGAATTTTATTCAGTTTTAAGCTTTTAGATGCTTAAGTTAGTCTTTCGCTTGTAGGCAGCCAGGATGAGGGTTCCCTTGGGGACCAACAATGGTTCTTTAAGTGTCACCCATGTCCAGGGTGTAGACTCAGGTCGTGATAAACTTGGTATCAAAGTACAGAGTTTAAGTGTCCTAGGGTGTCTATGAAGCCATGTCAGTAGGTTCTCATTTATGGTTGTGAGGACCCCATTTCTATAAATGAGGGACTGCAAACATTTACGAAAAGTTTCCCTTCTTTCATACTCTTAATCGTGCAATAGAGTTATGTCGTAGAGACTTATTCTAACTCGTGTGTTCTCCTATTCCTTCGACTACCCATCATACTAGAGGTGGTTGAAAAGCAGAGTTAGTTCTTTGTCGATGAGTTTTTTTTAGCAAGAGTCTTGAGAAAGTCATGAGACTCCAGAGGGGCTTAAGAGAAGTCAAAGAGTAAGTTAAGTGTTCAATTTCAGAGGAATGTACCCATATTCATTTGAATCGTGCATTTGAGCTAAAGTGAGTTGTACTCTTTTCCTTAAGCCTCGTTTCAGCTGAGATCCTTATGAGGAAGTATGTTTAGAGCTTGGGTAGTATTTCCACCCTGAAGGGTAACATGAGTTATGAGATCATGAGCAGTAGTAGTGAAAGAGCTCAGAGTTAGAGGAAAATATGTAGAGGTTTAGTAATATAAGTAAGGGAGATGGTGTTGTGGCAAGCTATGTTACTATATTCATGTACCTATTAAGTTAGTAATGAGGAGTTTTCCCTTATGGGTAGACTAAGAAGTGATGAGTTGTGAAGATTCCATCATAGGAGGTAGAGTGTGTTATAGCTAGAAAGGAGTTGGTGATGAAGTGTCATTGTGTAGGAAATGACTAAGTGTAAGTGGTGAATAAAAGAGAAAGAGTATTCATGAGGTTACAAATCAAAGCTAGGCTTATGATTTTGAGGGAGAGCCCATATTCAAAGTGTAATAGAACTAATTAGGCATTGATATATAGTGAATGAGTGAATAGTACTTATGTTGCGAAGTCGAAGGTGATAGTAAATTGTAAGTATGAATACTAAGAGGTGAGGGTTGGCTATTTGTCATAAGGTCCTAGTGGGCGAGTGCTTCTGAATTTGTATCTAGTAATTGTAAGTTAGTATAGTAAGCGAGCAATCATATTAATATTCGGGTTTAGTCATAAACATTAAGCTTGAATTTGAGATGAGTGTCATGATAAAAGGAATGGCACCATGAGGGTGATGATGTTAGTCTTAAGATTTGATCTAGAAGACTTGAAGAAATCGAGGTGATTAGCTGCAATAGATATGAGTGGTACAAGTGAGAGCCCTAACGTTTAGATAAGGGCAGTGAAGTATGGCTAAGTCACAAGAGTAACAAGAGCATTCAGAGTTGTGCCGAGACGGTACGTTACCGGAGGAGGTTCCAATTAAGTTATAATTTTCCATGTGTGCCTAGATAGCACAATTGAGTTGTTAATGTGGAATAGGTCCATAGATTTCAAGTGTTAGCTTTAGACCTAAGGGGGAGATGATAAGATGAGAAATCAGGTCAAGTGTTGAGAATTTCTTAAAGAGCTGGTTAGTAGGAGTCCATGGAGTTGTTAGAGTACTAAGCTTGAATGTGGTGTTGTTAAACATTTGGTGGTTCTTGATATGAGCCCAATATGGTGGTAGAGAGTATTAGTTTGGGATGAGATTTCCTATAGAGAGGTATCTAATCCGAACTTAAGGATTTGGGTTAAGCTTGAATATAGTAAGAGCATACCATTAGACTCAGACCTTAGTAAGAGTAACCCCATTCTATACCCAGTCCAGTCGTCATTCGAGGACGAATGATCCCAAAGGGGAGATATTGTAACACCCCAGAAATTTTTTGAGCTAAGACCCGAACCGTTCTTCGTAGTGAGTGACATTTTTGTAAAGAATTTAAAATTTCTTGAGTATTAAGGTCACTAGATGTAGCACCTTCAGTTCCAAGAAGAACTGAAGAGAAAAGCATTCAAGTCATTCCTAGTTTTTCTTAAGTTTTGGGTCAAATTCAAACGACCATAACTCCTAGTACAAGATGATTTAGGTGAGATAAAAGATATAAAATTAAAGCTCTTCAAGCCCTCTTTCCAACGCCACCGATTTTGCTAAATTCCGAGCTCTGAGTAAAAAGTTATGACTGATTTACTAACGACGTGCAAACCTGGCAGCAGCTCCGCGATGGCTCCGCGACGCGGAGCAAATACGGACCTCACTGCCTGGTGAAAAGTCATTCCGACTCCCAGCTCATTTTATTTATTTCTTTAAGGGTATTTTAGTCCTAAAAACCCTTAGGAGGTCATCTAAATTGCGCTAAACGAATAGAAAATCAGTTTTCACAAATCAAAACCCTCTCATTCACTCCAAAAATTCTACGCTCAAGAAATTCAAGAAATGCTAAGGCTAGGGTTCATCTGTCAAGATTTTCCTTCAAGTGCTGCAAGAAGATGGTTCTTTCAGGTATGTAAGCTTCCATAGTGTTGGGTTTGTTCACCCACACGGCAATCATGTTAATTAATAGTGATAAGAATAGCAATAGAAACTAACGAAAGTTTAACAAAAACTCCAAGCCTTCACAACTACTATACTTCAAATCCTTTTTAAATGTATCATCACTTAAAATCATGAGTCAATCATTACCGTAATGATTACTCCCTCCTAATTTACAACTAACTTATCATACCAAAAAAAAAGCCATCATACAGTATAGTGTCAAATTTCCAAAATTTGCTTTCTTTAACCTTAACTATATTATTTATTTTCCAGCCTAAATCTTATCAACACAAATCCGTATCCATTAATGATAAATCTCAGCCTAAATCTTTCTAGCACCGATTCGTTGGCAACAATAACTTCTGCATATTTCTAACCCGTAAACCAAACAAAATTCCTAACCAGTCAACACATACACACACGACCATCGATCAAATGCCCACCCTTAGAATGGGCATTAAATGCCTCCTTTAGGTTAATACAAATTTATTTATTTTTAAAAAAAAAAAAAGAAGTTTTCATTCTTTTATAAGGACTTTGAACAAGTACAAATGTTTTTTCACTTGATATCAACCATCAATATAACAATATAATAATAACAACAATCCAAAGCACTCTGACAACATACTACAATATATAGAATTGAAAAGAATGAAAATTGTTTGTTTTCACCTGAGCAATGGTTATTGTTTTTTTTCCTCTCGCTGGTCGCCTATGGTAAGTTTCCGCCTCCACCTCTTTTCTTTTCTAAAATAAGAGGTTATTAACCGTGAAACCCCACTAACCTATTATCACCTATGTGACCTAATGGTATAAATTATTAATAAGGTTTAGAGAGTTGACCCATTAACTACCAATCAGATAATAGTAATTAAATAAATAGTTCAAAATTTCCATTTATAATTTTTACAAGAAGAGTCAAAATAGTTTTAGTTTTCAAAATGACCTAGTAGGTCGTTACATAACCTACCACTTAAATAAACGTTTGTCCTCGAACGGAAAAAGAAAAGAACTCACCTGAACGCTCAAAAAGCTGAGGATATCTACTCCTCATGTCTGACTCGGTCTCCCATGTAGCCTCCTCCACTGGATGATGCTTCCATTGAACCTTTACTGAAGCAATCTCTTTCGACCTCAACTTTCGAATTTGCCTATCCAAAATGGTTACGGCTCCTCCTCAAAAGTCAAATTCTACACAAGTAACACCGAATTCCATTGAATCACATGAGCACCACCCTGATGATACTTTTTCAACATCGAAATATGAAATACGTGATGAACACTCGACAAACCAGGCGGCAAAGCCAACTGATATGCCACCTCACCAATATGCTCCACAATCTTGAAAGGACCAATATACCTTGGGATCAACTTGCCCTTCTTTTCAAATCTCATCACGTCCTTCATGGGTGAAACCTTCAATAGAACCCGCTCTCCCACCATGAACTCCAAATCACGAACCTTCCGATCTGCATAACTCTTTTGCCTACTCTGAGCCATGAGAGTCTATCTTGGATCAACTTGACCTTGTCCAAGGACTCCCTTAACAAATCTGTACCCCACGGTCTAACCTCAAATGCATCAAACCAACCAATTGGAGATCGATATCTCCTACCATACAAAGCCTCAAAAGGTGCCATCTCAATGCTCGAATGGTAACTATTATTGTAAGCAAACTCCGCTAATGGCAAGAACTGATCCCGGTGACCACCAAAGTCAATCACACACTCCCGCAACATGTCCTCAAGAACCTGAATAGTCCGTTCAGACTGACCATCAGTCTGAGGGTGAAAGGTTGTACTAAGATCTATCCGAGTGCTCAACTCCTTCTGCATAGACCGCTAGAAATGAGATGTAAATTGTATGCCACGATCGGAAATAATAGAAATGGGAACTCCATGCAAACGAACTATCTCTCGAATATAGATCTTGGCTAACTTTTCTGAATTATAGGTAGTCTGAACTGGTACAAAGTGTGCAGACTTAGTCAATCGATCGACGATGACCCATATAACATCAAACTTACCCAATGTACATGGCAACCCTACCACAAAGTCCATAGCAATACGCTCCCACTTCCACTCAGGTATGGGCATCCTCTGAGTCACACCTCCAGGCTTTTGGTGTTCATACTTCACTTGCTGACAATTCAAACACTGAGATACAAAATCTACTATGTCCCTCTTCATACGACACCACTAATAGTGTTGCTTCAAGTCACGATATATCTTAGTAGCCCCAGGATGAATAGAGTACCTCGAACTATGTGCCTCTTCCATGATGAGTCTAGTCAAATCACCTGTCTGAGGAACACATATACGATCTTTTATCCTCAAAACTCCGTCACTATCAAAAATTGCATCTTTGGCTTCTCCTTTTGACACCTTGTCTCGAATCTTACATAAATCACCATCATTAACCTGTTGAGTCCGAATCTGCTCCAACAAGGATGACCTAGCCTCCATATAAGCCAAAACCTTACCAAATTCTGAAATATCAAGCCTCACAAAGCTATTGGACATCCCTAGCTAAATGACGCTTGCCAACCTGCAACATGGCTAGACTACCCATACTTACTACCTTTCGACTCAAGGCATCTGCTACCACATTTGCCTTGCCTAGATGATAAAAAATAGTCATGTCGTAGTCTTTGAGCAACTCCAACCATCTCCGCTGCCTCAAATTGAGATCTCTCTGATTGAATATATACTGGAGACTACGATGAACACCTCACAATGCACACCATAAAGATAATGCCTCCAAATTTTCAATGCAAACACAACAACCGCCAACTCCAAATCATGAATATGATAGTTCTTCTCATGAACCTTCAACTGCCTCGAAGCATAAGCTATCACCTTCACCTTCTGCATCAATACGCAACCAAGACCGATTCGAGAAGCATCATAATATACAACAAAAATCTCTCCCTCCATTGGTAGAGTCAAAATCGAAGCAGTAGTCAATAAAGTCTTGAGCTTTTGAAAACTCACCTCACATTCATCAGACCACTGGAAAACCACATCTTTTTGGGTCAATCTAGTTAATGGGGATGCAATGGATGAGAACCCCTCTATAAACCGTCGATAATAACCTGCAAGGCCTAAGAAACTCTGAATCTCAGTAACTGAAGCAAGTCTAACCCAATCTCGAACTGCCTCAATCTTCTTAGGATCCACCATAATACCTTTCTTGGACACTACATGTCTCAAGAATGCTACCGAACTAAGCCAAAACTCACACTTTGAAACTTTGCATAGAGTTTCTTCTCCTTCAGAATCCCAAGCACAATCCTCAAATGATACTCGTGTTCCTCCTTACTACGGGAGTATATCAATATATCATCTATGAAGACAATAACAAAGGAATCCAAGTATGGTCTGAACACTCTGTTCATCAAGTCCATAAAAGTTGTTGGGGCATTAGTCAATCCGAAAGACATCACCAAAAACTCGTAATGGCCATAACGTGTTCGAAAAGCTATCTTAGGGATATCCTCCGCCCTAACCTTCAATTGATGGTAGCCGAATCTCAAGTAAATCTTGGAGAAAACAGAAGCACCCTGCAGCTGATCAAATAAATCATCAATACGAGGTATCGTGTACTTATTTCTAATGGTTACCTTGTTCAACTGCCGATAGTCAATACACATACTCATAGATTCATCTTTCTTCTTCACAAATAACACTGGAGCACCCCAAGGAGATACACTCGGTCTAATAAAAACCTTGCTCAACAAATCTTGCAACTGCTCCTTCAACTCTTTCAATTCAGCCGGTATCATACAATAAGGAGGAATGAAAATAGGCTGAGTGCCTGGCTCTATTTCAATACAAAAATCAATATCACGATCAGGTGAAAGACCTGGTAAGTCTGTCGAAAATACCTCCAAAAATCCACTCACCATCGGAATAGACTCAAGCATACGAGTCTTAACACTAGTATCTCAAATGCGCGCCAAGTAAGCCAAACATCCTCTCTCTACCAAGGGACGAGCCTTAAGAAATGATATCACCCTTTTAGGAGGGTGACTAAGAGAACCTCTCCATTCTACTATAGTAATTCCAGGCATAGCTAATGTAACTGTCTTGGCATGACAATTTAAAATTGTGTGATAAGGAGATAACCAATCCATACCAAGAATCACATCAAAATCTACCATATCTAAGACCTTTAAATCTGCATCAGTGTCATATCCCATCAAGGTAACTATACAAAATTGATACACCCGATCTACCACTACAGAATCCCCGACAGGAGTAGAAACATGTACCGGCAAATCAAGAGACTCACATACTATATCCAGACTCGAAGCAAAATATATGGACACATAAGAATAAGTGGAGCCTGGATTAAATAATACAGTAGCTGGTCGATGACAAACCGAAATAATACCTGTGATAACAGCATCTGAAGCCTCAGCCTCACCCTCTGGCCTACCCGGAAAAACATAACAGTGAGAACGACCGCCCTCAAATTGTGAACCTCTACGACCACCACCTCGACCAGAAGGAGAACAACCTCTACCTGAATAAAAACCATATCTGCCACTCTGTACACCTCCCCTAGTTGGAGGTTGTGCAGCCCTGAAAGTCAAATCCTGAGAACCCTGATGTAAGCCCTCACGTCTGGTCCTAGGGCAATCTCTGACAAAGTGTCCCATATCACCACACTCAAAACAACCCTTACGAGACGTAGGCTGATGAGAAGAACCTGAATGACCAGCATGTCCCCCACGGCCTACAGGTCTAGAGAATGAATCCTGTGAAGTATGCACCGAACTCGAAGAGCTATGCCCAGCGTAACCAGCCTCAGACGTTGGTATATCAACATGAATGGGTCTGCTAGATTGAGAGTGATAACCTCTCCCTAAGTAACCTCGACTCATAAGCTGAGCACCACCATAATCACCCGAATGACGGGTCCTCTTGCCCTCACGCTGCTCAAATCCCTCACGTCGAATCATCTCCAACTCTTTAGCAACATCTACCACCTTCTGGAATGGAACATCAGAAGTAGCAACCTGAAAAACTCCCAGACGAATCGAAATAATCAGCTCCTTAACAAACCTTCTAACTCTCTTAACCTCTGTGGGAAGTATCATCGAAGCATGCCTAGCCAAGGCATGGAATCTACCCTCATACTCTGCGATTGACATACCATCTTGTTGCAAACCCTCGAACTCGACCCTCTTACGCTCTCTCTTACTACGTGGAACAAACTTGGCTAGAAATACTTGAGTAAACTAAGTCAATGATAGTGGAGGGGATCCAACTGGCCTACTACTAATATAATCCCTTCATCAGTGCTTGGCAGAGCCAGTCATCTGAAACGTTGTGTAGTCAACTCCATGAGACTCCACTAATCCAAGATTATGCAACATTTCATGACAACTAACTATAAATTCATATGCATCCTCAGTTAAGTCACCAGTATAAGTCGGAGGATTCATTAGTCTAAACCTTCCAAACATCTTTTGTTCACCAATGGTCATGGAAGGCATGTTCGCCAAGTGTGATGCAATACCTGGAAATTCCATACTACCTAAACGGGGAGCTACAGCAGCAGTTGGCTGAGTTCTGGGAGTCTGAGAATCTGGAGCAACCATCGGATCTGGAGTCTGACCTCCAACATAGGGCTGTGAAACATCAGAGGTAACATGCAAAGTTCCCGCCTAAGCCATCCCTTCTAGAAGTCCTAATATACGAGCCAAGGTATTTTGAAACACTAGGGTGGCAATAATACTGGGTGGACCTTGAGCTGGTCCATCCCTCTCGACACGATCCTGCACATCCTCATGAATAACATCTGCATCAGGAGGTATTGTCCTATCACGGCCCTGGGTAGCTATTGGTACTTCCCCTTCAACAGTGCTGCAATACGACCCCTACCTCGACCTCGTCCTCTGCCTCTACCTCGGATAGTGCTCCCAGAAGCAGGCGCAGGAATAAGCTCCTAATCACCACTTGCAGATGTACGAGTCCTCACCATCTGAGAGAATACGATATCAAGATTAGAATTTCAACAAGGCAAAGTTTGCACGATAAGGAATGAAAGAACAAAATCTTCCTAAATGTCCTATAGACTCTCGAAGATAGGTATGGATGTCATCATACCGATCTGCAAGACTCTACTAGACATTGGTCTTGTACTCGTGATACCGATGAACCTAGGGCTCTGATACCAAATTGTCACAACCCAATTTCACAAGTCGTGATGATACCTATGTTCACCAATCTTAACTAACTAATAAGGTAGAAGGTAAACAACGACTAAAAATCTCAGACACTAAGTTCTTAATAAATACGACATGCAAAAAACTAGAATACCACCCAAGAATTGGAGTTATAAGTACAAGAGCCTCTAAGTATGATGCAAGTCTGAAACTAAATGACAAATCCAAACATAAGAGATATTCTGTCTGAATATTAAAATAACAGAATAAATAAAAGGTAGAAGGAGGTGTGGGCCACGGAACAGCCAAGCAGCTCACCACAACTCCAAGATACTCCAAGCTCAGACTCAAAAAGCTCCACGAGATGTGCTCGTACTCAAAATCGAATCTGCACCACAAAAAAGTGCAACAAGTGTAGTATGAGTACGAAACCACGTGTACCCAGTATATCTCATAGAACGACAACGAAGAAGTAGTGACAGGAGTTTAAATAATAAAAATAAGTCTTTTACTTATACAAGTCTATAGTACGGTTACCAGTCGAGTTTCATCAAAATAAGGATAATCAAACTTCACATAATGTACAACCACCAATAAAACACGTAATCAACAATAATAAATTATGTAATGAGATGCAGTGCAATGTGACACCATGAAATGATATGCCTCAGAATGCCAAGTACTCTCTCAACCGTATATACATGATACTCCTCGGAAATACATCGAGAGTTCATGACCCATGGGGGACTCGCGAGGTCCATATACCGACACAGACGACCTCCACGTGTCTATGCGGACAATCTCAACACACTATCATAAAATCAAACAATTTTCGCACGAACGGTTTCCACGTGCCCAAAATATAATCTTAACATCTCACCATCTCTAGCACGGACGATCTCCACGTGCCCAACTTATACTCAATCTCATGTCAATGCATGTGCACAATATAATCTCAAATAAAGGGGATGATGATGCATCTCAATCAATCAAATATCAGCATAATACATAACCACCTCAACCATCACAAGTATACGGGTTCAAATAAGAACACAATCACACAAAATAATCAGTCAATAATATATCAGCTAATGCCCATATGCTTTGGCATTCTCGGATTAAAATATGCATTCTATAGTAAGAAACTTTCCCTTTATAACATCGATACTCGTACCAATGTCCGTCACATTATTGGTATGAGACCCCCATCTTTCGCCCTTACCCATGGCCTATTCCATTTTGAATCTTTAATTAGAAAAATGTCCTTCAATGAAGTCTAAAAGTCTTAACATACCTTGAATGCCGAACACGTGCTACGAATCCTTAAGATTTTTCCTTCCCTTTTCGCAAAGCTTCGGAACGTTCCCAATCTACCAATTATGCAATATTTGTAAGCCCGCGAGTTCACACCCATATTATTATGTATCTATCCTAGACCCACAAACTCACTCATATCTCTTAACCAACTCCTAATTTTGATATAATTTCTATGTCAAATTCATATGTGCTAAATTTCAAGCCTAGGATTAAATCTTAATTCCACTAAATAACATACTCTACCAGTGTTCATATACATTATGCTTAATAGTTAATAGTGACAAGAATAGCAATAGAAACTAACGAAAGTTTAACAAAAACTCCAAGCCTTCACAACTACTATACTTCAAATCCTTTTTAAATGTATCATCACTTAAAATCATGAGTCAATCATTACCGTAATGATTACTCCCTCCTAATTTACAACTAACTTATCATACCAAAAAAAAAGACATCATACAGTATAGTTTCAAATTTCCAAAATTTGCTTTCTTTAACCTTAACTATATTATTTATTTTTCAGCCTAAATCTTATCAACACAAATCTGTATCCATTAATGATAAGTCCCAGCCTAAATCTTTCTAGCACCGATTCGTTGGCAACAATAACTTCTGCATATTTCTAACTCGTAAACCAAACAAAATTCCTAACCAATCAACACATACACACACGACCATCGATCAAATGCCCACCCTTAGAATTGGCATTAAATGCCTCCTTTAGGTTGATACAAATTAATTTATTTATTTTTTTAAAAAAAAGAAGTTTTCATTCTTTTATAAGGACTTTGAACAGGTACAAATGTTTTTCCACTTGATATCAACCATCAATATAACAATATAATAATAACAACAATCCAAAGCACTCTGACAACATACTACAATATATAGAATTGAAAAGAATGAAAATTGCTTGTTTATATTTTTTACGAGAAGAGTCAAAATAGATCTAGTTTTCAAAACGACCTAGCGATTCGTTACAAGAAATAGTAATAGCAATAGCAATAACAATAACAATAGCAAAACCAATAGCAATAGCAACAACAACAACAATAACAATAGAAATAACAATAACAATAGCAATAGCAATAATAATAATATTAATAATAATAATGATAATAAATTAATAATAATAATAATAATATTAATAAAAAAAATAAAATAATAATCATATTAAAAAATAATAATAATAATAAAAAAAAAAAAAATAATAGCAATACCAAAACCCATAGCAATACAACAACAACAACAATAATAATAGAATTAACAATAACAATAGCAATAGTAATAAAAAAAAAATAATGATAATAAAATTAATAAAAATAATAATGATAATAAAATTAATAATAATAATAATGATAAAAATAAAAATAATAAAATTAATAATAATAATAATGATAAAAATAAAAATAATAATATTAATAATAATAAAATTTTAAAAAAAAATCATAATAAAAATAATAATAATAATAATAATAATTTTAATAATACTAAAAATAAAAATAATAATAAATAAATAAATAAAATAATAATAATAATAATAATAATAATAATAATCATAATAATAATAATAATAGCAAAAGTCATAGCAATAGCAACAACAACAACAATAACAATAGAAATAGCAATAACAATAAGAATAGCAATAATAATAATAATAAAAAAAAATTAAAAATTAAAATTAAAATAGAAATAGCAATGGCAATAACAATAGCAATAATAATAATAATAATAATAATAATAAAACTAAAAAATAATAAAAAAATAATTAAAATAAAATAATAATAATAATAATAATAAAATTAAAAATTAAAATAGAAATAGAAATAGCAATAGCAATAACAATAGCAATAATAAAAATAAAAAATAATAATAAAATAATTAAAATAAAATAATAATAATAATAATAATATTAAAAATAAAAATAAAATTAGCAATAGCAATAACAAAAGCAATAGCAATAGTAATAGCAAAAGCAATAGCAATAACAATAACAATAACAATAGCAAAGAAATAGCAATAGCGAAAGAAATAGCAATAGCAATAACAATAACAATAGCAAAAGAAATAGCAATAGCAAAAGCAGTAGCAATAGCAATAACAATAACAATAGCAAAAGAAATAGCAAAAGCAATAGCAATAACAATAACAATAGCAAAAGAAATAGCAATAGCAATAACAATAACAATAGCAAAAGCAATAGCAATAGCAATAGCAACAACAACAACAATAACAATAGAAATAACAATAACAATAGCAATAGCAATAATAATAATAATAAAAAAAAAAAATATTAATAAAAATAAAAATAAAAATAAAAATAATAATAATAATAATAACAACAACAACAATAACAATAGAAATGATAATAATAATAATAATAATAATAATAATAATAATAGAAATAACAATAATAACAACAACAACAACAACAACAACAACAACAACAACAACAACAATAATAATAATAATAATAATAATAATACTTCTCTATTGACCTGGATAATTATTTATGTTTCTTCTCCATTATTGAACTTTTCTTACTATTCTTTTTACATCTTCTTATTATTAAAAAAATAAAATAAAATAAAGGAGAACCATAACCACCCTTTACCCAAATGGAAGAAGCCCAAAAGTTGATAACTGGTCTGTCACATCTTACTATGCATTAAACATCTCTCTAATAATTAATAATTAATAATTAAAATAAAATAAAAAAGTTACAAACAACCTCTCTCTCTCTCTCTCTCTCTATATATATATATATATATATATAATAAAATAATAATGTAACATCTCGCAAATTGAAATAACTAGGAAGAAGTTAAGAATTGGAAATAGTCAATTTTTGGAAAGAATAGAAATCTGAAAAATTTGTTAAGTATGTTAAGTTGAGCTTTTGGTCAACTTCAAACGAACATAACTCCTAGCTCAGGATGAGTTAGGTGTGTTTCCAGATATCGTAGGAAAGATCTTGGAATAATCTTTCAAACTCCGCCGAGTTTGAGCAATTACGAGTTCGTATGAGTAAGATATGCTCATTTGAAGTTGAGTTGTTCAAATAAGGAAAGTCTAAAACGGATTTTGGAAGGGTATTTTGGTCTTTACCATACCCAATTAAATAATTCGTTTTTGGTAATTACTTAAGGGTCTAAACTGAACTTGCTCAGTTTACGCTTTTGAAAAATTGAGTTAGGGTTTTAGAGAAGAGAAAAGAAGACAAGAAGCAAGAATCGTCAATTCTCAAAACTAAGATTGTGGATTTCTTCAAGGGTGATCCCTACGAGGTATGTGAGGCTTTCATAGCGTTGGGTATGTTCACCCACGTGCCAAGAATTTTTATTTCAGCGTGAATTCGTCCTAAAAGAGTTTGGAAGTTTGATGTTCTTGATATGTAGTCTTGAATTTGATGTCGTTCTTGAATTAGGCTGAGATGGAGAACTTTCTGAGATCATTATGTCGAATTATAGTGTTGTTTGGAGTTAGGCTCTTAGGTACATTTGTTGGGTATCTGAATCTAAACAGAATTTGGGAAAAAGAGTCGAGTTTAGGTGAATTTGGGCTAGAAGAAGGAAAATAGATGGGGGAATCTGGGCACTGGCTTCGCGTCGCGGACCTGCTCCTCAGATTTAGCAAAATTTCTTCGCGGAGCGGAGCGGTCACAGACCGTGCTACCTCAAAAGGTATTCTCGCGACCAAAAATGTAAATACATCTCCGTGTCGCGGACTAGTATCCAGACAATGATTTCTTGATCTTTTCTCATGTTTAATTATCTAAAAACACTCTTAAACATCATGAGTTTGTTCCTATCACAAATCACAAACATTGAATCCAAAATTCAATTCAAGGAAAGTTAAGGGTCAAGTCAAGAGTCAAGTTAACAGAAGTTCATAAAGTTTTCAAAAGTCTTTCACAAATGTTTTAATTTTGTTTTAAGACTTAAGTTTTGAGTTGACTAAAGAGTTATGAGTAAAGTTCATTTCTTCAAAGATTATACGAGAACTAAATATTCTCAAAAGTTAGAAATGTTTTTACATTTGAGCAAGAAAGGGAACATCGATTCCAAAAGAGCTTTTAAGCTAAGTTTTGAGTAATCATCTCAAACCAAAGAAAGAAATTTTGTTTTAAAAACATATGTGCTAAGTATACTTTGGGAGTAGTATTGAGCACCGATATGAGGACGCGAGTTCATATTAACTCAAGTCTCCATAAACCATATAGTCATCATGGGTAGTAAATGATCATACTTTTTAGATGACTCCTTAAGTTGCTTTTTAGCATAGACTAATGGATCCACTTAGTTAAGGCGTTCTATATGATGGCAAAGTATAGGACAGTTCTGGCAGCGTGGGCAAGATGATGTATCACCACTTAGGCTCATAGTTTTGGTTGTCGGTTAGAGAAACTCCCATAGAAACTATATTACTTTATTACATGAGTAAAGTTGAGTTTGTTATTGCATTTCTTTAATGAACTGAGTTGCTTGCTGCTGTTTTTAAAAGTTTTCTATATATTGCATGTGTTTTATTGTTTTATATTGAGTTAATTTATTCATAAGTTGAGTAAAGCCAAGGTAAGTGTTCCTTTCAAATTCTTTTCAAGCTTATGTATGTTTAGCATTCCAACTCGCATACTCGTACATTCAATGCACTGATGCCAGTTGGCCTGCATCGTCTTATGATGCAGACACAGGTAACCAGGATCAGTATCCAGTGCCTCGTTGATCAGGTTGAGCACTCAAAGTCAGTTGGTGAGCCTCCTTGCTTTCTGGAAGGCTCTTTCTTACATTGCTTTCTAGTTTTCAGTTGTTAAGATGATCGGGGGTCCTATTCTGACATCCCTTTTTTTATTTTAGAGGCTTCATAGACAGTTAGTAGTTCAGTTGTCGTTACATGATTATTTCTTATTTTAAGACTTGAGTTGCCATTTTGGCCAAGTTGAATGTTTGACTTTTAAATGTTCTAAGTTATTTTATTAAACAAGTTGAGTAAAAGTGCATTTGATCATTCTAATAATGCTTAGAGTCTTCCGCTGAGTAAGTAAGTCAGGCCAAGGGTTCGCTTGGGGACATCAATGGATCTCGAGTGCTGGCCACATCCAGGGTGTAGGCTCGGGGCGTAACAAACTTAGTATCAGAGCACATAGTTAAAGAGTCTTAGGGAGTCTATGAAGTCGTGTCTGTAGAGTCCTAGTTATCGATGTGAAGCGCGCCACATCTATAATTAGGAGGCTGCAACACTTAGGAAAATTTATCACTTCATTCATACTCATTTCGTGCGTTAGAATTTGATCTCTAAAAATTTTGTTCTAATTCGTGCTTGCGCGTGTTTTCAGTTAATCATGCCTCCACAAAGTGCTGTCAGAGGTCGTTCTGCTAGACGTAATGTTGAGGAGCAAGGGGTACTTAATGCACCTGAAGTGCAACCCCAAGAAGAAGTTACTAATGTTGAGTTCAGGGAAGCAATAAGGATGCTGAGTCAAGTTGTGACTAACCATGTAGGGCAGCAAAGAGGAGCTCGACAAGAAGAGGCTGACACGTCGATGATTCATGAGTTCTTGAGGATGAACCCTCTAAGTTTCACTGGTTCAAGCATTACTAAGGATCTAGGGAACTTTATTGAGGAGCTGCAAAAGATATTTGATGTCATGCACATTGTTGATACTGAGAGGGTGGAACTAGCTGCATACCAAATGAAGGGTGTCGCTAGGATTTGGTTCGATCAATGGAAGAAGAATCGAGTTGAGGATGCACCACCTGCGAGTTAGGCTTGTTTTGAGAAGGCCTTCTTGGGGCTTTTCTTTCCTCGAGAACTGAAAGAGGCTAAGGTATGATAGTACGAGAGTTCATGAGTATGGATTGAAGTTCACCCAACTATCCCGTTATGCTCCGGAGATGGTTGCGGATATGAGGAGTAGAATGAGTCTATTTGTTGCTGGGTTGTCCCGTCTATCAAGCAAAGAGGGCAGGGCAGCGATGCTAATTAGGGACATAGATATATCGAGGTTAATGGTATATGTGCAGCAGGTTGAGGAAGAGAAGCTGAGGGATAGGGAGGAGTTTAGAAGCAAGAAGACTAAAACAGAGAATGAGTCCGGGCAGCAGAAAAGTAATGTGAACCGTTCGTCCTTTCAGCAAAACCAAAAAGGGGCATGTTCCATCATCTTCTAGTGCACCTGCACCCAGAAACAAATATGATTATAATAGTCAAATTCCAAGCACTTCAGAGCTAGACCTGCACAGTCTCAGAGTAGTGTGGTACAAGGAGGTAACTAGGTTCCAACATGTGCTAAGTGTGGTAGAACCCACCCAGGTAAGTGTCGTGATGGCCAGTCAGGTTGTTTCAAGTATGGACAAGAGGCTCACTTCATGAAAGAGTGCCCTAAAAACTGGCAAGGTAGTGGAAATCAGGGCAATAAAGCCCAATCTTGATCAGTTGCTCCACCAGACAAGGTTGCACCTAGAGGAGCTACATCCACAATTGAAGGAGGAACAAACCGCCTTTATGTGATCACTAGTCGCCAAGAGCAAGAGAACTCTCCAGATGTTGTCACTGGTATGATCAAAGTCTTTACTCTTAATGTTTATGCTTTGCAAGACCGAGGAGAAAGTTATCTTTTGTAACCCCTTATGTTGCAAATAGTTTTGATGTTCTTCCTGAGAAACTCTGTGAACCCTTTTGTGTTTCTACACTTATTGGGGAGTATATTCTAGTTGAGCGAGTATATCGTGATTGTGTCATTTTTGTCAATCACAAGGACACCATGGTTGATTTAGTCGAATTAGACATGGTAGATTTTGATGTCATTCTTGGTATGGACTGACTTCATGCTTGTTATGCCTCAGTTGATTGTAGTACTCGAGTTGTCAAGTTTCAATTTCCAAATGAGCCAGTCTTAGAGTGGAAAAGTAGTTCAGCAGTGCCTAAGGGTCATTTAATTTCGTGCCTTAACGCCAGAAAGTTAGTTTCCAAGGGGTGTGTCTATCACTTAGCTCGAGTTAATGACTCTAGTATTGAGATACCTCCTATTCAGTCAGTTTCAGTAGTAAGAGAGTTTCCCGAATTCTTTCCTGATGATCTTCCCGGAGTCCCTCCTGAGAGAGAAATAGACTTCGGTATAGACATTCTTCCAGATACTTGTCATATATCTATTCCGCCATATAGAATGACACCAGCAGAGTTGAAAGAGCTTAAAGAAAAGTTGAAAGACCTCTTTGATAAGGGCTTTATTCGACCAAGTGTCTCACCTTGGGGCACTCCGGACTTATTTGTGAGAAAGAAGGATGGTTCCATTAGAATGTGTATAGATTACCGTCAATTGAACAAGATTACCATCAAGAACAAATATCTTCTCCCAAGGATTAATGATCTTTTCGATCAGCTTCAAGATGCTACCTGTTTCTCTAAAATAGACCTCAGATCAGGCTACCAATAGTTGAGGGTAAGGTAATGTGATATTCCAAAGACAACATTCAGGACCCGTTATGGTCATTATGAATTCTTAGTTATGTCTTTTGGTTTGAACAATGCACCTGCAAAATTCATAGACCTTATGAATAGAGTATTCAAACCTTATTTAGATATGTTTGTTATCGTCTTCATTGATGACATACTAATTTATTCAAGGAATGAAGAAGATCATGCTAGTCATCTCAAAATAGTTCTCCAGACTTTAAAAGATAGAGAGTTGTATGCCAAGTTCTCCAAGTGTGAGTTTTGGCTTGAGTCTGTGGCATTCTTAGGCCACATTGTGTCTGGAGTGGGAATTAAAGTTGATACTCAGAAAATTGAGGCAATGCAGAATTGGCCTAGACCCACATCTCCGACTGACATTAGGAGTTTCTTGGGTTTGGCTGGCTATTATAGAAGGTTCATAGAGAGGCTCTCGTCTATTTCATCCCTTTTGACCAAGTTAACTCAAAAGACAGTAAAGTTTCAATGGTCTAAAGCTTGTGAGGAAAGCTTTCAGGAATTGAAAAAGAGGTTGACTACTGCCCCAGTTTTGACCTTACAAGAAGGTACTCAAGGTTTTGTGGTGTATTGTGATGCGTGTAGAGTTGGTTTGGGTTACGTATTAATACAGAATGGAAAGATTATAGCTTATGCCTTCAGACAGTTGAAAATCATGAGAAGAATTACCCAACCCATGACTTAGAGTTGGCTGCTATAGTATTTGCTTTGAAGATATGACGTCATTATTTGTATGGTGTTCGTGTGGATGTATTCACTGATCACAAGAGCCTTCAGTATGTGTTTACTCAGAAAGAGCTTAATCTCAGACAAAAGAGGTGGTTAGAATTATTCAAGGATTATGACATGAGTATTCTTTATCACCCAGGTAAGGCTAATGTCGTTGCTAATGCTTTGAGCAGGTTTTCTATGGGTAGTACCGCCCATGTTGAGGAAGAAAAGAGAGAGTTAGCGAAAGATGTGCATAGACTTGCACGCTCGGGAGTCCGACTAATGGATTCTACAGAAGGAGGGGTAGTGGTGATAAATGAGGCTGAATCATCATTAGTGTCAGAAGTAAAAGAAAAGCAAGAACAAAATCTTATTTTGCTTGAATTGAAGGAAAATGTTCATAAGCAAAAAGTAATGGCTTTTGAACAAGGGGGAGATGGTGTGTTGAGGTATCAAGGTAGGTTGTGTGTGCCAAGGGTGGATGAACTCCAAGAGAGGATCATGGAAGAAGCTCATAGCTCCAGATATTCCATCCATCCGGGTTCCACAAAGATGTATCGTGACTTGAGAGAAGTGTATTGGTGAAGTAGTATGAAGAAGGGAATTGCAGAGTCTGTTGCTAAGTGTCCGAATTGCCAACAAGTTAAAGTAGAGCACCAAAGGCCCGGTGGGTTGGCTCAAAGTATTAAACTTCCGGAATGGATCACAGGTTTACCAAGGTCTCGCAGGCAGCATGATTCGATTTGGGTGATTGTTGATAGAATGACAAAATCATCCCACTTTTTGCCGGTAAAGACTACCCATACATCATAGGATTACACTAGGTTATATATTCAAGAGGTGGTAAGACTTCATTGAGTCCCTATTTTGATTATAAAAGATAGAGGTGCACAATTTACTGCACAGTTTTGGAAGTCATTCTAAAAAGACTTGGGTTCAAAGGTGAACTTAAGTACCGTCTTTCATCCTCAGACAGATGGGCAAGTAGAGCGCACTATTTATACATTAGAAAATATGTTGAGAGCTTGCGTGATTGATTTCAAAGGTAATTGGGATGATCACCTGCCTCTCATCGAGTTAGCTTACAATAATAGTTATCACTCTAGCATCCAAATGGCTCCTTATAAAGCTCTTTATGGAAAAAGATGCAAATCTCCTATTGGATGGTTTGAAGTTGGTGAAGTTGGGTTGATAGGACCTGATTTAGTTCATCAAGCTATGGAGAAGGTGAAAGTGATTCAAGAAAGGTTGAAAACAACATAAAGTCATCAGAAATCCTACACTGATGTGAGGAGAAGGGAGTTAGAGTTTGAAGTAGATGATTGAGTATATCTTAAAGTTTCACCCACGAAGGGTGTTATAAGGTTTGGTAAGAAGAGGAAACTTAGTCACCGGTACATTGGCCCTTATAGAATATCAAAAAGGGTTGGTAATGTAGCTTATGAGTTGGAGCTACCGCAAGAGTTAGCAGTGGTTCATCCGGTATTTCACATCTCCATGTTGAAGAAGTGCATGTGCGATCCTTCATTGATCATACCAACGGAAGATATTGGGATCAAGGATAGTTTATCTTATGAAGAGATTCCGGTCCAGATCCTAGATCGCCAAGTTCGCAAGTTGAGGACTAAGGAAGTAGCATCAAGAAAAGTTCTTTGGAGGAACCAGTTTGTTAAGGAAGCTACCTAAGAAACTGAAGAAGATATGGAGAAGAGGTATCCATATCTCTTTGAAACCGGAGAAATTCCAGATCAAGGTACTAATCATTTTCTTGGTATTTATTCATAAGTTGGCATGTTGTTTTTGCATTTTGATTGTTGGGTGTTTGAACTGAATGTTAGATGTTGCACTCTTAGCCTAGTAAGAGTAATCTCATTCGAGGACGAATGTTCCCAAGGGGGAGATATTGTAACATCTCACAAATTAAAATAACTAGGAAGAAGTTAAGAATTGGAAATAGTCAATTTTTGGAAAGAATAGAAATCTGGAAAATTTGTTAAGTATGTTAAGTTGAGCTTTTGGTCAACTTCAAACTACCATAAATCCTAGTTCAGGATGAGTTAGGTGTTTTTCCAGATATTTTAGGAAATATCTTGGAATAATCTTTCCAACGCCGCCGAGTTTGCGCAATTCCGAGTTCGTATGAGTAAGATATGCCCATTTAAAGTTGGGTTGTTCAAATAAAGAAAGTCTAAACCGGATTTTGGAAGGGTATTTTGGTCTTTACCATACCCAATTAAATTAATTCGTTTTAGGTAATTACTTAGGGGTCTAAACTGAACTTGTTCATTTTACGCTTTTGAAAAATTGAGTTAGGGTTTTAGAGAAGAGAAAAGAAGAGGAGAAAGGAAGACAAGAAGCAAGAATCGTCAATTCTCGAAGCTAAGATTGTGGATTTCGTCAAGAGGTGATCCCTACGAGGTATGTGAGGCTTTCATAACGTTGGGTTTGTTCACCCATGTGCCAAGCATGTTTATTTCAGCGTGAATTCGTCCTAAAAGAGTTTGGAAGTTTGATGTTCTTGATATGTATTCTTGAATTTGATGTCGTTCTTGAATTGGGCTGAGATGGAGAAGTTTCTGAGATCATTACGTCGAATTATAGTGTTGTTTGGAGTTAGGTTCTTAGGTACATTTGTTGGGTATCTGAATCTAAAAAGAATTTGGGAAAAAGAACCGAGTTTAAGCGAATTGGGGCTGGAAAATGAAAAAGGAAAATAGTCGGGCGAATTTGGACACTGGCTCCCCGTCGCGGACCTGCTCCTCAGATTTAGCAAAAGTTCTTCGCGGAGCGGAGCGGTCACGGACCGTTCTGCCTCAAAATGTATTCTTGCGACCAAAGAATTAAATATATCTCCGCATCACGGACTAGTATCCAGATAGTGATTTCTTGATATTTTCTCATGTTTAACTATCTAAAAACACTCTTAAACATTATGAGATCGTTCCTATCACAAATCACAATCATTGAATCCATAATTCAATTCAAGAAAAGTTAAGAGTCAAGTCAAGGAAAGTCAAGAGTCAAGTTAAGAGAAGTTCATAAAGTTTTCAAAAGTTTTTCACAAACGTTTTAACTTTGTTTTAAGACTTAAGTTTCGAGTTGACTAAAGAGTTATGAGTAAAGTTCATTTCTTCAAAGATTATACGGGAACTAAGTATTCCCAAAAGTTAGAAATGTTTTCATATTTGAGCAAGAAAGGGAACATCGATTCCAAAAGAGTTTTTAAGCTAAGTTTTGAGTAATTTTCTCAAACCAAAGAAAGAAGTTTTGTTTTAAAAACATATGTGCTAAGTATACTTTGGGAGTAATATTGAGCACCAATATGGAAACGCGAGTTCATATTAACTCAAGTCTCCATAAACCATGTAGTCATCATGGGTAGCAAAGGATCATACTTTTTAGATGACTCCTTAAGTTGCTTTTTAGCATAGACTAGTGGATCCACTTAGTTAAGGCGTTCTACATGACAGCAAAGTATATGTTAGTTCTGGCAGCGTGGGCAAGACGATGTATCACAACTTAGGCTCATAGTGGTAGTTGTCGGTTAGAGAAACTCCCACAGAAACTATATTACTTTATTACATGAGTAAAGTTGAGTTTGTTATTGCATTTCTTTAATGAACTGAGTTGCTTGCTACTGTTTTTAAAAGTTTTCTAATATTGCATGTGTCTTATTGCTTTATATTGAGTTAAGTTATTCATGAGTTGAGTAAAGCCAAGGTAAGTGTTCCTTTCAGATTCTTTTCAAGCTTATGTATGTTTATCATTCCAACTTGCATACTGGTACATTCAATATACTGATGTCAGTTGGCCTGCATCGTCTTATGATGCAGACATAGGTAACCAGGATCAGCATCCAGTGCCTAGTTGATCAGGTTGAGTACTCAGAGTCAGTTGGTGAGCCTCCTTGCTTTCCCGATGGCTCCTTCTTACATTGCTTTCTAGTTTTCAATTGTTAGGATGATCGGGGGTCTTGTCCCGACATCCCTCTTTGTTTTAGAGGCTTCATAGTCAGTTAGTAGTTCAGTTGTCTTTACATGATTATTTCTTATGTTAAGACTTGAGTTGCCATTTTGGCCAAGTTGAATATTTGACTTTTAAATGTTCTAAGTTATTTTATTAAACAAGTTGAGTAGAAGTGTATTTGATCATTGTAATAATGCTTAGAGTCTTCCGCTGAGTAAGTAAGTCAGGCCAAGAGTTCGCTTGGGGCCAGCAATGGTTCTCGAGTGCCGGCCACGTCCAGGGTGTAGGCTCGGTGCGTGACAAATAAGTGAAGGGTATTACGAAACGATTCAATCAGTTTAAATGAAATCAAGAGAAGTAACTTTTATAAGAACATTAATTAATCATCATCCGATCATAATTAAGTGGTATGCCTTTTTAAGTTAATTATATAATTATTATGTCTCGTGTAAAATATGATTCCACCTTGTTCATTGTTAGAATAGCGTTTTAGGGGGGTGTTCAAAGAAGAAGAAAAAAACCATCAAATTGATAAACCAAATCAAATCGAGAATTTTTTTAGTGATTTAGTTTGATATTGAAAAAAAAAAAAACAATAATCATAATATTTGTTTGGTTTGATTTTAAACCTTTTTAAAAAAAAAAGTCAAATCGAAACTAAACTAAACATATATTTATTCTTGAATATTAATCTTGAATTTGGTCTATCGTATTTTAGCACTTAATTTATGGGACCAATTTTTTAAAAAATTAATTTATGGGACCAAGCTAGTCCAAATTATATGGACGTTTACCATCTATATATCACTAGAAACATCTACATTTATTAAAAATAATTGATAAAAAATTATGTGTCTACCATATATATATTCAGAAATAAAATATATTGGTTGTTAGTTGGTCACATCTGTGGCCCATCTTGTACATAATTATTTGGAAATAAAAAGGCCAATGGTCTAAATTTAACCAAAAAAAAAAAAAAGAACTAAAATATATTAGCTTTAAGTTTTATGGAAATATTTGAATAACTAAACGAAAATGTTTGGATCAAAATTAGACTTCTACACCACTAAAATGAATTTATTGTATCTTTTAAAAAAAAAAATCATAATATATATATATATATATATATTAATAGACATGAATGGTAACAAAATCAACAATAATTAATAAAATGAGTTTACTTTTGAAATTAGGCGGCAATAGCCAACACTGGGGTGTGGGTATTTTACGGAATGAAAATTTTGGTTCATTAATTTTTATTTTTTATTTTTAAAAATAGTAATTTTATTATTATAACAAAATAATTTAGTATGATTTGATATTTTAAATATCGATTTTGACATTTTATAGTGTGGTAAATAGGTAATTATAATTTGGTCGACTTCAACTTACATATATGCTTATATAATAGAGAATTATGACTTCAACTTTTCAAAAAAAAAAAAAACATCTCAATTTGATTTTTTAATCATAATCATGAACAACTCCACTAACAAAGGTACAATTACAAATAATACTCCAAACATTTAACAAAGGATAAAATATATTATCTTGGATCTGGACTACATTATTCCACTGCCTATTTATAGTTTCCCATTTCCTCTAGCTAATTATAAACCACCACATTTTCATCTCTTTAATTTACACACAATATATTATCAAGAAAATGTTGTCACTTGGTATTTATATTATTGGATCCTTACTTGTTATTGTCATATACATTACTTGAGATACCCTAAAAACAATGGAAAACTCCCACCAGGTTCAATGGGTTGGCCATTACTTGGTGAGACTATTCAATTCTTTGCACCAAATACATCATTTGATATTTCTCCATTTGTGAAGGAGAGGATGCAAAGGTAAAATAACTAATTAAAAGTTAATATTATCATTATGTTCTTTATAATAACATTTTGTTATAGCGGTCAAAAATATTCCAACAAATGTCGTCATTATAGAGATGTTTGATGACAAGAGGGACTTGCTCATATGACAATCAACATTCTCCTCAAATCCTAAAATTGTGGATTCGAATTATCAAGGAGTAAAAAGATGGAAGCTTCATTGATTCAGGATTGAACTCTATATACTCTCTTTATCTGAAAATTTATGTGTCATATTTTCCTTTTAATTGTTTAATAGAATCACATACTTTATTTTTGGCATAATATATAAACATGCTCTTTAACTTAGTTTCATCTAGCATCTATGCCCTCCAACCTTGGGTGTGCACTAGTAGTCATTTAGACTTCTATAGAATTGAACTAGTAGACACACATCCTATTTGTCGTCCTATGTGGAATTCACTTCCAATGAGGATCATAAGTGGTGTCATTCATGTCCTATCAGGCATCATAAGTGGTGCCCTACGTGTACTATGTCACGTAGGACACGTGTGTCTACTTGTTTAATTTTATACAAGTTTAAGTGCTTACTTGTGCACATCCAAAGTTGAAGGGGATTGATGCCAACGCCTGCCAAGTTAATGCTCTTATATACACAAACAATTTAATGTTGAACGTCTCATTCTACACTTGATGATATGATTTATAGACACGCAAATATTTATGACTTATTTTAGACAACAAATTTCAAAAGTCTTTTGTTGTTGTTTAATAAACTACATGCTCAGTCACCATCACATAATTAGAAGGCATAATACATAAATATGACCCTTAACTTGGCATCAGCGAACAACTATGCCCTCCACTTTGAGTGTGCACAAGTAAGCACTTAAATTTGTATAAAATCAACAAATAGACACACGTGTCCTACATGGCATAATACACGTAGAAAGCTGCCACGTAGGACACAAAATTGCCATGTAGGACGAATGTGTCCATTTGTTGAATTTATACAAGTTTAATTACCTATTTGTGCACACCAACGTTAAATGTCATAGTTGCCAGCTGAGGCCAAGTTAAAGGTTATGGTTATGTATTATGCCTAATTAGAACAAAGGGATCTAATTGCGGCTTCATAATGTATTTATCATACTTTTTTTCGCTCAATAAGAATGTCAAACTTTTTTATTTAGATATGATTTAACTTTAAATTTCTCATTTTATACTTAATAAGATGATGTCAATAATTTATTTGAGACCATTTAAGTTTTTGAAGTATTTCTTTCTTTCTTAAACTACATGCACATACACCACATAATTAATTGGAACACATTGATCTAAGCACGAGTTCATAGGCTTCACATAACTTAGTAAATTGGAAACAAACATTAGATATACGTTTTCACATCCCACTTATCTCTCAGCTCGAAACTCACAACATCTAAATTCTTAATCAGGTATGGGTCGATATTTCGAACTAGTTTGGTGGGATATCCAATCATAGTATCCACAGACCCTGATTTTAATTACTTCATCTTCCAACAAGAAGGGCAATTGTTTCAAAGTTGGTATCCATATACTTTTGAAGAGATTTTGGGAAGGCAAAATGTTGGATCTTTACATGGTTTTATGTACAAGTACTTGAAAAACATGGTGCTAAGTCTTTTTGGTCCTGAAAGTTTGAAAAATATGCTGCATGAGGTTGAAAAAACTACAAATAATAACTTGAAGAGATGGTCAAGACAAAAGAGTGTTGAGATGAAGGAAGCAACAACCAAGGTAAGTAGTTTAAATTCCAGGGTAATTTCAGAGATGGTCACTCGACTTTTATTTTATTACATAGAAATTCACTAAACTATATTTTATAACAAAAAAAAATTACTGCTTGGACAAGGTAAGTAGTCTAAATTTTAGAGAAAAGAATCATAGCAACAACAAAAAAAATGTGGTGACCAAGCAAAAGATCGGAGGGAAAAAAACAATTAATAATAATAAATACAAGACTAAAATAGTAAGAGCCTGTTTGGATTGACTTAAAAGTTGGTCAAACTTACTTTTAAATTATTTTTAGCTTTTGAGAGTGTTTGACAAAGTTAAAAATAACTTAAAATAAATATAAAATAACTTTAAAAAAGTTTTTAAAAGTAGATACACCTCTATTTTTCACTTTTTAACTTAAAATTACTCAAGTTTGACTTTTAAAAACTACTTTTTTTTAAGCTAAACCAAACGGGCTCTAAGAGACTAATAATAATAGGCTTAAGTCATCGACAAACCTTTAAAATTATCCGCATAATTCACTTAGACACCTCAATTAGGATTTGTACCTATTGAACACCTAAATTGTGCAAAACATGACCTATTAAACACAAAACACTGATATGGCAAAAATCGTGTTATGCACTTTCTTGGAGCGCTTGAAGAAATTCGAATAGTGTTTTTTTTTAAAAAAATACATTTTTCTTCTTTTATTGACACTAGACACTTTAATTAATTTAATTTTTTTCCTTCTTTCATTGACACTTTTTTTTTATAAAAAAAAAAACCACCCCCTACTCCCCACCAGTTATCTTCTTCATATTTTTAGTTTCCAAAGTTTTCTCCATTTTAGCTCCAACACTTTTTTAAATATTTTTTTGTTTTATCTTTTTCCTTTCAAATCTGAATCAACTAATTGAATGTATGAAAAAAGAAGAAAGAAGATAAATGATTTTTATGCATCAGAGAAAAAAAAAATTTAGCCGATATTCGTCTATCACTATTTTTGAACAAATATTACTACTCAAATTAAAATGTAAATCCACTAAATTCATCAAAAATGATATCCAAAAATTTGATAGAATTAATTTTTGAGCTACCAATTTCTTTTTGTCATTAATCTAAAATGAGTATCCTCTGGTCAATTCCCTTTCTCCTTTACTCTTTATACCATTCTTTCTCTATGACGTATTAGTATGAAATATGTTTTTTTTTAAAAGGTTAATCTTCAAGTTATTTAAAAATAAATTGAATTTTGTGGTTTGGGAAAGAATATATTTAGGGAAGAAGATGAAGATAAAAGGGGTTGGGAGGAGGTTGGGTAGGGGTGGGGCTGGTAGAATATATTGATTTTTTCATTTTTTCATTTAAAAAAAAAAAGGATATAAAATGTATTTGAAATAATTTTAAACAAAAAAAATATTTTTTCTATTATTTTAGGTCCCCAATGTCAGGTTGTCATGTCGCGCAAACCTCTTCATACTTTTTGGCTATTATAAAAAAATGTCTAATAGGAATAATTTTTGAATAGTTAAAAGTGTTTACTAGTCTTAGTTGAGATATCTAAGTGAATAATGCAGACAACTTTAAGGGGTCGTCGATGACTTAAACCAATAATAATAATATTGAAAGAGAAACTAATATGCTTAGTATTTTTCTAGCATAATATGTATATCTCTAAGAGGTTGAAATGATATTTGAATTCAAAGCAAAATATTTTATATTTTTTCCAGATGATATTTGATATAACTGGAAAGAAACTTATCAGCTATGATTCTGAGAACGCTACAGAGAATGTGTGTGAAAATTTTACCGCTTTTATAAAGGGATTAATTTCCTTCCCTTTATGCTTTCCTGGAACTGCCTATCACAAGTGTTTACAGGTATTTCTGAATTTGATTTCTATACACTAATAATATCATAATAATTACATTTAATCTCTAATAAAAAGTAATCAGTAACGTGAAAATAAAATGAATTACCTACTATAAAAGTTAAAAATAAAGTGATCGCATAAAAGTTCTTTACTTTATCAGTATTTATATTATATATTCTCTATAGTATTTCATTATAACACCCAAAAATATAGACAAAATAATATTTATAACGATGTTTGACTAAATTTATACAAGTCATGATTGAACTAACTGTTGAAGGTGTTCATTAGGGAAGAAAGAAGATAATGAAGATGCTCAAGAGAATGCTAGAGGAAAGGAAATCACAACCAAGAAAAGAACAAAGTGACTTCTTTGATTATGTATTAGAAGAACTTCAAAGTAAAGACACAATTCTCACTGAGGCAATAGCTTTGGATTTGATGTTTGTGTTGCTCTTTGCTAGCTTTGAGACAACCTCTTTGGCTATAACTTTGGCTATTAAATTTCTTCATGAACATCCAAAGGCTTTGAAAGAATTAACAGTAAGTAAATCATAATCTTCTTCATCAATTGAACAACATATGCACTTACTTGACAAAGTCGGATTCAGAATTTGAACTTTTTATAATAACGATATCAAGTGTTACAATAATTTCTCTAAATAACAATCAAACATTCCTCAAATGTTTTTCAGGAGGAACATGAGGCAATAATTAGAAGAAGGGAAAATGCATCTTATGGAGTTACATGGAAAGAGTATAAATCCATGAAGTTTACATTTCAGGTATTTAATCTAAATTACAATATTGTTCCTTCCAAGTCTAAATAAATTATCATAAATTAATTAATTTCATTGAAAATGTAGTTTATCAATGAAACAGTCAGATTGGCAAATATTGCTCCTTTGATTTTCAGGAAAGCACTTAAAGACATCAACTTCAAAGGTATGTAATTAAAAGACATTAAATTCATTACCACTTAGTTATTGTGAACAAGAAATCAAGATTTACTCAAGGGAGACATATCTTAATATAATAAGGATTTAATTTATAGAGGTGTAAAGGCACTCCTCAATTTATTCAAGGGAGACATACCCTCATTAAAAAAAATTACACATATATACCATTTTTGTCTAACAAATGATGCATATATATATATATATATATATATATTTCACTGTCTAATAAATTGTGCATATTTACTGAACTAAAAAAAAAAATCTAAACGATTTTTAGTGCCAAAATGCCACGCAATTTTGAAAAATAACCTCATCCATACCTCCAATATTATAACTCGACCAACTAAGAACTCAATTTATATTTTATTTAGTCATCACCCTATGATAGTGATGATGATATTGCTTAGTCTGTTATGCTATATGTATTAAAAAAACATACTAATGATAACAATAACTTTGCACAAATATAAACAACAAAGTTTAAATCATGTAATGAAAAATAGAAATTAATAATATCATCGGAATTAATAACTTATATTGTATGAGACAAAAGGGAAGGAAAATCGAGCCACTGAATGCACAATGTCCCCTTAAGAAACTATTCCCCTCTAGTATTCGAGGCTTAAAGGAATAGATCCTCCAAGATAGAACATTCTATTCACAATGTATTGATACCAAAAACAATGGTGTCAGCGAGCCACTCAACGGAGTAAAGTACACGAATAATTTAATTGTACAAAAGAAGAAGAAGAAGTTCAGAAATTTCGTAAGTGAAAAGTCTAAGGAATCACAGTATTTATAGATAAGAAGCACTATTTCCGAAAGTTTGCGACCTTTCAGAAACCACACGACCGTTCATGAAAGTTTGCAACCTTAGCTTCCAGAACAGTCATGACGGTTCTTGAAAGTTACACCTTTCAGAACAGTCATTTCAAACATGGAAAATTCAAATAAAACGGGAAAGACATTTTAAAACACGAGTCGAGTTGGATTGGGTCATTTCGGTTAATTAATTAAATAATTAAAATCGCTTAGGACATTACTTAATTAATAATTAATTAAAAAACTTGTCCAAAAAATAATCTAGCCAAAGTTGTAGCGAGCGACGATAGTGTGAGGGGTCCCTCTTTCCAACCCTTTAACAACTAGTAGAAGTGTTTCCTTATTTAAACACTTGAACTTTTATTTCCAACACCAATGAGGGAGAATTGTTTTTTTACTAAAGCATAACAGAAACTTCATATTTTCTCCTTTCATCTTCCCTCCATATCCATTAGTTCTTACTATATACCCAACATAGTCGAACAAGCATCCTAGTCTAAGTCATTAGAGTGATACCTAAATATAGAAGAATAATTGTACAAAAACTAAAGACTACTTCAATAAAAGTATTTGCGAGAGTGATCCATAAATTAACAGGTTATTAATCAGTCCAAACATGAAAACTCATGTTACCACACTTACTTCTATACACTGAATATATATAAAAGAAATATTATTAGTAAGTCACATTAAATATAGTTAAAGATAACGTTTAAGAATTGGAGAAGGGCCTAAAATGCCCCTCAAGTATTTGAATTGGTACAAATTACTCTCCATCCATCTATCGGCCCTCCACCCTTTTGGCTCAAAAATACCTGATGTCTAACAGATCATACTCATTAGGTGGATGAAGGGTAATATTATACCAAATCTCATAGTTTAAGGGCATTTTAGGCCCTTTCCGTTAAATAATTTGAAATTACTTAATATATAAGCTCACATGATTGACTTGATTTTGAATTTCATAGTAAATTTAAAATTGTAAAAAGGTTAGACATCTACTCACTTCACTCCTCCCTCCCCGCCCTTCACTTCCTATCTCTTCCATTTTAATTTTTTTTTATTAAATTTATGACAAACAAGAGAGAGAGAAAAAGGAGGAAATAAGATGCATTCATATAGAAATAATTAATTCAATAAAAGATGACTTAATTAACCAAATATGTACAAATATTATATTTTCTTTTGTGTGTACCCAAAATTAAAAATAAAAGAATAAAAATATCATTTCTCTTATCCCCACCCTCATCCCATCATGACAATAATACTAATTAAAAGAATATAAATATGTGAATTCATTTCAAGTTTAGTCATGGATATCCTAATTAAGAATAAGATATTAAAAAAAAAGAATAAAAGAAAAATGAACAAGACATTTGGATAATTGAGAGAAAATTTTATATTAATGAAATAATTTTTTTTTAGATGAACAATCAGTCGGGGGTAAGTATGGATTTTAGTTGGATCCCCATTTATGAGTTGGGTTACGTTATAATAAATTGGGGTTGATTTAAAATAGGTCAATAGAAAGATATCATGAAATTAATTATTTTTTCAATAGTATTTTCAATTGTATCGGGTCAAAATATGAATCATAAGTGGTTTTATAGAAAACATCATTTTTTTAAAATATCATTTTTATTATTTATTTGAGAAGTGTTTAAATTTGGACCAATCACATTAAGCAATATAATAAATAAATATTTAATAATTTTACTTTAAGGGAGCTATTGAAAAATAAGGGTAAATATGAGTCAAAGGATTAACATCGAGGGTATTTTTGACCTGAAAGGTGGACGTCAAGGGGTATTTTAGGGCCGATAGGTGGATGAGGGTAGTTTTGTACCAATTCAAATACTTGAGGAGAATTTTAGACCCTTCTCCATTTAAAACATGTTAAATTATATTAATCATGTAAAAAACTCATTATATTATTATTAGAATAAAATAAATTACTATATATAATAACCTTTTGTGAGATGCAGGATATACCATTCCAGCTGGTTGGGCAGTTATGGTGTGTCCTCCAGCTGTCCACTTAAATCCTGTCAAATATGAAGATCCACTTCAGTTCAATCCATGGAGATGGGAGGTGAGTTATTAGTCAAAAAATTATATTATGATTTGATATAAAAATATTTAAAAAATCAACCATATATTGGTTATATATTATTTACTTTTCACTTTAAATTTGAAAAATTATTTTTTTCAAGTTAATTAAAAAAAACAAATTTTTTTAAATAATTTTTTTTCTTATAAATTATAATGAATTATTGATATTGCTTACAGGGAATGGGAATAGAACTAAATGGAGCATCTAGGAATTTTATGGCATTTGGAGGTGGCATGAGATTTTGTATTGGAGCAGACTTTGCTAAGGTGCAAATGGCTGTCTTTCTCCATTGCTTTGTGACCAAGTACAAGTAAGTTATACAAAATATATAAATTGATTAAAGGAATTTGAAAAGAATTTATATAAATATATGCCCGATATGGAGAGGCGTGATACGGTCATTATATACACATCTTTAATTTAAAAATCTTCATTATCATTAGGTGGGAGATAATCAAAGGAGGAGATATAGTACGAACTCCAGGTTTACAATTTCCAAATGGTTACCACATCAAAATCTCCGGAAAATATGACTAAAGGTACTTGCAACGGTAAATTCATATACAGACGTTGAACAAAAGTTATTATTAAGCTCGTGAACTCACTAATGTGAATGTAGATCCGCCTTTGGATGCACACAGCCTTTAATTTTGTTATCTATAAGTGCATGTTTTTAAGTTATTAATATGGTTAATTCATAGTTTATGTATGAATAATGCATTTAAAATGCATGTCGATCTAGAAATTACTCTATCGACACCTATAATAATACCTTATGTAATATTGCTATGTTAGATGGGAGTTGTTCTAATAATATGAATGCATTTTATATTTACTTCTCTCTTTCTTCATTTTTTGTGTTTTACGATATTATAAATGTTCATTTATATAACAATAACATACCAGTTTCTTATTTTAAAAGTGTTATATATAATTTTAAACGAAGTAACTCCATTCATTGTATATGGCTACGCTATTGATATCATGGACATGCGAATTTACCTTACATTTGTTTTTGTCTTATTACTTAAATAGTTTGGAACACTGAGTGTTTACCTTCCAAGAGTGTCATATAAATCAAAGGGGTGTTTATGTAACTGTATATGTGACAAAAAAAAGTCGTATCAATAAGTAAAATATAGACATTGTAAATTGTGTATATGTAATATATAATCAGTGTATATATATTCATTTACATTATTTATATAATTTTACACATTATAATAGTTCATCTTCTTCAACGACCGAAAGAGGAAAGATATTAGGGGAAAAAGGGAAGGAGTGAATTGCACTTTGCTTGCAATTGAAAAAAATATCGAATATATGAGCATTTTTTTTTGTAAGAATTGATAATTGTCTTATTTAAAACAAGAAATTTTGACTCAACAAATATTTTGTATCAAAATGCTTTTTAATCTTGTAATATTAAACATAGAAAAAATAGAATTAAAGAATAGTAAAAAAAAGAAGCAGTAAAATAAACAAATTTAAATGAAGAGGGTACAGGGATAAATTTAGGGAAGTAATCATACTCAATTTTTATAAAAACATTTATTATTCGATCATAGTTTAGTGGTATGCATTTTAAAGGTAATTATATAATTGCTTAGTGTCGTGTAAAATATGATTCCACCTTGCTCACTGCTCGAATAGGGTTTTATGGGTGTTTTTTTCTCTTAAAACGGAAGGATTTTATTTATATATTAAAATTCGTCCATAGACGTACCAAAAAAATTGATCTAAACGAAACAGTTCCACAAGTATTTCTATCGATAGCATACGTTACAAAAGAAAGAAAATGCTTGAAAAAACACAAAGATTGTTACCATATATATTTAGTTTCATACACTACAAGAAAAGTGTGAATTACATGAGGATTTTCTGGGATTAGTATGATAATCCGTAGGAAACTTATTTTCCTGCAAATTTTCATACTAATCCCCAGGAAAATCCCCATGTAATTCAATTTTTTCTTGTAGCGATAAATTTTCTTTCCGTGTTCTGCAATCAACATAAATATGTGAGAAAACGTATAGTAATATTATGCAAAGAAATTTAATTTACCGTTAACTAACAAACAAAAAAATTGAAATCAATTTATAATAGATGGAAAAATTAGACAAAATATCCGTTGAGTCAAAATCCTTATCTAAAATAACTCACCAATTATTTGTTACAAAAAAAATGACCATTCGGCCTTCTTAAATGGATCTGGAAAAAGAGGGGGAAAAATGGGAATAGAGAAAGAAAAAGAAACTTAGATTCTATGTTCGTCAATTTAAACTTCTTTAAAGCTTGACTTTAAAATTTGACTTATTGAGAAACGTATATTGTTTTACATGAGCAATATATAAAAAGACTTGAATCATTGAGAGGAGTTTATATTTGAAATTTTGAGACTATTTAGTAGGGGTAGGCATTTGATATTCGGTTGAGATTTCTCAAATTTTGGGTTTGATAATTCAGTAATTGGTAGTTAAAAGTAGATATCAAATACCAAATTTTTAAGTTTCGGTTTGGGAATTTGGAAAACGGTAATTTAAACTTCGATTTGATACGGTATTCAGTTATACCGTATTGAGGTTATAGCCAATTGTATTACAAAGTTAATACTATTTCTCCAATCAATTCTATTTTTTTATGTAGACGCACGATATAATAGAAGATCAACAAGTAAGAAGACATCAAGAAAAGCAAATTGATACAACTAAAAGACATGTATTATGATTATTCATGTTTATTCTTTAACTTTCTTTTTGGACTTGTACTAATGAGTAATGGATATGTTAATATATTTTACCTTCATTAAGTAAATAATTTGGTATTCGGGAAATACTGAATACCAAATGGTACTGATGTCTCATACCAAACTCAAACTGGAATACCATAATTCTAAAATTTTACTCCCGAATACCATACTAAATACCGAATTACCAAATAACCAAAAAATTCGGTTCGATTCAGTAATTCGATTTTCGATATTTTAGCCCAGCCTTACTATTTAGAGAAAATTTGAATTGGTTGAAATTGAAAAAAAAAAAATCTGCAGTATGTAAATATTGTATTAATAGAATATATGTATGTATATACATCTTTAATACAAAATTATACATCATATATTCATGATTATACAATAATTATACACATAACTATTTATATAATATCAATACCAATATATTTATATATATATGCGCCTACTTTTCTTGATTTTTTTTGTCATATATAATTACGTTAGAATCCCTATACTATACTCCATATTTTATACATAATTATACAAAATTGATACACTATTTTATACATTATACTATACGGTTTTTAAAAAATAAAAAATTAAGAGGATTACTAATAATAAATTAAAAGAAGTATGAATAGGCAAGAATTTAATCCTAACCAAATGGTCCCAATTCCTCAAGAAGAAAGAAAAAACACTTTAAATTATGCTAATTAATGTAACTTATATAGATTGGCTGAATCTTGGCTGAATCTATTTTAACCAAATTTATTTTTGTTCATTAAAAATTAGGTTGATCCAGCATAAATTGACAAAAATAGCAATACCAACAATATTAATTCGAGGTAGAATAATTAGGCAGAAATAATTAACCAAAATTGGCTCAATCTATTTTAACCCAATTTATTTCCGCTCATTAATAATTAGGCTGATTTGGCATAAATTGACAAAAATGGCAACAACAACAATATTAAATTTCGTCCATAGATGTACCAAAAAAATTGATCTAAACGAAATAGTTCCACAAATATTTCTATCGATAGCATACGTTACAAAAGAAAGAAAATGCTTGAAAAAACCCAATGATTGTTACCATATATATTTAGTTCCATAAGTTTTCTTTTCGCGTTATGCAATCAACATAAATATGTGAAAAAAAACGTATAGTAATGTTATGCAAAGAAATTTAATTTAGTGTTAACTAACAAACAAAAAAATTGAAAACAATTTATAATAGATGGAAAAATTAGACAAAATATCCGTTGAGTCAAAATTCATTATCTAAAATAACTCACCGATTATTTGTTACAAAAAAAAGGGAAAAAGGACAAATATACCCCCGAATTATTATAAATGGTATGTCAATACCCTCTGTTATACTTAAGGTTGTATATGCCCTTACCGTCATTCTTTTGGGTTGTATATATCCTTGAATCTAACGGATGGACACGTGGCATCATCTAAATGATTTACCCGATTTTATTTATTTTTTACCCAAAAATTAAAAATTCACCCGACCCACAACCAAAATGGGTGGTGCTAAAATCAACTCTTCATTTTCATCAAAATTCATCCCTTTATTCTTCTCAACCCACCATAACCATGGAATCAAGAACTCATCTTTCAAGGAAGAAGATGACTTGTTCACTAAAACTACTATTTTCTTCACTTTCACTAACATCCCTGCAAGTTATGTGAATCTTGTGTCTTTCAAATTTTTTAAATATATAGCTTTATGCTTGCTAAACAAAAAAAAATAAAATTCATCTTCATTTAGAACAGTAGGAATCTAGGTTATTGGGTGTTTTATACATCATCTATTTCAAAAATATTTTCAACACATTTCAATAATAACAAATCAATTTGAGCTTGAAATTTTTGATTTGATTGTAGACCCACTTTAAAGCTTGAAGCTTTGTCCATCAATGGTGATTGTATTTTCTCAAACCCTTTTAACAATAACAAATCGATTTGAGCTTGAAATTTTCGATTTGAATGTAGACCCACTTTAAAGCTTGAAGCTTTGTCCATCAATGGTGGTAGTATTTTCTCAACCCCTTTCAACAAAGAATAAATTGATTTGAAAAAAAAATGAAATTGATTTCTTGATTTTGATTGAAATAATATGCTTCTAGGTTTTTGTTTGTGAGATTTGGAAAATGAATTGAAGAACACTTCTCCTTTTATTTGATTTTTAATGAAGATGAAAAGCTATGTTTTTTTATTTTTAGTTTTAAATGTCATGATATTTTAATTTGGGCCATGGGTGGGTAAAGTATAGAAAATGGGTGGGTTTTCAATTTTTTTGGATAAATAAATAAATAAAATCAGGTAAATCATTTAGATGATGTCACATGTCCATCCGTTAGATTCAAGGATATATAAAACCCAAAAGAATGATGGTAAGGGCATATACAACCTTAAAGTATAACGGAGGGTATTGACATACCATTTATGATAGTTCGGGAGTATATTTGTCCCTTTTCCCCAAAAAAAATGACCATTCGGCCTTCTCAAATGGATCTGGAAAAAGAGGGGGGAAATGGGAATAGAGAAAGAAAAAGAAACTTACAATATGGGTGGGCATTCGGTAATTTAAACTTCTTTAAAGCTTGATTTTAAAATTTGACTTATTGAGAAACGTATATTGTTTTGCATAAGCAATATATAAAAAGACTTGAATCATTGAGAGGAGTTTATATTTGAAATTTTGAGACTATTTAGTAGGGGTGGGCATTCGGTATTCGGTTCGGATTTCTCAAATTTCGGGTTTGGTAATTCAGTAATTGGTAGTTAAAAGTAGATACCAAATACCAAATTTTTAAATTTTGATTTGGTAATTCGAAAAATGGTAAATTAAACTTCGATTTGGTACGGTATTTTGTCATACCGTATTGAAGTTATAACCAATTGTATTACAAAGTTAATACTATTTCTCCAATCAATTCTATTTTTTTTAATGTAGACGCATGATATAATAGAAGATCAACAAGTAAGAAGACATCAAGAAAAGCAAATTGATACAACTAAGGGTGTGTTTGGTATGAAGGAAAACATTTTCCCCAATTTTCTTATGTTTGGTTGGACTAAATGTTTTGGAAAATGTTTTCCAAATCAACTCATTTTCCTCAAATTTAAGGAAAATGACTTCCCTTCTAAACTTAAGGAAAACATTTTCCAAAACTCTCTTCCAACTTCAAATTACAATTACTTTTTTGTTGAAAAAATCAATTTATTTTGTCCCTACCCTCAAACCACCACCACCCCCCCCCCCAAAAAAAAATAAAAAATTTTAAAGCTTGTTTTTAAATTCAATTTTTTTACCCCACTCTCACCCCTACCCCCACCCCCTCGCAAAAAAAAATATTAAAAATTGTTTTTAAAAGATATTTCTAATTTCAATTTTTTACTCCCACCCACTACCCTCGCCCCCCCCCCATCAACCCCCCTATCAGTCCCCAATCCCCTTCAAAAAGAAAAAAAACTAAATTTATTTTTAAAAAATATTTTCAACTTCAAATTTTTATTTTTTTCATCCCAATCCTCGATCACCCACGCCCCTCTCCGGTCACACACCCCCCCCCCCAAAAAAAAATTGAGTTTGTTTTTAAAATATATTTACAAATTCAAAATTTCAGTTTTTCACCCTACCCTCGACCCCCCACCCACCTCCTACCCAGCCACCCACCCACCCACTCCTACCCCACCCCCCAAAAAAATAATAATTTAAGTTTGTTTTTAAAAAATATTCTCAACTTCAAATTTTCATTTTTTCATCCTACCCTTGACCCCCCCCCCAACCCACCTCCTACCCAGCACCCCCCCCCGAAAAAAAAATTTAAGTTTGTTTTTAAAAAATATTTTCAATTTCAAAATTTCATTTTTTTCACCCCTACCCAGTCCCCCCCCACCCCACCCAACCCCTACCAACACCCCCCCTCACGCCCAAAAAAAATTTTAATTTTATTTTTAAAATATATTTTCAACTTCAAAATTTTATTTTTTCACCCCAACCCTCGAGCCCCCCACCTACCCCACCCCCCTACCATCTCCCAGCCCCCACCCCCCAAAAAAAAAATTTAAGTTTGTTTTTAAAAAATAATTTCAACTTCAAAATTTCAATTATTCACCCCTACCCTTGACCCCCCCCCTTCACCCACCCCCTACCACCCCCCACCCCCAAAAAAAATTTAAGTTTGTTTTTAAAAACTATTTTCAATTTCAAAAATTATTTTCTACTCTAGTAAAAATAAAAAATATTTCTCAAAAATATTTTTCATTCATAAATCAAACACAAAATCTTTTCTGGAAAATATTTTCTACTCACCAACCAAACATGAGAAAATAAGTCAAAAATCAACTTGTTTTCCAGGAAAACATTTTCTAGGAAAGCATTTTCCATGGAAAACATTTTCCTTCATACCAAACACACCCTAAAAGACATGTATTATGATCATTCATGCTTATTCTTTAACTTTCTCTTTAGACTTATACTAATGAGTAATGGATATGTTGATATATGACCTTCATTAAGTAAATAATTTGGTATTCGGAAAATACTGAATATCAAATGGTACTGATGTCTCATACCAAACCCAAACTTAAATACCATAATTCTAAAATTTTACTCCCCAATACCATACCAAATAACCAAAAATTTTGGTTCGGTTCAGTAATTCAACGATTTTCGATATTTTATGCCCAGCCTTACTATTTAGAGAAAATATGAATTGGTTGAAATTGAAAAAAAAAAAATAGCCTGCAATGTGTAAATATTGTATTAATAGAATATATGTATGTAATACATCTTTAATACATAACTATACATCATATATTCATGATTACACAATAATGATACACATAACTATTTATATAATATCAATACCATATATATATATATATATGCGCGCCTACTTTTATTGATTTTTTTTTTGTCATATATAATTACGCTAGAATCCCTATACTATACTCCATATTTTATACATAATTATACAAAATTGATACACTTTTTTATACATTATACTATACGGTTTTTTAAAAATAAAAAATTAAGAGGATTACTAATAATAAATTAAAAGAAGTATGAATAGTCAATAATTTAATCCTAACCAAATGGTCCCAATTCCTAAAGAAGAAAGAAAAGACACTTTAGATTATGCTAATTAGGGGTGTTCACGGTTTGGTTTGGATCGGTTATTGGTCAAAATCAAAACCAAACCAACTTAATCGATTTTAAAATTATCAAAACCAAACCAAACCAAATATAATATACATTTATCGGTTTGGTTGTTTTCGGTTTTGGTTCGGTTAGGTTCGGTTTTTCGGTTATTAACCATACATAAAAATAAAAGAAACAATTCATTCAAAACGTGAAAAAAGTGACAACAATCCATTCAAACAAAAAAATAGTTAGAATGACTGGCATTACAGAACTTTCGATCATTGAATTTACTGAATAAAACTTCAAAATTCACTATTTTGGCATTGAAGGAAGAGACAATGACATTTTCAGTCCCACAAAGAATTTCCATAGACACTCATATACATGAAACCAATAAGAAAAATGTTCTCACCTTAGACATTTTTTCTTTCATAAGTAAATTATAAATAAATTTTGATGAAACATATATAAAATCTTTAAAATTGTTTATGAATATAATATATTATGTATGTATAATAATAAAATTTATGTATATAACTAGTTGGTTCGGTTCGATTATTTCTTCAATTTTTTTCGAACAAAACCATAACCAAACCAAATACTATCGGTTCTTAACAATCTAAAACCAAACCAAACCAAAACCCAAATTAAATTGGTTCATTTAATCGGTTTGGTTTGGTTTTTCGGTTTGGATCGGTTTTTATCCAAACCATGAACACCCCTAATGCTAATTAACGTAACTTATATAGATTATTGGCTGAATCTATTTTAATCAAATTTATTTCAGTTCATTAAAAATTAGGTTGATCCAGCATAAATTGACAAAAATAGCAATACCAACAATATTAATTCGAGGTAGAATAATTAGGCAGAAATAATTAACCAAAATTGGCTCAATCTATTTTAACCCAATTGACAAGAGGGAGTTGCTCGGATGGTAAGCACCCCTCACTTCCAACCCGAAAGTTGCGAGTTCGAGTCACCAAGAGAGCAAAAGGGATGGGAGCTCCTAGGGAGGATAAAAAAAAGAAAAAAAAATTAACCCAATTTATTTCCGTCCATTAATAATTAGGCTGATTTGGCATAAATTGACAAAAATGGCAACAACAACAATATTAATTCGAGGTAGAATAATTAGGCAGAAATAATTAACCAAAACTAGAAATCTACACTACTAATATTACATATGACCAACTTAATCTGTCAAAATTGATAAGTTTATTTATTAATTCAGTCTATTTTCATTTATTTAATTTAGCATATCTTAAAGTTAGATTAGTTTTGGGCTAAATATATAGTTCAAATTAGATAATCTTGTTATAAAAATTAATTTTTCAAAATTTTATTCAATATGTTATATATAATCATAACTCATAATAAATTTAAAAACTTATTAATATTATTATCTTTTTAATAATCAAGCAAATCATAGAACGATTAAAAACAAAACTTGGTAAAAGTAGGTACAGTATTAGAATGTAAATGTATATTGTGATATATGTGAAGACATCAATTGTATCTATGGTCAACTGAATTTAATGTATGTGTTTTTTAAATTGTATGTATAACATTGGTGCAACTGTAAGGGAGACCGCTTGTATGTAAAGGGTATGTAAAGGCTATAAAATTTCATAATTTCGTTATGTTTTGTAATTATTTAAAATTATCATTTTAAAGAGTAATTATATTATTTCTTTATGTACATTTTTTAATTTGCGCTATGTAAGTCTGTAGTTTTTTTAAAATTAACCTATATACCTCCATAACACATGAGTAATATATGTGTACACCGTACTTACTTCAGATTCCACCTTGTAAATTTACAATAGGTATATTATTGTTGGTGTACCATTATAAAGAGTAATTAATAAGAGTAGTATTCTACATTAGCTAATTTTATCCATTGATTATATTTAAAATTATATTTACCTGAAGTTAACATATTTTTACCTTAAGTTCAAGTAAAAATTATAGAACTTTATATATATATATATATATGTGTGTGTGTGTGTACAAATTTCAGATAAAAATGACCGATATCAACCACATGTAGAAATTCGGACAAAAGAATTAAACTTTAATTATATATGCCTGAACTTTAGGAAAATAATTTATAAACTTTGATCATATGTATATAAACTTCAGATATATAAAGTACAAACATTTAATATAAGTTATTCTGAAGTGAGTAAACGTGCCCTATTTGATAGGGAAGTACAAACATTTAATATAAGTGAGTAAACGTGCCCTATTTGATAGTGTGTGGTCTGCTAATAGCAATTACTCTAATTGTTCAATCATTTCTGCCCACTACTCATTTTGAGTGGTGTAGAAACCTAACTTTAAAGGAAAAATAACGATTTTTGTCTATTGAGAGAAAATATATATTTCGTGTACCATAATATAAAATATTTTTCTAACATTATATTAATAAGTTTAGTCCATATTTGTACAATTCAATTATTTTCAATATGTCTTATAAGAGTAACATTATCATTAGAATGTCTCGTTTCTTATGTAAAACAATAGCAAGCTTTAATAACAAATAAAGTATAGACAAATAGTAGTACTATATATATGTTTATTGAGCACCATTTTTTTTTTACTAAAAGAAAAAGAAAAGAAAGTATAGCATCAATATTCAATAGGATTCTTCGAGAAAATGCTAAATTTTTTTATGTATATATTTGAATTAAATATCACAAACACAAAAGGAAAAAAAGTTAAATTTTATCGATTCATTCGATGTATTTTCAAAAAATCATGGATACCCCAGCCATCTATAGATTGATAGCTTTTTTCCTCACAGCTAATCTTTAGCGGGGTAGGCCTCTATAAATTAAATATATGGATAAGAGATAATAAGCACCCAATAGAATAATCGAAGTGTATGTAAGTTAGCTATAACAGTATCATTATTAGTCCCTACACTATTTTAAATTGAGTTACCCTGGTGATTTTTGAAAAGTTCCATTTTTGCCCTTTAAACTCTTCACGGTGCTCCAACCCTAGAGTAATTTTAAATCATATTCAAAGGCTGTGGGGTGGGGTGGGGTGGGGGTGGGTGGATAGGAGTAATTATGGATTTTATTTAAAAGAACAACTAGGACACGTGGAGTCCATCCATTTCACCTTAAAATTCTCTTAATAATAAAAGTCAAATACAAGACAATTTGCTAACAAATTTTGAACATCTTAACTTCTTTTTTCTTACCACATAATATATATAAATGTGTTTTTTTTTATGATTAGGAAACTTGCAACTGCTATTCTTTGGGTGCGCACAAGGTAAGACCCTCAATCCTATATAATAACTCGCAAATAACATTGGAGACTTAACCCACATAACCCAGAAGGCAAACCCCTTACTTTTGCTGGCAAGGGGTTTCGACCTTGAGACTTCTAACATGGAAGTTCCAAGTCCAAATCACGGAGCCACTCCGAAGGGTATATA
Organism: Solanum verrucosum; assembly: GCF_900185275.1. Classification (NCBI taxonomy): domain Eukaryota; kingdom Viridiplantae; phylum Streptophyta; class Magnoliopsida; order Solanales; family Solanaceae; genus Solanum; species Solanum verrucosum. Next base: position 1,193,389 of record NW_026019957.1, read on the forward strand.
AATGTGCCTTTTAACTTGGTTTCAACTGTCATCTATGTCTTTCAACTTTAGGTATGTACAAGTAGGCGATTAAACTTGTATAAAACTTAACAAATAGACACACATGTCTTACGTCACATAATACATGTAGCATGTCATGTAGGACACCACATATGAGGCATGTGTCTATTTATTAAACTTTATACAAGTTTAAGAGTCTACTTGTACTTATTCAATGTTGGAGGACATAAATGTCATCTGAAACCAAGTTAAAAGACATGTGTCTAATTATTATTTTTAAACTAAAGATAAAATAGTACATCATTCCACTGCCTATTTATAGTTTCCCATTTCCTCTAGCTAATTATAAACCACCACATTTTCATCTCTTTAATTTACACACAATATATTATCAAGAAAATGTTGTCACTTGGTATTTATATTATTGGATCCTTACTTGTTATTGTCATTAAACATTACTTGAGATACCCTAAAAACAATGGAAAACTCCCACCAGGTTCAATGGGTTGGCCATTACTTGGTGAGACTATTCAATTCTTTGCACCAAATACATCATTTGATATTCCTCCTTTTGTGAAGGAGAGGATGCAAAGGTAATTAACAAATTTAATATTAGTGTATGTCACTTATGATTTTATTTAAGTTGATCTGTATCGAATGTTTATATCAAATTAGTTCAACTTATAATGATTAAGTAATTGAGGTCTATATATAAACACATATCATGTATCTATTTTTCAATCTTGACGGGAAAACCAAACCAATCAAGCATTAAAAAAATAAGAATAAGACTAGATATTATTAAAAATATCTCAAACAGGGTGGGGTTATTAATTTCATTGTAGGAGATGGTATCAAATTTATAGGGTGGACATAAATGTAGGGTGGAAAAAACCGTTCGTACTTAGCTATATAATTTATTTTGTACATAGTGGGTGATCAAATTATTCATGTAACCAAAAGAACTAAAGGAAAATAGAAAAAAAAATAGATCCATATATATGTTTTTATTGATCTCTCAACTAGAAACTCAAAATATCTAAATTCTGAATCAGGTATGGACCGATATTTCGAACTAGTTTGGTGGGACATCCAGTAATAGTATCCACAGATCCTGATTTTAATTACTTTATCTTCCAACAAGAGGGAAAATTGTTTCAAAGTTGTATCCATATACTTTCACAGAGATTTTTGGAAGGCAAAATGTTGGATCATTACATGGTTTTATGTACAAGTACTTGAAAAACATGGTGCTAAATCTTTTTGGCCCTGAAAGTTTGAAAAATATGTTGCCTGAGGTTGAAAAAATTGTAAATAATAACTTGAAGAGATGGTCAGGACAAACAAGTGTTGAGATGAAGGAGGCATCAGCGAAGGTAATTTCACAGATGGTCACTCGACTTTTATGTATTTTGTTACATGGAAATTCACTATGATAGTAAGATACTAATAATAATAATAATGAATTTTTTTTTATCTAGCTTCGTAATGTATATCTCAAAGATGTTGTATATTTTTTTCATATTATATTTGAATTTAATTAAATATATATAATCTTTTTTTAATCTTTTTTTTTGCAGATGATATTTGATATAACTGGAAAGAAACTTATTAGTTTTGATTCTGAGAACTCAACAGAAAATGTGTCTGAGAATTTTGTAGCTTTTATAAAGGGACTAATATCTTTCCCTCTATATTTTCCTGGAACTGCCTATTACAAGTGCTTACAGGTATTTTGAGTTTAATTTCTATGCACTAACAATATCATAATAAATCTCTGATAAAAAGTGGATCAATAACCTGGAAAATAAAATAGATCACTTACTATAACAAATTAAAAGTAAAATGATCGTGTAAAAGTTCGTTACATTATAAGTATTTATAAGTTAAATTCTATATTTATTGAAGTTTACGTTTTATGCACTAATGATGTCAAAATGTTTATATCTTGAGGTTACTTTTTTATTTCATTTTTTTACCCCTCCCCCGAAAGCTCCTATCTTTTTGCTCTGTTGGTAACTCAAACTCATAATCTTAGAATTGAAAATGGAGAATACTTACCACCCGAGTAACTCCCTCTTGTTAATCAAGTTATTTTTTAGTAAAAAAAAGTAAACCAAACTTTATAACAAGCAATATTAATCCATCTATTTCAGTTTATATGACACTATTATCTTACTAGATCTTTAGTATACGCTTCAAAAGAATGATATGTTTATAACCTTATAACAATACTTCCTATTTTATTGTTAATGAGAAACTTTTATATCCTCACAAATGTTATTGCATAGTTTGACCATCCCCTAGTCTCTAGAAGATCATTTCACTATAATGATCAATTTTCTTTAGAATTTTTTTTTTATATAATATGTTATATTATATGTTCTCTGTAACAGTATTTTGTTATAACATTCAAAAATATAGACCAGAAATATCGTTATAACAATGTTTGACTAAATTTATACAAAGTCGTGATTGAACTAACTCTAGTAGGTGTTCATCAGGGAAGAAAGAAAATATTGAAGATGCTCAAGAGAATGCTAGAGGAAAGGAAATCACAACCAAGAAAAGAACAAAGTGACTTCTTTGATTATGTATTAGAAGAACTTCAAAGTAAAGACACAATTCTCACTGAGGCAATAGCTTTGGATTTGATGTTTCTGTCGCTCTTTGCTAGTTTTGAGACAACCTCTTTGGCTATAACTTTGGCTATTAAATTTCTTCATGAATATCCAAAGGCTTTGAAAGAATTAACAATAAGTGAAACTCATCTTCTTCATCAATTGAACAACATATACATTTACTTCCAAAAAAAGGGTCATTTGGTATTATTTATTGGAAGGAGCCTGATTCGGAATATGAATTTTCTCAATTTTTAATTTTATAACAGTGACATCAAGTGTTAGTAACTGTGTTTTGAATCCAAATTTGTACATAAATATGTTGCGGACCAAATTTACTATTTATTTTTTCGAGTTATATATATATATATATATAGAGAGAGAGAGAGAGAGAGATTAATTTTTCTTTATGTCTTTAAATAGCTAATCCCCATAATATTGCTAAAACACATATTAATATTGCACATTATATCATGCATAATGTAATGGTACATAGCATTCCTCATAAGTTACAGTATCACTTTTTTTGCGAATTTCGTATTTGAACTATTAACAAATATTTATCAAAATACGTCTCAAAATTAATGAGTCAGCTGGCATGTGGACAAAAAATTTTATATGGGTAAAATAGTTGTCATGCGCCATTTGGTGATATATTTGAACACTTGGTTTTGTCATCTTCAAAGTGTGTTTCAATAAATAGTAATTGGTGATAATTCAGATGGAAAGTACAGATACTTAATAATTCAGATACAAAATTTATAAGAAAATAATAATACATGAATGTGTTTTAACCATTATCTCTATAATATACATTAAAAATAATTGTCCCAAAACCATAATCAAACAATCCTCAAATGCCTTTAGGAGGAACATGTGGCAATAATTAGAAGAAGGGAAAATGCATCTTATGGACTTACATGGAAAGAGTATAAATCAATGAAGTTCACATTTCAGGTATTTAATCTAAATTATAATATTGTCCCTTTCAAGTCTAAATAAATTATCCCAAATTAATTTTGAATTATCATAAATTAATTAATTTCATTGGAAAATGCAGTTTATCAATGAAACAGTTAGATTGGCAAATATTGCTCCTGTGATTTTCAGAAAAGCACTCAAAGACATCAACTTCAAAGGTATGTAATTACAATTCATTTACCACATTTACATAGAGTGTCAAATAGACGGGTTGAACTATAAACTTAGTTCGATTAAAATAAATTAATTTAATAAATAGGCAAATCATTTACTCGCACAAAAGTTACTTAGACTGAAATAAGCTAACATAGTCACATTTCCTCTCTTTTTTTCCTCACAAAAATCACTTTTATTATTTAAGTTCACAAGGATTTTCAATAATGAAATGACACATGATTGATTAGAATTAATAACAAAAAACCTAAAGGAAATAATTATTTATAACATGTTAAATCACACTAATTATATATAAAAGATCATTTACTACCAGCAAAAATATAAAATAAAATAATATAATAATTATTTATGATGCAGAATATACCATTCCAGCTGGTTGGGCAGTTATGGTAAGCCCTCCAGCTGTGCACTTAAATCCTGCCAAATATGAAGATCCACTTCAATTCAATCCATGGAGATGGGAGGTAAGTTCTTTGTCGAAAAATTATATTATAATCGCATTTGAATATAATTTTTCTTTATTCTTTTTATCAAGTATCTCTTTTCAAAAAAAACTATTTAGTTATACATTATTTTGAGTTTTCAATCTAAATTTGGAAATGAGCTTTTCAAGTTAAAAAAAAAAAATCATCACATAATTTCAGCAAAAATATATGTCCAAACACAATTTCAATTTTTAAATACTCTTTCTAACTTGACTTCAAAATTACAGTTAGTGATAGTTCAAATAGGAAACACAAAACACCTGATAGTTCAGATAGAAAACTCGTAAAAAATGAAACTTCAAATGTGTTTTTAACAATTAATTATTTTACTATCTTATAATGAAATGTTGAAATTACTAATAGGGAATAGAGATAAATGGAGCATCAAGAAATTTTATGGCTTTTGGAGGTGGTATGAGATTTTGTGTTGGTACAGACTTCACTAAGGTGCAAATGGCCGTCTTTCTCCATTGCTTTGTGACTAAGTACAAGTAAGTTTATAAATTTTTGTATATTTATTCGGTTTAAAATTAGATATGCGGTATTCTAAATTAATATCGGCAAAATCTAACTTAAGATGGAATGTGAAGTTAATATCGAAAAAAATCTGACTTCAAATATGTCAAACCCCAAATCCGGATGTGATGGCACGTGTCCATTTCCCATCGAACACGTCAGCCTAACCCAACCACAACGATAGAGAAGTAGAAATACGAGAATAAAAGATAATAAATAAGCGAAAGACTTTAATTAAGACTCAACACTACCCAGAATTTGGTTGTCACATGTACAAACTTCTAAATACAGAATTCGAATAAAAATATACAAGTCTCAGAGTATAGTTCTCGAATAGAACAAAACTGAAAGTAAAGATAACTCAAGGGCACGTCTGGAATGAACCGCTACCTCTCGAGTATGTCCCGAAGCTCAATCTGCTAAAGAAAATACTAAGTCGAATCTGAGAGAGCTGTCAACCTACACAATTGTGTAGAAGCAAGGGTGAGTACCGAAAACCGCAGGTACTCGCAAGTAACTCTAAACTAAGCAAAACTAGCAGCTACAAACAACTCATTTCAATCCTAACCGAACCACTGAAACTTCAATCAAGCAGCAAACCAACCAACCTATACTAAACAAATCATATTCAACAGCCAGAACCAACAGTATATCCTCATCAACCTCAGATCAACAAATAAGAGCAAGTAGATCAAATTCCACATAAGAAGGGTAAACCGATACAATCCACACATCACAGACAAAGATAAGGCAAATGCGATGCAAAATGCAATAATGATGTCATGTAGTCGTGATGCATGTATGTCCTACGATACACATCTGTTGACGTAATCAGTCCGCCCTGAATACTCAAATCAGAACCCATGGGGGCCACACATGGACCATGTATCACCGCCGGAACCAGATCCCATCGGCATCCAAATCGCTAGCCGGAGCTAGTCCATCTCATATATCTCTAGCCGGAGCTAGTCTCAATTGTGTCTCATATCCATCCATCCTCATATCAGTGTCTCAGAACTCATGCAACAGATAGTTCACACATGGGATGAATAATGAATATGCACATGTCATTAATCACAATCATATCACGATCACATCATAGTATTACACATCATCTGTCTCAATCACAACCATATCACGACCACATCATAGTATTACACATCACCTGTCTCAATCACAACCATATCACGACCACATCATAGTATTACACATCACCTGTCTCAATCACAACCATATCACGACCACATCATAGTATTACACATCACCTGTCTCAATCACAACCATATCACGACCACATCATAGTATTACACATCACCTGTCTCAATCACAACCATATCACGACCACATCATAGTATTACACATCATTTGTCTCAATAACAATGTCTGTATCAATCATAGCCTACTCATGCTCTTCTATCCACTCAATATCAGTTATCACGTGACTTATTCAACAAATTCAAGTCACATATAACACATTTAACTCGTTTTATTCCCCATCTTTCATTTACAACAATTTCAATCAATAAATAAAACCCATCCTCAATCCCTATTACTCCCCAACACAATTAGGAAAGTAGTCATGCATAGTCTAAGAGTTTTACAAAGTTTGGAAGCCACTTGTCTTAAAACGAACTCCAAAAGTTACTTGACTTGAGCCTTTCCTTTCCGAGTATAATCCGGATCACGATAATCTATTCAAACAATTATTCACAATCACAATTCGAATCCAATGACACCAAAATCAAGAAATTTAGGGAAAAAGAGCAAAACGGTCCAAAAGTCTCATACCGGAAAACGATACCCAAATCTGGAAATTTTTGGTGTAAAATGATCCTTAAAGTATTTGGAAGCTAATGGTGAAAACCAATTTGAAAACGGAGTTGAAATCAATTCACAAACTCAATTTGAAGGAAAATCCACGTTCTTGAAGAAGCCTAAAATATTCGGATCCGAAACCCCGACTCGAAAATGAAATATCTCTTGAAAACCATCTTACCCATGCTTAGATAAGTTCAAATATGATATTTCATCAAAAACGGAGTTAAGATCGACCTTGAAATTCTCAATTTATCAAACTTTAACTTTACCGGGAAAGTCCAAATAGTACGCGGTTAATATGATGAAAATAATCGATGAATCAATAATTTTTTGTTAAAATAAGTTTACCCATAACATAAGGATCGTAAATATACCTTTTTCATCAAAAAGGGAGTCCAAATCGATAAAATCCCAATTTTTCCTAAGAGATTTACGGATAGGAAAAAAAAATCAGATAAAGAAATTATGAGAAAATGTCGAATTGAAGATTGAATACTAACCCTCATATTAATTCAAGAAGAAACCCGTAAGAATCACTCTATTCCGATCTCTAGAACTCCCGATATGCTCAAAATACCAAATGAACACAGTCTGAGATTTTTATAACAGTACATGGCTGTTATGCACCAGAAAAACAGCAGTTAATCTTTCACTAAAAAGGCCGTAATTTCCTCATACGATAGTGAAATGACCCGATTCTTTTTTGTAAATGTCTTAAATAATGATACGGACCTGCTCGTTCAATCGGAGCTCAATTTCATGCTCGTTTGCCCAGTCAAATATCATTTCTACTCGGTAAACAATTATTTCTTATTTGCGATAAAAGTCCAATCTCGGGTTAGCGAAAATGCACCAAAATTTGCAGATAAGTCCTATAATTCATGCTCAAAATTTCAGAACCTTCGGAATAATTTTTCAACCTTTAAAACTAATAATGAACCCTTTAGTTGCCCCAATTTGCTGAAATAGTGTCAAAGCATCTAAGAAGCTTAAAAGCTCACCCAAAACTCATTTGGCACTTCCCGAACACAAATCAAATATGCTACTAGCTTGAAAATGACATTTCGGACTCAATGAAATCGTCGGAATTTGAATTCGAGATCTCCTTGCCCGGTATCCGATAAGGCGTCAAGAAACTAACTATAGGCTCAAAAACTCGAAACGCACTCGGGGCCTCTAAAAATTCAACAAAGACTCATTCTAGACTTAGAATCACCCCCTGAATCCAACGGTGCCCTCGGAATTCCATTTCGAGCAACGGAACCTCGTTTGTTGACCAAAGTCAACTCTTGATCAAAATTTCACAATTTTAGCAACTTAGGACCTCCAATCTTTGTTTTAACTCCAAATTCGACTCCGTAAATTCTCATAGACCCGTTTTGACATTCTAAAACTGCTGGAATCGACGGAAATCCGATCGAGTCTCGAAACTCCAAATGACTCGAAGTAGCACTTTTAACCAAACTTTAACTCTTAAAAACTCCACTTTCCAAAAACTAAACTTTTCATCAATTTTCTTCAAACCAACTTCGAAAATACAACAATTAGGACTCGGGGAAATTATCGGGAGGGGTAAAACGGTCATTTTATGAAAATTTCCAAAAATGACCTTTAGGGTCATTACAAAATATACGATGTCTATAGTTTTATATGGTTGAAAGCTAGACATTTTTGCATGAACACTGAATTTCTGACACATATAACTAAAGTTCAATCATTTCAACTTGAAGTTCAATTATTTTTATCTAAACTTCATATAAGAATGTTTGAATTTCAACTTTATGAAATTTAAAATCTATAAAAAAATTCTGAAAGTTAGATATTTTTTCAAAACTAACTAGTATATACGTAAGTATTTCACTCATGATATCACAATAATATTACTGTAAATAATTTGTATTTTAATCATATACTATACCTGTAAAAATAATTCATGATGTTTCTTAAATATTTGACAGGTGGGAAACAATTAAAGGAGGAGATATAGTTCGAACTCCAGGTTTACAATTTCCAAATGGTTACCACATTAAAATTTCTCAAAAAGAATATTAAGGTTCATATCGAGGCAAATCGAGAATTTGAAGATTAAGAATTTTTACAATGATTTTAAATTAATATGTAATAATAATTGAATTCACAATCAAATATTCCTAGATATTATTTAAGCTATTTCTTTTGAATAAAGTTAGGAAATTCGTGAACTAATACATTTAATTATATTGTAGATCCACCTAGAGTGCATAATCTTTTGCTATCATATTTTTAAATTATCATTGTGCCTAAGTTCATAATTTTCACTTTATCTTATGATATTGTTATGTAATCGTAGATTCTTTCTAATAATATGATTGCACTTTATATTTTACCTTTCTCTTCCATCGTCTGTTTTTGTGTCTTGTGATATTACGAGGACCTATCTAATATTGAACAACTATGACAATACAATGTAGTGTTGTTAACTTGCGGAAACATATTAAAAAAATATTTACTATTTATAGCAATAATATTTTTTTTTCACTTGATCACTTTTAATATATTTATAATGCAGTTTTAATACATATTACAGAGAACGATTTTTAAAACACATATAATACAAGTTTCATTAATGGATAACTTTTATCATACATTTCAATATAATGTGTTGATTTCTTACCAAACAAGCATAATATATTTTAAAACAGTTATAATACATATATATGCAAACATAATTCACTGTTAAAACATACTGCAGATTTATCATAGTATTGCTATGTATGGCTATAAATGGTAATAAATAAATAAAATATCAAAATCAATAATTATTTAGTAAAAATTATCCACTTTGAGTATGACATTTCAAAAATTAAAGTGTCAAAACATCAATCATATATATATATATTATTAAAAAGTGGGAAGCCTCAAGTTGCAAAGTTGAATTACCATTTTATCCCAATACTAAATTAAAATATTATAAAATATCTAGTTAATTAAATATTAAATATGCCTAAATTGCTAAGTTGATTCACTTATTGTTAAAATAAAGTAGGAGAATGAAGAATTGTAAAAATAATTAATCATAAAGTTACGAAAAACTATTAGAGAAACTTTTCGTTTCTCTATCTGATCAGTTTTAGGTGTAATATTTATCATAATGTGCATTAATACCACACCTCCACTATCTCATCATTAATCTTCATAATCTTCCCACACTCTCAAGAAATTAATGGCATAATTATGATACCTTTTGATTTTACTCAATGATGTCCTACAAATTGTGGTATTTGACACAACAATCTATACACTTTGAAGAGACTTAGGTACACTTTGGAAGAAATTAAAAAAAAAAATTGTCTATATTTCTATTGTTTTTATCCTTTAGTATTAATATCACTTTTAGCTTCAGTTCATAACACTTATCACTAATTCTCCTTATATTCGTTTGTTGTTTACAGAAAGGAAATGTGTACAAATTGTTAGATCTTCTAATGGAGTTTACAATGAGAGAAGGGATGTTGAAATCTTTCCGGAGGTTTGAAAACAATCTTTAAAAGAACAAGATGGACTTTAAGCAACTTTATTGATAACCATGATCATTTTTCATGTTCTATGAAATTACATTATTCCTATTTTTGGATCTGATATTTCAAATCCTTGAATGAATTCTACTGTAACGGTTTGTTCATTATGATAATTTATTTTAATATTATGTTGACATTAGATATTATTGTACGAAAATGCATTGTTTGGGACCTAAAGCCGGTGATTTCTTCATACTTAAAGCTTTGAACGTCTAAATTATATATATTGAAAGCTCATATATATATATATATATATATATAAAACAATGGTTGTTGCATGACCTACCAATAAAAATAAATTTATTCATGTAAAAATCTAAGTTACAAATAAAAACATTTTAATTTTCGTATTATATTCATGCTTTGATAAGTTATTTTTTATTTTTTATGTATAATTATTATTATTTTAAAAAAATTCCTTGTTATCATATTTTTTTCCTGTTGTTTTTAACGCGTCATGAGATTAAAAGAGAATTATTAAGAAATTGCAAGCGAAGTTTGTAATTGATTATGTTTTGATCTAATATATATACTCAACAGTTAACACAATATACCGCTAGGAGTGTAAATCACATATAGCCAACCGTTTGATGCAATGTTAATTAATTTTGATTAGCTTTGGTTGCATGTTATATTATTGTTGGTTTGTCAATTTTCATTTTAAAGAAAATTATTAGCTTGTAGACTTCACAATTTATAATGTGTTTTAGTTTCTATTTGAGGAATCAATTATTGAATAGGCAGTGAGAAAATCGCCTTTCGTGATTCAAGTAGTAAGCTCAGATTCATGATTGAGAAATGAATTTTTCAAGTGCCATTTGAAATTTTCTACTATTCTTAACATCTCATTATAAAAAAAAAATTAATTATTTTATTTGATTAAATATAGTTCTTACAAAATATAACACAATAATCATGTTTCAAATTTAACATCTATCAGTAGTTCAGTACAAACTTTATAAAATAGAAATATAATTAAAAATTAAACTAATCTAACAGTTTCTGAAAATTCATCCTTTAACTATAATTCTCCAAATTAAGAAATCTGTAACCTGAGATGAGAGTTTTAAATAAATTTTACCTCTTTCAAGTGTTGGATCGTCATGACATCATAAATATTGAAGGGGTGTCACTCATTAACAATTTTAATTTTTGTGAAGTAAAAAAAGGGGTGACAATTTAAAATAATGTGGGATTATCTTATATCTGAGTATACGAGAAATCACATTTTAAATTTCTAAACCACTTATAAATTTGCTATAGATAAAGAAGAGTTTATTCTTATATGCACATGTATATCATTCTTTAATATCAAATTTCTAACAATCCATTATTATATTGAGGGCCTTCAAAAGCAATAATCATTCTATTAAATACTAATATTATACTTTTGTGAAAGGCAAAATTAAATATAATCATAATCGTAATAAATATTATATTAGATAAAAATATATCATAATATTTGTTGCATCTATACCACATATTTGTTCTTAACAATACAAACAATAAACTCTCTAAATATTGTGCAAGCCCAAGTTAACTTAACAAGTTAAATTTTTTAGGTTTACATAAACAACCTCTCGATAACAACTCATGAAACACCTAGACTATTGTAAAAAATAATATATATATATATATATATATATATATATATATATATATATATATATATATAATATTTGAATGAGTCAACATGGATTAACATGGGACGCACATGTCCAGAACTAGTATTATTATAAGTGGGAAGCTCCAAAGTGAAAAGTTGAATTACCATTTTTCCTCTATACTAAAGTAAAATTTGATTAAATATAAATATTTTAATTACATAATGGTAGAATTCGAAGATTAAGAATTTCTACAATGATTTTAAATTAATATGTAATAATAATTGAATTCACAATCAAATATTCCTAGATATTTTCTAATGTATTTCTTTTGAATAAAGTTAGTAAATTCGTGAACTAATACGTTTAATCATATTGTAGATCCACCTAGAGTGCATAATCTTTTGCTATCATGTTTTTAAATTATCATTGTGGCTAAGTTCATAATTTTCTCTTTATGTTATGATATTGTTATGTAATAGTAGATTTTTTCTAATAATATGATTGCACTTTATATTTTACCTTTCTCTTCCATCGTCTGTTTTTGTGTCTAATGATATTAGGAGGGCCTATCTAATATTGAACAACTATGACAATACAATGTAGTGTTGTTAACTTGCGGAAACTTACGTAAATATATTATATTAAGAAAATATTTACTATTTATAGCAATTACATATTTTTTTTACTTGATCACTTTAAATACATTTGTAATATAGTTTTAATACATATTACAAAAAACGATTTATAAAACACATATAATATAAGTTTTATTAATGGATAACATTTATCGCACATTTTAATATAATGTGTCGATTTCTTACCAAACAAGCATAATATATTTTAAAACAGTTATAATACATATATATATGCATACATAATTCACTATTAAAACATACTACAAATTTATCATAGTATTAATATGTATGGCTATATTGGTAATAAATAAAAAAATATCAAAATCAATAGTTATTTATTAAAAACTATCCACTTTCAGTATGACATTTCAAAAATTAAAGTGTCAAAACATCAATATAAATAAAAGTATGAAAATATAACCTCAAGATTGCAACAATACAAGAGTTGCTAAAAGAAAAAAAAAAAATTGAAAGTTCACAGTAAAATAGATTAAAGTTTTTCTAATTTCTTGACCCATCATCCAAAAAAATGTTTAAAAAAAAAAAAAGAGAGAAGAAGACAGATTGACCTACAAATCGGAAGAAAGAAAGAAACTTAATGCACTTAAAAAATATCAATCAATGAGAAATTCTCCTTTAGCCCCTAAGGATTATGACGGACTGACTGATAAGTTATTATTATTTTTCTTAATAAAAAAATCTTGATTTCATATTTTGTATATAAATCACATTTATTAGAAAATTAATTTTGTAACATCTCGCTAATTGAAAGAACTAGAAAGAGTTAGAATTGGAAATAGTCATTTTAGGAAAGACTGAAAAATCTGGAAATTTGTTATGTTAAGTTTGGGTTTTTGGTCAACTTCAAACAAACATAACTCCTAGCTCAGGATGAGTTAGGTGTGCTTCCAAATATCGTAGAAAATATCTTGGAATAATCTTTCCAATGCCGCCGAGTTTGCGCGATTCCGAGTACGTATGAGTGAGATATGCGCATTTGAAGTTGGGCAATTCGATTAAGGAAAGTCTAATCCGGATTTTGGAAGGGTATTTTAGTCTTTTCCATTTACCCAATTATTGTAATACGTTTTTTTAGGAGTTTATTTGGGGTCTAATCAGAATTAGATCAGTTTAGTCAATTGGAAATTCACGCTAGGTCTTGGAGAAAAGAGAAAAAAGGAGAAAGGAGAAGAAAGTTCAAGATTCGTCGGTTTCTTGGAGAATCGCTTGTGGATTTCATCAAGGGGTCACATAGCATTGGGTTAGTTCAACCACGCGCCAATCATGATTCAATTCAGCGAAGTTATATAGTTTTGAAAGTAAATTATATGAGTTCATGAAGTAAATTCCATTGAAATCTTGTGGGTTCTTGTTGTTGAAGTTTCTTGAGATTGATTCATGTATTTAGGTGTGAATTTGAGTTTAATCTTACATATATTGAGGGTTTAGTCAATTCTAAGTGTTTGGGGAAAGAACAAAGTTGAAATAGAGGGTTTCGAGTTGAAAATTAAAGGAGAAAAGTCGAAGTGCACCTGGGCAGGGGCCTGGGGCGACGCCCCTCTCAGAGCCCCAAGAAGGGGTTTCTAAAGTATGGGCTCTGGGGCGCCGCACCAGCCAGCGCGCCCCACCCCAGTCTCTAAAGTTTTAAGGTTGGCGCCCCGCGCCTCTCAGAGCGTCAGGGACGCCAGTTCTTCGCATTCATCCCCCATTTTTCCGTACTAGTTCCTTAGCAACGTACCTATGTTTCCTAGTTGATTCCAACACTCTCAGGTACATCTAAACATCATGAAATCATCCATAAACATGAGATCATGAACCTTGATCCATAATTCAATTCAAGAAAAGTAAGAGGCAAGTCAAGAGAAGTTCTTAGAGTTTTCCAAAAGTCTTTTACAAATGTTTTAACTTTGTTTTAAGACTTAAAGTTCAAGTTGAGTAAAGAGTAAAGGTTGAAGTTCATTTCTTCAAAGAGTATATGAGGACTATGTATTCCCAAAGAGTTTTAAAATGTTTTCACATTTAAACAAGAAAAAGAAACCTTGATTTCCAAAGATCCTTTGAGCTAGTTTTCAGAAAAGAGTATACGCTTTCACAATTAAGCAAAGAGAGGAAACTTTGATTTCCAAGATAGCCTTTGAGCTAAGTTTTGAGCAATTATCTCAAACCACATAAAGAAGTATGTTTTTAAACATAACAGCTAGTATTATATTTTAGGAGTAGTATTGAGCACCGATATGGGGGAGAGTTCAGACAACTCCCAGCCCCCATAAACCATGTAGCCATCATGGGTAGAAAAGGGTCATACTTTTAAGATGATTTCTTAGTGCTTTTTAGCATAGACTAGTGGATCCACTTAGTAGTCAGGTTTTATACCCTCGGCAAGGTATAGGACGACCCCGGCAGCATGAGGCAAAATGATGTATCATCACAATAGCTCTTATGTAATGGTTGTCGGTTAGAGAAACTCCCACAGAATATTTGTATTCTTATATACACAGTTTAATTGTATTTTTACATAAATTTCAGAGTTATATTGTATCTTTGCATACACACAGAGTATTTTTGTATTTCCAAATACACAAAGTTGACATCCATGTTTTAAAAAGCTTCTCTTTATATTGCACTTGTTTTATACTGCTTTATATTGAAATGAGTTGAGCTGAGCCAGGTAAGTTCTTTAATTCCTTTCAAGCTTATGTCTTGCTTTAGAATTCCCCTCACATACTTGTACATTCAATGTACTGATGCCATTTGGCCAGCATTTTTTAATGATGCAGACACATGTAACCAGGATCCGCATCCAGCGCATCGTTGATTCAAGTTGAGCTCCAGATTTTGTTGATGAGCCTCCTTGCTTCTGGAGGACCCCTTTCTTTGCTTTTTTGTAGTTTTAGTTCATTAGGATGTTATGGGTCTTGTCCCGACATGCATCTCAGTTGTTTAGAGGCTTCCTAGACAGTCAAATATTAGTTCATTCGTCATTATCTTGTTATTGGCTTATGTTCATATTTGAGTTGCCACTTTGGCTAAGTTAAATGATTATCTCTGAAACATTATAAGTTTTGTTTTGACACTGTTGAGTCATCTTGCATTTGGATTCTCTTATTAATGCTTAATAGTCATCCGCTGAGTAAGTAAGCCAAACCAAGGGTTCGCTTGGGGCCAACAATGGTTCTCGAGTGCCAGTCCCGCCCAGGGTGTAGGCTCGGGGTGTGACAAACTTGGTATCTTAGCACAGAGTTCAAGAGTCCTAGGGAGTCTATGAAGCCGTGTCTGTAAAGTCCTAATTATCGATGTCCATATCTATAATTAGTAGGCTGCAACACTTAGGAAATTACCTCACTTCTTTCACACTCATTTCGTGCGTTATAGTTTGATCTCTAAAAAGTTTCATCTAACTCGTGCTTGCGCGTGTATTTCATATCATGCCTCTACGAAGAGCTGTCAGAGCTCGTTCAGCTAGAAGGAATGTTGAACCATAGAAACAAGAGGTACCTTATGCACCAAAAGTGCAACCCCAAGGAAAGGTCACCAATGCAGAATTATGTGGGGCTATCCGGATGTTGAGCCAAGTTGTGAACAATCAATCTAGACAACAGAGAAGGAATCGTCAGGAAGTGGCTGATACTTCGAGGATCCGCAAGTTCTTCAGGATGAATCCACTAAGCTTCACAGGTTCTAGTGTTACTGAGGATCCAGAGAATTTTGTTGAAGAGCTTCAGAAGGTTTTCAAAATCATGCATGTTACTGATACTAAGAGAGTGGAACTATCTGCATACCACATGAAGGGTGTCGCAAGGATATGGTTCGACCAATGGAAGAAGAACCGAGTTGAGAGAGCACCACCTGCAAGTTGGGATTGTTTTGAGGAGGCCTTCTTGAGGCTTTTTTTCCCCTGAGAACTGAGAGGACTAAGGTACAAGAGTTCCTCACTCTTAAGCAAGATTCTTTGAGCGTTCATGAGTATAGTCTAAGGTTCACACAATTTTCCTGCTATGCTCCGGAGATGGTTGCTGACATGAGAAGCAGGATGAGTGTATTCGTTACTGAGTTGTCTCGCCTGTCAAGCAAGGAAAGCAAGGCAGCTATGCTGATAGGGGATATAGACATAGCAAGGCTAATGATCCATGTGCAACAAGTTGAGGAGGACAAGCAGAGGGATAGAGAAGACTTTAAGAATAAGAGGGCAACGACATCAGAGAATGAGTTCAGGCAGCAAAAGAGTAATGTCAATTAGTCATCCTTCCAACAGAAACAAAAGGGACATGTTCCATCATCTTCTAGTGCACCTGCACCAAAGAACAAAGGTAAGTACAATAGTCAGAATTTCAGAGTTAAACCTATCTATTCTCAGGGTAATATGGCACAACGGGGTAGTAACCTCCTACATGTGCTAAGTGTGGTAGGAACCACTCAGGGATGTGTCGTGATGGCTCTGCTGGTTGCTTCAAGTGTGGCCAGAACGGTCATTTTATGCGAGAATGTCCAAAGAACGAACAGGGTAACAGTAATGGGGGCAATAGAGCCCAGTATTCTTCAGTTGCTCTACCGAACATAGTTGCATCTAATGGAGCTACTTCAGAGGAAGGCGGAGGAGGAAACCGTTTGTACGCTATCACTAATCGCCAAGAGCAAGAGGATTTTCCAGATGTTGTCACTGGTATGATCCAAGTTTTTAACTTTAATGTTTATGCTTTGCTAGACCCAGGAGCAAGTTTATCCTTTGTAACTCCATATGTTGCGGTGAATTTTAATGTTATCCCTGAGCAACTTAGTGAACCCATTAGTGTTTCTACACCTTTTAGAGAGTCTATTCTAGCAGAAAGAGTCTATCGTGATTATCCCTTTTTCGTCAATTACAAGAGTACCATGGCTGATTTAGTTGAGTTAGACATGGTAGATTTTGATGTCATTCTTGGTATGGACTGGCTTCATGCCTGTTATGCCTCAGTTGATTGTAGAACTCGAGTTGTCAAGTTTCAGTTTCCAAATGAGCCAGTCTTAGAGTGGAAAAGTAGTTCAGCAGTGCCAAGGGTCATTTCATTTCGTACCTTAAGGCAATGAAGTTACTTTCCAAGGGGTGTGTCTATCACTTAGTCCGATTTAATGACTCTAGTGTTGAGATACCTCATATTCAGTCAGTTTCAGTAGTAAAAGAGTTTCCAGAAGTTTTTCCGGATGATCTTCCCCGGAGTCCCTCCTGAGAGAGAAATACACTTCGGTATAGATGTTCTCCCAGATACTCGCCCTATATCTATTCCACCATATAGAATGGCACCAACAAAGTTGAAAGAGCTAAAAGAGCGGTTGAAAGATCTCCTAGATAAGGGATTTATTTGACCAAGTGTCTCACCTTGGGGCGCTCTAGTCTTATTTGTGAGAAATAAAGATGGTTCCCTTAGGATGTGTATAGATTACCGCCAGTTGAACAAGGTTATCATCAAGAATAAGTACCCTTTTTCTGAGAATTGATGATCTTTTCGATCAACTTCAGGGTGCTACTTGTTTCTCTAAGATAGATCTCAGATCAGGCTACCATCAGTTGAGGGTAAAGGAATGTTATATTCCAAATACAATATTCAGGACTCGTTATGGTCATTATGAGTTCTTAGTTATGTCATTTGGTTTAACCAATGTGCCTGCAACATTCATGGACCTTATGAATAGAGTATTTAAACCTTATTTAGATATGTTTGTTATCGTATTCATTGATGACATACTATTCAAGGAATGAAGAAGATCATGCTAGTCATCTCTGAATAGTTCTCCAAACGTTTAAAGCATAGAGAGTTATATGCCAAGTTCTCTAATTGTGAGTTTTGACTTGAGTCTGTGGCATTCTTAGGCCACATTGTGTCTGGAGAGGGAATTAAAGTTGATACTCAGAAAATAGAGGCAGTGCAGAATTGGCCTAGATCCACATCCCCAACTGATATTAGGAGTTTCTTGGGTTTGGCTGTCTATTATAGAAAGTTCGTAGAGGGGTTCTCTTATATTTCATCCCCTTTGACCAAGTTGACTTAGAAGACAATTAAGTTTCAATGGTCTAAAGCTTGTGAGAAAAGCTTTCAAGAATTGAAAAAAAAGTTGACTACTGCCCTAGTGTTAACCTTACCAGAAGGTACGCAAGGCTTTGTTATTTATTGTGATGCGTCTAGAGTTGGTTTGGGTTGTGTGTTAATGCAGAATGACAAAGTTATAGCTTATGCCTCTAGACAAATGAAAGTTCATGAGAGAAACTACTCAACCCATGATCTAGAGTTGGTTGCCATAGTTTTTACTTTGAAAATATGGCACCATTATCTTTATGGTGCTCATGTGGATGTGTTCACTGATCACAAGAGCCTTCAGTATGTGTTTACTCAGAAAGAGTTTAATCTCAGACAAATGAGGTGGTTGGAATTACTCAAGGATTATGACATAAGTATTCTTTATCACCCAAGTAAGGCTAATGTTGATGTTGATGCCTTGAGCATGTTATCTATGGGTAGTACCACCCATTTTGAGGAAGATAAGAAAAAGCTAGCGAGAGATGTGCATAGACTTGCACGCTTAGGAGTCCGACTAATGGATTCCACATAAGGAGGAGTAATGGTTATGAATGAGGTTGAATCATCATTAGTGTCAGAAGTAAAAGAGAAGCAAGACCATGATCCTATTTTTGTTGAATTAAAGCCGAATGTTCATAAGCAAAAAGTTTTGGCTTTTGAACAAGGGGGAGATGGTGTATTGAGATATCAAGGTAGGTTGTGTGTACCAAGGATGGATGAACTCCAAGAGAGGATCGTGGAGGAAACTCATAGCTCCAGATATTCCATTCTTCTGGGTTCCACAAAGATGTATCGCAATTTGAGAGAATTTTATTAGTGGAGTAGTATGAAAAAGGGCATTGCAGAGTTTGTTGTTAAGTGTTCGAATTACCAACAAGTTAAAGTAGAGCACTAAAGATCAGGCAGTATGTCTTAGAATATAGAAATTCCAGAATAGAAGTGGGAGATGATCAATATGGACTTCATCACAGGTTTACCAAGGTCTCGCAGGCAGCACGACTTTATTTAGGTGATTGTCGATAGAATGATAAAATCAACCCATTTTTTGTCAGTAAAGACTACCCATTCAGCAGAACACTATGTTAAGTTGTATATTCAAGAAGTAGTTAGACTTCATGGAGTTCCGGTCTCTATTATTTCAAACAGAGTTGAGCAATTTACTGCACAATTTTGGAAGTCATTCCAAAAAGGCTTGGGTTCAAAGGTGAACTTAAGTACTGCCTTTCATTCTCAGAAAGATGGGCAACTAGAGCGAACTATTCAGACCTTAGAGGATATGTTGAGGGCTTGTGTTATTGATTTCAAAGGTAATTAGGATGATCACCTACCTCTTATTGAATTTGCTTACAACAATAGTTACCACTCTAGCATTCAAATGCTTCCTTATGAAGCTTTTTATGGGAGAAGATGCAGATCTCCTATTGGGTGGTTTGAAGTTGGTGAAGTTGGGTTGATAGGACCAGATTTAGTTCATCAAGCTATGAAGAAGGTGAAAGTTATTCAAAAAAGGTTGAAAACAGCACAGAGTCGCCAGAAATCCTACACTGATGTTAGGAGAAGGGAGTTATAATTCGAAGTAGATGATTGGGTCTGCTTGAAAGTTTCACCCATGAAGGGTGTTATGAGATTTGGTAAGGAGGGGAAGCTTAGTCCCTGATATCTTGGTCCCTACAGAATATCCAAGAGGATTGGTTATGTAACTTATGAGTTAGATCTACCTTAAGAGTTAGCAGTGGTTCATCCGGTATTTCATATTTACATGTTGAAAAATTGCATGGGAGATCCTTCACTTATCATACCAACTGAAGATATTGGTATCAAGGATAGCTTGTCTTATGAGGAGATTCCGGTTCAGATTCTAGATCGCCAAGTTCGCAAGTTGAGGACTAAGGAAGTAGCATCAGTCAAAGTTCTTTGAAGGAATCAGTTTGTTGAGGAAGCTACTTGGGAAGCTGAGGAAGATATGAAGAAGAGATATCCACATCTCTTAGAATCCGGAGAAGTTCCAGATCAAGGTACTAATTCTCTTCTTAGTACCCTTTAATTTATAAGTTAGCATATTGTATTTGTGTTGCTTGTTAGGTGTTTTAGCTGAATGTTAGATGTTACACCCTTAGCCTAGTAAGACTAATCTCATTCGAGGACGAATGTTCCCAAAAGGGAGATATTGTAACATCTCGCTAATTGAAAGAACTAGAAAGAGTTATAATTGGAAATAGTCATTTTAGGAAAGAATGAAAAATCTGGAAATTTGTTACGTTATGTTAAGTTTGGGTTTTTGGTCAACTTCAAACAACCATAACTCTTATCTCATGCTAAGTTAGGTGTACTTCCAGATATCGTAGGAAATATCTTGGAATAATTTTTCCAACGTCGCTGAGTTTGCACGATTCCGAATTTGTATGAGTGAGATATGCCCATTTGAAGTAGGGATGTTCAATTAAGGAAAGTCTAATACGGATTTTGGAAGGGTATTTTAGTCTTTTACTTACCCAATTATTTGAATTTATTTTTAGGAGTTTATTTGGGGTCTAGTCAAAATTATATCAGTTTAATCATTTGGAAATTTACTCTAGGGCTTGGAAAAAAAGAGAAAAAAGGAGAAATGAGAAGAAAGTTCAAAATTCGTCGGTTTCTTGGAGAATCGCTTGTGGATTTCATCAAGGGGTGATCCCTACGAGGTATGTGAAATCACATAGAATTGGGTTAGTTCACCCACGCGCCAATCATGATTCAATTCAGCGAAGTTATATAGTTTTGAAAGTAAATTCCATGGGTTCTTGATGTTATTCGATTGAAATCTTATGGGTTCTTGTTGTTGAAGTTTCTTGATATTGATTCATGTATTTAGATGTGAATTCGAGTTGAATCTTACATATATTGAGAGTTTAGTCGATTCTAAGATTTTGGGGAAAGAACTAAGTTGAAATAGAAGGTTTAGAGTTGAAAAACGAAGGAGAAAAGTCGGAGTGCACCTGGGCAGGGGCCTGGGGTGCCGCCCCTCTCAGAGCCCCAAGAATGGGTCTCTGAAGTATGGGCTCTGGGTCGCCGCGCCACCCAGCACGCGCCATCCAGTCTCTAAAGTTTTAAGGTTGTCGCCCCGTGCCTCTTAAAGCGCCAGGGACGCCAATTCTTCATATTCTTCCCACATCTTTTCGTACTAGTTCCTTAGCAACGTACCTATGTTTCATAGTTGATTCCAACACTCTAAGGTACGTTTAAACATAATGAAATCATCCATAAACATGAGATCATGAACCTTGAATCCATAATTCAATTCAAGGAAAGTAAGAGTCAAGTCAAGAGAAGTTCTTAGAGTTTTTCAAAAGTCTTTTCCAAATGTTTTTAACTTTGTTTTAAGACTTAAAGTTCAAGTTGAGTAAAGAGTAAAGGTTGAAGTTCATTTCTTCAAAGAGTATATGAGGACTATGTATTCCCAAAGAGTTTTAAAATGTTTTCACATTTAAACAAGAAAAGGAAACCTTGATTTCCAAAAAGCCTTTGAGCTAGTTTTCAGAAAAGAGTATACGCTTTCACAATTAAGCAAAGAGAGGAAACTTTGATTTCCAAGATAGCATTTGTGCTAAGTTTTGAGCAATTATCTCAAACCACATAAAGAAGTATGTTTTTAAACATAACAGCTAGTATTATAGTTTAGGAGTAGTATTGAGCACCGATATGGGGAGAGTTCAGACAATTCCCAGCCTCCATAAACCATGTAGTCATCATGGGTAGAAAAGGGTCATACTTTTTAGATGATTCCTTAGTGCTTTTTAACATAGACTAGTGGATCCACTTAGTAGTCAGGTTCTATACCATCGGCAAGGTATAGGACGACCCTAGCAGCTTGAGGCAACATGTTGTATCATCACAATAGCTCTTATGTGATGGTTGTCGGTTAGAGAAACTCCCACAGAATATTTGCATTCTTATATACACAGTTTAATTGTATTTTTACATACATTTCAGAGCTATATTGTATCTTTGCATACACATAGAGTATTATTGTATTTCCAAATACACAAAGTTGACATCCATGTTTTAAAAAGCTTCTCTTTATATTGCACTTGTTTTATACTACTTTATATTGAAATGAGTTCAGTTAAGTTGAGTTGAGCCAGGTAAGTTCTTCAATTCCTTTCAAGCTTATGTCTTGTTTTAGAATTCCCCTCGCATACTCGTACATTCAATGTACTAATGCCATTTGGCTTGCATCTTTTAATGATGCAGACACAGGTAACCAGGATCCGCATCCAGCACATCATTGATTCTAGTTGAGCTCCAAAGTTTCTTGGTGAGCCTCCTTGCTTTAGGACCCATTTTTATTGCTTTTCGTAGTTTTAGTTCATTAGGATGTCATGGGTCTTGTCCCGACATCTATCTCAGTTGTTTAGAGGCTTCATAGACAGTCAAATGTTAGTTCATTCGTCATTATCTTGTTATTGGCTTATGTTCATATTTGAGTTGCAACTTTGGCTAACTTAAATGTTTATCTCTGAAACATTATGAGTTTAGTTTTGAGACTGTTGAGTTATCTTGCATTTGGATTCTCTTCTTAATGCTTAAAAGTATTTCGCTGAGTAAGTAAGTTAGGCAAAGGGTTCGCTTGGGACCAGCAATGGTTCTCGAGTGTCAGTCCCTCCCACGGTGTAGGCTTAAGGCGTGACAACTTTTAGCTTAAATATTTGACATGAATTTTAAATTTAATCAAATTTTAATATAGATATTAGATTTTATATATGAAATTGTCTTTAATGAAAAATATTTTAGGTTTAATAATAAAATTTCATACAATGTCAAAACAACTTCAACATGGAACCATACAAAATCCAAAAACTTTCGTATCACAAATTTACTTTTTGTCATTTTCCTCACTTTAAAGTTAAAAAGGTATGGCTGCTTTATATTTTATTACTACGTAATGTTGCTCGTGCTATGCACAGGCACGAGCCCAATAATATAAATGGTATGTTTTGGAGATAATAACGGAGATTTTGAAGCGATTGTTTGCGTGGATAAAGGAATAAGTTTTTTTATCACAAACTTGTACTTTATTTGATGTTATTCAAGGCACAATAAGACTATCCACATACAACATTTTTTAAATATTTTATGTTGTCAATTATCATGATTTATAGTATTTTTACGATAGATTCACTTAAAGAATGAGTGGAAATTTTTGTATTTTTTTCAAAACATATTTTATGTTGTCAATTATCATGATTTATAATATTTTTACGCATTTTTTAAATATAAAAAACCCAAAAAAAAAAAAGACAAATAAATTAAAATGGACCCAATATAAGTTATTTTTGTTGTCTCAATTTATGTCACACAAATAAAATTTGGAGAGTCATCCAAATTTTAATTTTTTAAAAAAAAATGTTTTAAGTTATTAATTATTGTGCTTTATAATATTTTGATGTAACTTTCAAATAACCAACATTATTGGTCACTTTGTCCTAATTTATGTGATATGGATAAAATTACAAAATTAACCCTTTTAAAATGTCTTTCAGATATTTTAAGTTGTTAATTATTATTATTTATCATACTTTTTTGGTATTTTTAAAATGATATGTGTTATTTTTTCTGTCCTAATATATGTGAGCCTGAAAGAATTCTGAGAGTGAACCTATTTTATTATATAGCTTTTAAATATTTTAAATTGGTAATTATTGTAATTTTTAATGCTTTTTAAGTCATTTGTAAATGATATATGTTGCTTCCTTTGTCCCATTTTATATAGTATAAATAAAATTCCCGAAACCAACTAAATTTTTAATAAATATTTTAAGTGGTCAAAATCACGATTTATTGTATTTTATACATAATTTTTAACGATAGATTAATTTCAAGAATTAATCGAATTTTTTTATATGTATTTATTTTTGAAATATTTTATGTTGTCAATTATCATGATTTATAGTATTTTTACGCAATTTTTAAATATAAAAAAAATTAAGACAAATAAATTAAAATAGACACAATATATGTTATTTTTGTTGTCTCAATTTATGTGACACAAATGAAATTTGAAGAGTCATCCAAATTTGCATTTTTTTTTAAAATGTTCTAAGTTATTAATTATTGTGATTTATAATATTTTTATGTAACTTTCAAATAACTTACATTGCTGGTCACTTTGTCCTAATTTATGTGATATGGATAAACTTACAAAATTAACCCTTTTAAAATGTCTTTCAGATATTTTAAGTTGTTAATTATTATTATTTATAATACTTTTTTGGTAATTTTTAAATGATATATGTTATTTTTTCTGTCCCAATATATGTGACCCGGATAGAATTTTGAGAGTCAGCCTATTTTATTATATATCTTTTAAATATTAAATATTTTAAGTCATTTGTAAATGATTTATTATATTATATTATATTATATATATATATATATTTATTTCTACTATATAATAAAAGGGGTTTTATTATGATATTATATATTATATAAACTCCCTTTTATTATATAGTAGAAAAATAAATATATATTATATAGTAGAAAAAATGATTTATTATATTATATATTATATAGGGAGTTTATGATGGGACACATAGAATGTCCCATCATAAACTCCCTCTTATATAATAGTAGAATTACAATTACAAAATTAACCCTTTTAAAATGTCTTTAAGATATTTTAAGTTGTTAATTATTATTATTTATAATATTTTTTTGGTAATTTTAAAATGATATATGTTATTTTTTCTGTCCCAATATATGTGACCCGGATAGAATTTTGAGAGTGAACCTATTTTATTATATATCCTTTAAATATGAAATATTTTAAGTCATTTGTAAATGATTTATTATATTATATTATTATATATTATATAAACTCCCTTATAGTAGAAAAATAAATATATATTATATAGTAGAAAAAATGATTTATTATATTATATATTATATATTAGGGAGTTTATGATTGGACATCACAATGTCCCATCATAAACTCCCTCTTATATAATAAGTGAATACTTAAATCTTTTTTTTATGATCATGTTACACATTTTAATTTCTATATAGTGTGTTACACATTTTTAATTTCTTATACATGTTAAGATACTCAATATTACCT
This sequence comes from Solanum verrucosum, assembly GCF_900185275.1. Lineage (NCBI taxonomy): Eukaryota > Viridiplantae > Streptophyta > Magnoliopsida > Solanales > Solanaceae > Solanum > Solanum verrucosum. The sequence goes on from NW_026019957.1 coordinate 1,218,929, forward strand.
TAGGGCCCATTTGGCCCCAAGAATACTTGCAAAAAACTTGGAAAGTGTGACTTTTGAAGTTATGACCATTTGAAGTTTCACCAATTTACAACTATTTTTTGAAGTTTCAATCTCTAATTTGGTGAAACTTCAAACGATCGTAACTTTTGCCTCGGATATCCGTTTGACGCAAAAAAAATTGATCATCGGTATTTTTTTGAGATTTATTCGGTCAACTCCTTAATTTGTTTTACTTTTTTGTATTATTATATCTTTATTTATATAGAATAATAGTCACACAAGGTATTTAGGTAATTTTTGTTCTATTATTATATATAGTGTCACTACAGAAAAAATAGTGATTAGCGACAAATCATATTCCACCGCTATTTAATGTGAAAAAAATTATACTTATTTTCTTCCCAATGCAAAAGATTATTAATAATATAATTGCAAATTAATTATTGCATCAATAACCTAAAATGTTCTTTGATACATGTTTTAAACTGTCAACATTTTTGCAACACTTCTTACTATTCTCTCTCATTAGAGCTACTCAGTGAATAAGTATCACAAAAAACAAGGAGTCATTTACATTATGATGATGCTAAGACAAACCAAGATTCAAGGACTTGTTGCATGCTTTTGTATACGCTTCATAGTTTATTGTAGTTTCAGATTTTAAATGTAGAACTTTTTGCAAGTATCGATGTCTCTATTATTTATTAGTGGAAAGTGTAAAAGTCTGGATTTGTACAGTTTTGATCAGAATCACACATTGTTTTGATGTTGCTATTCGAAGAGTTAGCTTACTGACAAGTTTGCTTGAAATTATATGCCCCTCTGTAATATGTTTTATTATTTTCTCCAATAATAGGTGGTGGAATTAAAGTTTGAATGACTATGTTACTAAGGATGGATCTATAGTGTTGGTTGCAGATTGTAAATGAACTCCTAAATTTTAACTCTTACATTTGCATATGTCATATCACCAAGAATTTTGAATTTTATGTGTTGGCTTATTTGCACTTTGAGCCCCTATTTCTTTGTATTCCATCTTTGCTCCTTTATTTTCATTTCATGTATCTATATCTACTACACCTCTGAATACATATAGACAAAATCAATTAGTATTATTGGGCCCGTGCTGGCACGGGCACTACCTATCAAGTAGAAACATGAAGATAAGACGGCCACAACTTAATGTTTTTGTACCTTGTGCTACAAAAGTTGAACAGGGTACATTGTGATCCTGAATTAGACATCGTACATGAGCCCAAATAGCTACAAGGATAGTCATTTTCTATTAAGCCTCTGCGATTCTCCCATCCTTCCGAAAGTGTGAACAAGTTGCTACATATTTTTGTTGACTATTCATGTGTGCTCTTCAGATTTTTTGTTTTACCTTGGTTCTAAACATGAATCTCTCTTTGTTAGTTACAACGTGTATATTTTATCAACTTGTGTAATCATTGTTTTTGTAGGATTGTGAAACCGATGTTTAAGGCTGAGCAACCCAAGGCGGGATGATTTCTATGGTTTTATTCCATTGAGAGTATCTTTATTTTATTTCACTTTGGAAAAGTTAGCTGCAGAAACATTTACTATATCTATAGCATTATCTGCCTATGCTGAAAGACAGACGCAATACTATTAAGTCCACTTTATGATTTCAACTTTTCTTCATCACTTTTTCGGAAGATATATCCTTTATTCTAACCTGAAAAGTTGTTTCCAGATTAATGTACCTAGGGTTGTTATGTGTATAATAGTCGTTGAGATAGCATATTCATGCTACAGTCTAATAGGTGCTTCACTTCAAGGGAAATAAATATTCATCCAGGATAAAGTATTTTCTTAGATAAAGGTAAAACATTTACTTTGAGACGATGTTAAGTTACTTGCTTACCTTAATGTTCAGCTCAACACTGGTGTTGAAAAGAATTTTGCTAGTCCTAATGCAGAAGATAATACTCCAAAGCTAGCAAACTCAATTTATGCACCTAGACGGAGCATAAGCTTGAATTGTCATATTTCATTGCATACAATGTAGAGCAAATCCTCGAGACATAAGAAAGATCGTTAACGTGACTTGGCAGTGGGAAATATTATTTCAGTTGGAAATGACGATTTGTTTGAATATTCATGTTAATTTTATAATTGAGAAACAAATTTGAATAATCCTCCCTCAAATTTACCTGATTATTGTTGTGACAACGTATTACTTCCAATAGTATTCCAAATAGTTTATGTAAGATCCAATCATCAGCTAGTAGATTGCCAATTTGAATGGAAAGTATCAAATTCAGTATTGTAATCTTATTTTATAGTATAACAAAGAATCATCTTGTGTCATGTGAAGTTTCCCCTATTAGTTGTGGATGGAGGGACTTCATCTATATAATTTGTTCCATTCAAATGCTAGTCGTAACATGAAATAGATGGGTTGAAATGTTAGGATTTTTTTTTCAGATAATTTTATCAAATGCTACCCTCTCAGAGTTCACTTGTGGGATTACACGGGATATATTGTAAGTTTATAAAACCTGGTCATTATAGTTGAGGAGCATACTTTTTCACCACAGTGCACCAATAAAACCAAACTGACGTTCTGATTGCTCTTAATCATTGTATGGGAATAATCTTTACTGTTTTATAACCATATTTTTTGTTGGATACATCAGTGTAGCGGATCATATGTCCTCACTATTTTTTTTGGATGCTATGTTATTGACGTTTCTTGAGTTATTCCTTAAGGTTGTTGAGTATATTATGTTGTTTCTTATTTCCCTTAATCTTTTGTTAACACAACAATTGATGATTTTCTATGATTTGCCATAAATTGAACGACATTTAACACAGCCACCTTGTAAAAAACCGCAATCATAGATAGAATATGAACGATATAATATAAAGTCTACAACTATAACAAATTAATTTTACTAACATCTTGAGACACAGAGAGGTTGTTTCTATGATGTTTTGTAACCTAAGAGAGTATAAATCCTAAACTAAGCAAGAATTAATTGGTACAAAAACCAAAAACAATCATAGAATTAAAATATATAAAGTCGGTACTTATTTCCTACCCAGTAGAGATTTTGATGATACATTAATTACTGAGTTACAACTATACCCAGTAATTAATGTATAGTGCTTTGATGAAAAAGACAGTGCAATTACACGTGTTAAATAGGAAAGGACAAAGAAATGAATGTATAGTTGTAAAAAGGTACAAAATTTTAATGCCATGTTAGTCCTAACAATATAAAAGCGTAATAACTCTATTAGTGGAGAATAAAGCAACTTGAAATCGTAAAGTTCACTATTTAAGAGGACATCTTCTTTAATGGAAAAAATATGATAGACAAAATGGAATCATTTGGTTTAATAATAGTAATTATACTATAAAAAGAAGTGAGGTATTTAGAAGCAACAAGTAAGGCTGTGTGTATGTTAATTCTGAACTCATCAACTCTAAATCTTAGTCAAATAACCTCCTTGGGTGGGAATAAGAACAATGCTTCATGTCTGATGATATATAAGGAGACGGAAGTCATACCTATCAAATATTTACGTACTTTTATTAGTTTTTCACTCGATATAAAATTGAAATCCTATTTCATGTTTTCCATTGAAAAAATGGCTTCAAGTGAAAGCATGTAATTTCTTTTTTCCCGTCCGGTATTCAATATCAGCTTTAGGCACGATTAATTTGAATTTGTGTCAAAAAATCTCATTTTCGGGGTAAAGTATTAAAGATGGCTTCAAACTTGAAACATTTAGTTAAGAATGAATGAATATTTAGTGTTTTATCATAATCATTGAAGATACAAGTAAAAGCATAGAGAGCACTTGAGAACACAAGACTACAAAAAAAAATAGTGTGTATTTTAAATAAAGCTAAGTCTTGAAGCAACATTAAAATTATATATGTTTGATTTAAAGCTTTGGATTCGAAACGTGAAAGTAAACATTAATGTTTGTATAGAATAGGATATCTACATCACATCTCCTAAGATGCAACCCTTCTAACATTACTAACGCCAAATACTTTGTGAATCAGACTGCATAGTATATTATTTCAGATATTATTTGATAATTGATGGTACAAATATTTGAAAGACAAGTACTGAAAACTAGTCATGTGTTCCCATTTTTCTAAAGGTCAATTTAGCTGAGAGAGAGAAAAAAGCATTGTTTTCAGCAATTGACCAGTGTGGTGGATCAAATTCCCAAAAAAGTATAGTAGCAAAATCAAGAAATTCAGCCCAAACATTAATGTAAGACATGTTATTAATAGAACCTCCACCACATGAACTTTTTATTTCATCAAACATTAACAACCCCTCTATGGTAAAAACCCTTATTAGCATACAATTAATATTTAAGCTTTATATATTTACGTTTACTTTTTGTTTCTCAATATTCTAATCATGTAAACTTTGAAATTGATCAAATATTTTTAAATGTATCTTTTCATCATACTGACATAAGGATAATTATATTATTTTTTATATAATTTTTGAATAATTAAATTATTAAATATTAAGTTGATGTATATAATCCAATTAAGCTTTAAAAATTAACTCTCGAAAAGGAAAAAATATAAAAATTAGAATGGGGGTTGGTGGGGTTACTAGTCTTGGAAGAAATGCTAGAGAGGGAAAAGTCTACCATTCAAGATCTCCTTAGACTAAAGTCAAATAATTTCCTTTTATAATCCACAATAGAGAAAATAGAAAAACATTGAGAAGAAACATACATCAAATAATAAGTAAGATAAGCACAACTATATTAGGTGAATTAATTTGAGGAATATTATATATTGCATTCTCAAACCAATTCTTTCTTTATAGATAAGAGTTCCATAAAGAACATTTATGAGTAGATAATCACTACTTTAAGGATTCCATAGAGTTACAAAACCAAGAAGTAGAAGAAGAAGAAATCCCAAAAAAGAAATGGAGAAAATCCAACAATTACTATGACAAACATTAAGAATTTTAATTTCTTCATCAATATCAACAACTTGTGAAACTTCAGCTTCTCGAATGCCATGCATGATGCACGTACACAAATTCAAGAAGCTGAATTAGTAGTCGAAAAATGAAGTGATTGAAAGCCATGATGCATACAGATTATACTCTAAACTTCAAGAATATGTAACCTATTAGACTCCAAATGGTAGTTGTCCATTAGGCATATTCAAAGGAAGATTAAAGAATGGAAATCCAGATGAAGGGTCATGAGGAAATTGGCTATTATTGTTATTATTATTATTATTACCACTATTAGAGACTTGTGGTTGAATTTGAAGCCCTCCCCCTCCTTCATCTTCCTCTAATGGCAATCTCTCATAAGCAACATTTGTAAATGATGAAGCTATAACAATAACTGGTCCAGAAGCAATCAATTCCCCTACCACACTTCCTCCAACAACTTGCCCTTGTCCACCAGCCACAAAAATTGTCAGACTCGTCGCACCTGTTAAAGACATAATTAAGTAAATTGTATACACAAATGATTAACTCATTGCATCGTGGTCAGGAGGCGCTGTTGACGTCATAATTAAGTAAATAAAACGAATTGCTTTCTCAAACATCTTAATTTTTTGTATGTGAGACGCTCACAATGGTTGTTGAAGACATAACTAAGTAAATAAAATCGTGAATTTTACTAAACCCCATTCATTGCACTTAGTTCCATCTCAAAGACACCCTATTACTACAGTATAATATTTCAACGAAGAGGATATATAGAGGATTCAATTGAACCTCCTTCATTGAACTTAGATTCCACCACTAGAACAAATTACATTTTTTAGATGAGATGATGACACAGAATCGTACCTGGTGGAGCAGGTGGAGGCAAGAATGAGCCAGAAAGGGAAAGAATCTCAAATCTTCCATGCAATGTTACTACAGAACCAGCAGCAGCAGGTTGTCTTATGCTAACATTTGTTACTGTCCCACTACCACTTAGTATACAAATCCCTCTTTGTCTTCTCCTAGCATAAGTTGATACACATTCAAATACATCACATCCATTTCCAATCTCCAATATATGTGCTCTCAGTGTGTTTGCACTTTCTCTAGTGATTATTACTGGTGGTTTTGGCTTGTTTTTTGACCCCGCTGGCCGCCCTCTAGGTCTCCGGCCAACGATATCACCTCCTCCTATTAAACAACATAATTCAATATGATATCAGAACAAATAGAAAGTCTTGGGTTCAAGAATCACTTATATCAAATGTCCCCCAAGTGAGAGGTTGATGAAAAATATAATTAAGCAAATAAAAGTGGACTCTCTCGAATTATTTAAATTTTCATGTCACATAATTTAGCATTTTTTAGGCTAAATAAAAGGTCTTGAGTTCAAGTCTCACCGTCAGACACCATCTATTATTGCCCAAAGAAAAATAAAGAGTTTTATGTGCTTGGTTCATGAACAAGAATTAGGTAAGTATAGGAGGCTAGGGAGGGTGTACTAATCAAAGATATAATTAAATAAATAAAAATATATTTTCTTTAATTTCTTAAATTTATAGATAAAATAACCTATTAGATAATTTCAACATGATATTAAAATAGACAGAAGGTCTTAGATTCAAGTCTCATCGGTCATCATCACCTATTATTAACAAAAAAAATTGCCCAAACTTGATTCATATAAGATAATTAGAAACAACCAACACGCTTAGGAGGGCGTGTTGATTGAAGTCATAAAAGAAAATAAGTAAATAAAAGTGTACTCTCTCTAACCTTGATTCTGATGACCATTATCCTCGTGGTGATGGTCATCGGAAAATTGGTTGTTGTTATCTTCATCATCCGGTTGTCTTTGCAGATTGAAGTCAGCCGGGTGGTGAAGTTGATGAATATAACGAGAAGTTGTGCTTAAATCCAAACCAGCCATGACCAAAACATTCAAAAGTACAAAAAAAAACACAAGAGATATGGGGCAAAAAAACTATAAATTAAAAAACAATATCAAATGTAAAATTATTAAAAACTACTAGATATATATATATGTTTTTTTTTCTATGGTTTTGTTTAATAGATGGGATTATATTCTATAGTTTTTGGTGTGTAGATTTGAATAAAAGATTTAGAAAACAAGAAAGGAGCTTAGCTTGTTATGGAGATTTGGTTTTTTGAGTGGAAAGAAAGGGAAGGGAGGAAGAAGGAGAGAGAGGGGAACAAAGACACCCTAAAGTTTATAAATATTATATAAGTATAAGATAATAGGAGGATAGAAATTATTTGTTTATTCAACTACTATATATTTATATAATATAGTGTATAGTAGTAGGTTTTTATTAAAAGAAAAATAATTGAGTTTAACTTCTATATAGCGGATAAATAATGTAAATTATAGGTTTGGTAATTCTATAAGTTTGGCTTGAATCTCATTTATGTGTTGAGAAATTTATATATTAGATTTCAAATTCAATTATAACTAAGAGACGAATTTAGAATTTTGAACTTATGACTTTTGATGTAAGAATTTCATGAACTTTTAGTCTTTTTTGGATTTTCGAAACTTTTTATTGAGCTAAAGATTTATCAGAAATAACCTCTCTATTTCAAAAAAAAATAGGAGTAAAATTTATGTGCATCAATTTTTTTCAGACCCCACTTTTATACCAAATATGTTGTTGTTGTTTAGATCTTAATAACTTTGTTCCTACTCTTCTAATTTTTCGCGGATATATATAAATAATAAGGAATGATATCTAAAATAAAGTTTGCATGATTTTTTTTGGCATGTCTAGATTCTCAAAAGAATTACCAAAAAAAAAAAAAACACCCAAAATAATAACAAACTAAAAAAAGGAGGAATTTGGTGGCTGATGACGGTAAACATTTGAAAATTACTATAATAGTTGCGTGAAATGAATGAAAATATTTATTATATATTATTTATATGAAAGTCAAGATTTGGGAAACTAGAGCAAGTTGGATTATATGTCATTCATGTTTTGCAAGTGTATTAACTTAATTAATAAATTATACATGATAATGAAGGAACATTTTTCCTCAACTTGCAATAACTATTCCGTAATATTTGAATTCTTCGAAAATAATATATTTTTAAAAAAAAATCCAATATGAATACGGTATCAAAATTGAAGAATTTGTACAATTTAGTTCGAAACTCACTGATTTAATAAATATTCATATTTCTTTAGGTAAAGTAAGAATCTAAAGTTTTTTGGCTTCAGAATTTTAGTTTTTTTAAAGCTTACTTAGTTTTGAATTAATAATTTATTCAATAAGTTTTTTAAGATAAATATAGAATTTGGAACAAGCTATTGAGTTCCGCTAAATTCGTAAGTTATACTTTATCTTTGTCTCTAACTGTTATGTAGATTCTTTTAATAGATGAGGGTATAGAACACTTTCTATAATTAAAAAAAATTGAAGAGTTTTTGACCATTTATGATACTTTTGACGATAGGAACAGAACTAGAAGGGGCTGAGGAGGTTTTATCAACCCAAATTTTTTTTTTAGGTAGATTATATTTATTGTATATATAAGATTGAAAAATATATATTTAATGCATTTATAATAGTTGATTAAATTAAAATAGGTAGGGTTAAATATAGTTTGATTTATATGTGAGGTGTACAAGACTTTAATTTACTAATCATGGTTAAGGATATCAAAGTTTTGACCAGATTTTAATTAATGCTAACACAGAAAAACGTGATGATGAGAGAGACTATATATAGGTTGAAGTAATTAAAGTAGTTGTAACAATATTTTAATACTAGTAATACTACTATATATAATATAAAAATATCGATGGTGGAGAGATGATTGAAATCCTTCATCGTTAACTAAAATCCTTTGATTCGTGTATTTGAAAATAAAATAAATGTTATTAGAAATATTATTTCTAATAATGAATTATGTAGTACACAAATTAACTCTAATCGTATTCTAATATAAATATATCAAATTTATTGTTAAAGAAAAAGAAACTAGTGGATGGGGAAGAGTGGCTAATGGATCCCACATTTGTCTTGACCTCACTACCCTGGACGGCTTTCTTTTGTAGTCTTTAACTTTGGGCCATCCTTGCTTAATTTTTGGCAATTTGTTGCCTTAACCAATGATTTGACCCCTGATCAGGGTCGTGATTGAATGGTAAGTATATGGAGTATATTTTTATTTATAATCATAGAATTATAAAAGATTGAATAAGATTGGCAAGAATATGATTATCTTAAGATAATTATTCATCGCAAGTTTTAATATCTCGAATACATACTTTTTGTGTCGATATGATATTTTTTATAAATATCAAAATATTTCCTTAATGGTGGCTATGAGACTCAAACTAACTCATATATGTGCTTGCAGAGATATCATCTATATTTTTATAATATAAAGTAGTCAAAGAATAAACCAAACAAAATAATTTTTTTTCTAGGATGGCTATTCCTTGCAAGTTTTAGATCTTTGACATATTCTCTTTCATATTGATTTAACTTTTTGTCGTAAATCACATTGAAAGATTCATACTCAAAATATTTGCTTAAGTTCGATATCAGGTTAATAAATTTTATTATGTTTGACATAAGTTTTAAATTGTTATTAATTTATATTATTATAGAGGAGATAAATTTTCTTAATTTATTATGGGATTAGGAGTCCAACCCCCCATACTTCTATGTCCAACAAACACACAACATTTGATTTTGTTACTTTAATTGATTATACCAACTTGTTGTTCAACAATTAAATTAAGGTGTAAAGCCTTTCACCTTTATTTTTTATTTAGATTTCTATTGAATACAATATGCTTTGTCCGTGGCTAATGTTAAAAAAAGGAATAATATCATTTTTCAGTCACTGAAACATATATTATGAACTTATAATATATTCGAGTCTAATGTTTGTTGATATATATATTGTTTAACTTTACCAATAAAATTAGGGAAAAAGGACAAATATATCTCCTTGCCCATTTTGTGGAATAATCTTTTTAGGAGGGACAATTTTACATATTTTTGAACTATCGCATATGGTATGCAGATACTCTCCTTCATACTTTTGGGACACTGGTGCCCCCGTCGTTCAAAAACTAAAGCATATATACCCTTTATACTAACGGACATACACGTGTCATAATCTTATCCACCCACCCGATATTTATTAAATATCAAATCAATGAATAAGTTTGTGTCACGTGTCCCTATTTAGTCTTCCGTTAGAGTGAAGGGCATATATGTTCTAGTTTTTGAACGGCAGGGGCACCAATGTCCCAAAAGTATGACAGAGGTTATTTGCATACCATTTACGATAGTTCAAGGGTATATATGTCCTTATCCCCATAAAATTAAATTATTATTTAACGTTTTTTTAGTAACTTACAAAAGTTTAGACTGTGATTTAGCATTTTTAATATAAAATTTACTAAATATCTACTCTGTTCTTTTTTACTTGTCCAATATTTCCTTTTTATTGTTATTTTTGACAAATCAAGAAAGAACATTTTTTTTCCTATTATACCCTCGATTTATTACCATTAAGTTAATGTCTTTAAAAAATGCAGTGAGTAAGATATTTGAGATTCCATCAATTAGTAGGGATAAAATGATAAATTTACTATAACACTTAATATTTTATTAATAAGTGTGTCAAATCAAAATTTAACAAATAAGAAGAGACCGAAAGAGTACTAAATAGATGACCCAAAAAAGGACAACCGGCAAGAATTTCCTCCCAAATGGCTTACCCTATTTATAAATATGTAAATCTTATATTTATTTCACAATCATTTATTTTTATTAAAGTACAGTGTCAGGTTAATTACCCAAAATAGTGTCCCAATTATTAGGCACCAGTATTCAACTTAGATCAACATGAAGTATTACTCATTTATATTATATGAATATAAATTATTGACAAAAAACAACCAAAAGTATTACCTACATTTCAGTGTTGGAGTAGTCAAGTGGACTTGTCTTTTTTAAAAATAAAAATATAAAAAAACTTTGGCCTAAAGTTAAATATGAACAAACCATATGAACTCATGATGAAACAAAAAAAGGGTGTCGGTACGCTTTTCACATAATAGGAAGCAATAAAATTATAAAAGTTCTAATTTATGTGTAACAATCAACGATATGACTAAAATGAAACATAATCATATAAATAAACTGGATTAAAATTTCTGTATTTGCAACACTATTTTCATATATATGTGTGACATACGCATACACATACATTATAGGGGGAAATGACAAATATACTCCTAAACTATTGTAAATAGTACGTAGATACCTTCCGTCATACTTTTGGGACATTGATGCCCATGTCGTCCAAAAACTAGAGCATATATATGCCCTTCACTCTAACGGAAGACTAAATAGGGATATGTGGCACAATCTTATCCGTCGATCTGATATTTAATAAATGTCGGGTCGGTGGATAAGATTATGACACGTGTATGTCCGTTAGTATAAAGGGTATATATGCTCTAGTTTTTGAATGACAGGGACATCAATGTCCTAAAAATATGACAAAAGATATCTGCATATCATTTACGATAGTTCGAAGATATATTTGTCATTTTTCCCTACATTATATACGAATACACTCACAAGTGCTAAGGCAAAATTCATTGTTACAGAGAAAACAAATGGTATGTATAAATTAGGGTTGCATACTACTTCAACATATATAAAATGTTACAAAAAATATAGAATATGAGCATCTAACATGTACACATGTTTTTTCTAGTGAATAGTGAAAGTGTTATATATATATAGCATGGTCCTATATTATAATTATTATTTTTATGAAGCTTCTAGCATCAATATGTTTCCCTTTGTTTGCTAAAGAATTGAGGTTTAATTTTAGAGTCATTGAGGTTGTCTTTGACTATTATATAATATGAGAATACAAAATGTCTTTAATTATAGCTGTCCAATGGTCCTCCATTCCTTTTTTTAAAGAAATATAAAGCTCTAGTGTGTGAATCTAAAATTTTAGTGTTCGAATTCAAAATTTCTAATTAAAAATAAGAAAATAAGAATATGTATTACTCCACTATCATCCTCGTTAATAAAGCATACTAGTATTATTTATTCATGAATCCATGAGAAAAGCATCTTATCAATCAAACTCATGCATCCATTAATTATCATAGACAAAATATGAGCTTAAAGTATGAAAGGGACTTCGAATTAGGTACTTGAATTGATGGTTAATGATTAATAGAAACTTGTATAAAATAGTACTAATTTGGTAAATATATTTTACACATTATAATAAAGTTTCTCATATCATGATAATAAACAAAACAAAAAAAATCATCGGATATTTCTTATGAGGTAAATGGTTTATATCGAGTAAAATTTTATAGGAAAAACTACAAAATATAGCAAACATCAATATATATATTTAAAAAATAGATAAATAAACACTAAAAATACATTCCAAATATACCCCATGCATAAAGTGAAACAGAAATTTAATATATAAAGGTAATATACCAAGATAATCTTAAAATACCTTAGGTTCTTATTCTTGGTCCTTCCTTATACAATGGGTAATCGACATTCTATGTTATTCAAAGTGGCTATATTAATTATTCATTTATTTTACGCCCGATGTTTTGTACCTGTTTTAATTTGAAGTTCGATTAGTACGAATTTGCATTAGAAAATCTCACTTTAAAGGGTACACGCTTCCTTTCAAATAAATTAATTCTATACGAGGCTCGCAACTAAGACTTCTATGGATTTGACTAAAAATGAATGACGAGTTACATTTCTGTCACAATTTGGATAATTTTGTATTATTTTAACTATATTGCTCCCATTAAAGTACTGTAGATTCTTAAATTACATGAGAAGTGATCTCCATTTTTATAAATGCAGAACTAAAGCTAATGATAAAGGATAAAGCAATGAAAGGTGCTAGATTAAATAACGCAGGTATATATAAGTCGATTTAAAATTTAAAATTTATAAAATTAGAATTTTTGAAATTTTATCACAATTCATTTAATTTAAAATCGCGTTTTTATAACACATAAAATCTTGACATATTTAAAATCTCCTTAAATTTTATAGTTAATCATGACATAACTTTCAACTTTGATCGTATTGATAAAATAACTTATTCTTATATTATATTACAATATATATTATCTTAAATCCTTTTTCTCAAAGAAAGAAGATTTGGAACAGAGAATCAAAGATGTCAAATCCAAAAATAAACTGATCAATAGCAGTAGCTACTCGTACTATAACTTTTTTATCTTATCCACATCAACTTTTTTTTTTGCCGCTGTGTCTGAAGTCCACATTGGAGCTTCGACTAAATTTGGATCGCACACTACAGGGTCATTCGGGAGTGGTGCTCCAAACAAGATTTTCTCCATACTCGGAGCTCGAACCGAGACCCCTGGTTAAGAGTGAAGTACTCTCATCATAGCACCACAACCCATGTTGGTCATATCAACTTCTTTGGTCTTACTCAAGAGTCAATTCTCTAAATGATCACCAAAGTTTAGAAAATTATCTTGAAATATCATTTATGTTTCATTTAGGATCAAAATATCACTCAACTATCACTATTTTCCTTCAAATATACTTGACACTCCAAAAGTCTCACTCTCTCCTAGTTGATATGACATGTCATTAAAGTCGCTTTTTTTAATAATAGACTAATTTAATTTATTAAACCCATTTAACTAAAATAACAATCATATTATTTTTAAAAAAATATATTAGTTTACTAAGAATAAATTTTCATACTTAAGAATCCTTTATCATAATTAATTTTTTTAATTTTTTAATGCGATGAAGAATAGTTTTTTAAAACTCACCATAATGTCATTAATTTTGAATAATTATAAAGTAATATATTCAAAAAAAATATTGATATATAAATCACTTATGAATGTCAACTTACATCAATTAATCATATATTATATAATGAATCAATAATATTAAAGGTCAATTAACTACTAAAAAATAATTAATTGGATGCTTTGAAATCCATATATACTTACAATATCTTTTTTTGAAAAGAAGATAGAAAGTGAATAATATTTATATTAGAAAATAAAATTTTGATCTTTATTTATCAGTATATTAATCTCATATAATATGTATATTATTGAATTAAAATAGGCAATTCAATTAATTATTACTTGTATTTCATAAATTTGGAATGAGATAAGAATATATATTGGTGTTTAATTGTATGAGAAGTTAAAATATAATATAATATAATATAATATAATATAGAATAAAATAATAAAAATAAAAAATAAATAATAATTTTCTCTTTCATACCAATTTTTTTGTCAACCTTACAAATTTATCTGAATACTTTTATGGAAAAAAAAATCTTAAAATTTTCAAATAATTTACTTAGGAATTTTAAAAATTACCAGGTAATAACTGTACACAAAGGTTTTTCATTGAATTTTTTTTAGTAAAAATATATAAAGGAATTAGACTTTTTAAATTTTTTTTATAATCTTCATAAATTCTCATGTAAATGTATTTGTTTTGTAGAGACATAAGTTTGATGAATTGAATAGGTATATTATTTTTTAAAATGATGATTTAATGACATGACGTATCAACTAGAATCGAAGGAGACTTTTAAGGTATTTAGTATTGTTTTTTGGATAAAAAATATAATATTATTCATTTTTTCAAAAAAAATAATTGTAAGCATGAATTTTAAAATACACAATTAATATTATTGTAATAGTTAATTGACCTTTAATATTATTGATTCACTATACAATTTATGATTAATTGATGTAAGTTAGCATTCATGAGTGATTTGTATATTAATTTTTTTTTGAATGTATGTGTTTACAAGTATTCAAATTTGATGATATTATAGTACGTTTTAAAAATCTAATCTTCATAACATAAAAAAATAAAAAGTTTAATTATGATAAAAGATTCTTAAGTATGAAAAATTATTCTTAATAAACTAATATTTTTTTAAAAAAAATAATATGATCATTATTTTAGTTAAATAAGTTTAATGAATCAAATAGATCTATTATTAAAAAAAAAAGACTTTAATGACATATCGTGCCAACTAGGAGAGAGTGGGGCTTTTGGAGTGTCAAGTATATTTGAAGAAAAATAGTGATAGTGAAGTGATATTTTAGTCCTAAATAAAACATAAATGATATTTCAAGACAATTCCCTAAACTTGGGTGACCATTTAGGGAATTGACTCTCTTATTCAAAGATAGACTTTGAGGATGGATTATATATTAATGTGAATTTAATAATTTCATTTATTTTAATTATAAATGTTTTTGAAAATTATTAATTTTTTAATTATAATATTAATATTAATTTAAAATTGATCACACATCAAATTACTTTTACTTTTTTTTTTTTTCAAAAGGACAAATCAAGAAAATTGACAATTTTTGCTAACCTACTTCTACTTAAATGACATGTAGTGGGACATTGGCCAACATTTTAGTTTAATTTGCTCTCATTTTTCCTTTAATTTTTCCTATAAATTTGGGTACTTGTTTTCTTTTCTTGTATCAAACTCTTGTCTAAGGTCTATTGGTGGCTAGGAATTAGGGAGGAAAGTGATGGAAATTGAATACCATTTACAATTGCGGAATCAAAAAATTTACTAAGAAATGTTACAATGCAAATAATATTTAAGGTAGATCAATATATATTAAAATTTTGATCTAGTTAAAACGATATAATTTTTTCAATGCAACATCCCTTAACATAAGGTGACTCCACCACTTACCACTTGAGAACTTGGAGTTTGATCTTTGAATTCAAGAATGTTGTTAATGGATTAATTTCCCATCCATACAAACTATTTTATCAAAAATCGACTCTCTATTTTTTGTATGAATAAATTTGCGTACACTTTATTCATTCAAAATTAAATTTAAAAAAAATTAAAGGGAAGCAGGTGGGCACGTGGGCGCTGGATTGAAGTCAAGGCAGAGGTGCAGTCCACCGTGGAGTTGTCGGCCACATAGGGAATATTTTATACTTCCTCCGTTTCATATTAATTATCACATTTTTCTTTCACATGTTTATTAAGAAATTATAAATAAAAATAATATTTTTTTCTTCGTCCATGTTTTACTTGATCAATATTGACTTAGTACAAAACTCAAAGGGTACTCCCTTTTCCATAATTATGTGGCATCATTCAATATATTTTTCAATTATTTTGACTTATAGTAATTTTTACGTAGTTTTAAAATATGTATAAGAAAAATTCAAAAAAATTAAAGATTCCATGCTGAAAAATTCACGATCAAATTTAAATTATTTGACTCTCAAAATTTAAAATGGTATCACACAAATTGAGATATAAAGTAATAAATGAAATGACAATTTGACCATATCACCCTTTGAATATAATAAATTCAACATTTTTTAAAAATATATTGAAAAAATATTATAACTAATAATAAAGATAAATTAAGAACTATGTCATAAATTATCTCTTAGTTTTTTTAAACTAAACAAGTGAAAATGAATATTACCTTTAATATAGTAGATAAATAAAGATGAAAAAGAGAAGAAGAATAAGAAAAGTGTGAGTTTACCATTTTACCCCTATTAATTATGAAATAGATGAATTAAAAATTTAAATTTTCAAGAAGTCCTTTTTCAAAATTAATTAATTGAGGGTATAATAGGTAAAAAAAATTGTCCTTTCTTGATTTATCAAAATGAACTAGTAAAAAAAAAGGTTATGCTAAATGGCCAAAAAATTTGGTCAGAATTTGGCCAGAAAATTAAAAAGTCTATAATATCCTTTTTATTTTAAAATAAACTGATCTTTTTTCCATTTTTTAATTAAAAGGGTAAAAATGTTCAAAAATATAAAATAAAATAGTATGAAATATGTTATTTTACCATTTTGACCAAATTTTATGATCAAAAGATTTTTTTCAAAAGAAAATTGAACAAATAATTAGAGACAAAAGACCTATCTATTTTTAATAGCATTGAAAACTAATATGAGACGGAGAAAATATTACTCCTTTCGTCTCATTTTATGTGGCAACATTTGACCGGGCACTGAGTTTAAGAAATAAATGAAGACTTTGAAATGTTAATCAAATTGCCCCTTCAAAAAATAGTCATATTAAAAAGTAGACTCACTTTTTTTTCTCCTCATAAATGTATTGAAATACTATCTTTATGATTAAGTGGAACCAACAAGGGTAAAAGAGAAATTATACCTTTAAATACTTACCATATAAGAAAATGTGACTTTTTTTTTTTGACTGACTAAAAAGAAAATGGTGCCATATAAAATGGGACGGATGGAGTAGTAACAATTTTCTCACTTTTGTGAGTTATGCATTTTATATTGGGAATTGGTCAATTTGTTTCTTTTTTCTTGAGCCCTTAAAACTCGGGGGTTTCTCTCCTTTATCTTGACTACTTTAATTCACCCACTCCTTCGAGAGTAAACCCCACCACCCTAACATTTTGTTTTTGCTTTCTATTTTGTCTTTTTTCTTTTACTCCCCTCGTTTTTATTTATATATCATTATTTTAGATTTTCTTAAAAGTTTAGGTAAGTTTATTATTGTACATTTATTTAGTATTCTCTTAAAGTTTAATTTTCAATAAATGAATATAAATTAATTTATTTTGTTATTTAAATTGACCAATAAACATAAATTAATTATTTAGTTGTTCTATATTGGGAATAAAATAACAAGAATAATGTTATATATATTGGTTTGGTGAAATGATAAGTACTCCCTCTGTTTCTTTTTATATGTCAAGTTTTTAGATTTCATTTGCGTTAAGAAACTAAGTAGGCGTTTGGCCGCGATACCATATCATGATATGGTATCGTGAGATGGAATCAATGTTTGGACATATGATTTTACGCTGATTCCATCTCATGATTTCATATTCTCCAAAAACCATGATATGGAATTATATGGTAATTCCATATCATGATTTGAGATATTTTTAATACAAAAATTGATCCACAAGTTTATATTTTGTTAAAACAACCCCACATTTATATCTACTAACCATTTATTTCATATGTAAATAAAATTTATAATCACATCATTACTTTTTAAAATTTATTATTCTCACCGACATAAAATTTATTATTCTCACCAACATATAGTCACTTTAACTCACACCAACCGATTGTTAAAGTGATGAAATATTTATGGTCTATGAGTATGAAAATATAGTTGCGGATGATATTGACCAACAAATGGCTCAAAGTAACAATGTTGGTTCGTCTTCTCGGTCACATGATCGAAAAATGCAAGTTCAACGTGAGAAAATTGTCCGTATTATGTGGGAGGATTATATTAAAGATTAGTACACTACAATTTATGTTCAATTTTTTTAATTAAATTAAAGTTAGATGAAACAACTACTTAAGTGGAGAACAAATAGCTTTGTAATAATTTATTATACGATTTTATAAATTTTTGTTTATTTGATAAGATTGAATAAACAATTGGGGTTATTTTAATAGTTTTACAACTTATGAATTTTTTATGTTAATGAGAAAATATACAACACAAAAATTCCATATCGCATGTCCAAACAAAACTTCAATTTCATCTCATGATTCCATATCATGATACCATATCGCATGGCCAAACGGGCCCTAAGTTTACAATTCTACTATTATTTAATGTTTTTTTTAAGTCAATTTTTAATAAATGAGAAATAAATTCATCTTTTATTTTTAATTTGTTTGTTGAGATTTATTTTTCAAAAATAAATTTTATATAGTAATGTAATGGCGAGAGTAATTAATCAATGTATGAAATAATTACAATGAACATTACCTAGGTTAGTCAGCGATCATTGTTTTGTTAACGATCAAAACAATGACTTGATACATGAAATATTTTATGTTTGTGCGTTAAGATTCAATTTGATGTCACGTGCTATTTTTTTTGGGCTTTAGATCATACATAAATTTATCTTTTGTGCTACGTTATATTGAATATCAAAAGCATGTGTATCATAATATCAGGTGAACTTAAGTTATGTCTTAACAAAACTCTTCATTTTTCTATTATATTTTGATGTAGAATTCACCAAATATATCATGTGCACTTCATCTTCAACAATTTGCAAACTCGGAAGCTTGTCAGTTATGATTGATTAGTTCTCATCAACTTTTTTTTTTTGTTAGGGGTGTCACATTACATAGGATCAAGGTAAAAATCACACTCCATGAGTTTTAAGGTTATGCTATAAACAATTTACCTTGAACAAATAATTAATTAATATCTAATTTTGTGACTTGAGCATGTGCAAAGTAAGTAAAAACA
Source organism: Solanum verrucosum (assembly GCF_900185275.1). Classification (NCBI taxonomy): domain Eukaryota; kingdom Viridiplantae; phylum Streptophyta; class Magnoliopsida; order Solanales; family Solanaceae; genus Solanum; species Solanum verrucosum. The sequence goes on from NW_026019957.1 coordinate 1,238,238, forward strand.
CTACTATATTAATTTTCATAAAATGAAATGATCACAAATAACTAAAAGTTTAATTTCTATAAATTGATCATAGCATAAACGTTTTAAACTATTAGATCATCTAAAAGAGAAAATATTGATAATCTTTCATAATATACAAGTTTAATAACTTTTTAAAAAAAAAACCTATTATAACAAACTTACAAATTTATACGATATTATAAATTAAAAAAAAATTACAATTTCAAAGAGTATAAGTTAAATTAAATAATAAAGGAAACCTTATAGTGATTGATTTTTGTCCTTACAAAGATCCTCACTCACCAACTTCCTCCATTTTTTCACGTTTCCCTCACATCTCCCCTGATCTTTGTTTTGTACTTTTCATATTTTTGTTATTTTCTAGAAGTCATATTTCCTTTTTAATAATTGTTTTGATTTATAGTTTTTAAGTTAAGAATATTTCGTAAATAGTTTATTTATCTTCATGAAATAAGACTAAGAAATTTACTTTCAAAAGTATGATGATAATTAGAATCGGACATTTTGCAGGATTAAATAGCAATTCAAATTCACTAGAATTAAAACAAAAAATCAACGAAATATATACTTTCTTTAAAAATGATGAAATGACCGAAATACCATACAACTAAGTATGAATTAGGTTCAATTCAATTTTTAGATTAATTCTAATTTAATCCATCGATTAAATCAAAATTTGCACACTTCTAACATCAACTATCAAATGTAACCTTTATATATATGTCGATAGACTTGCAATAATTTCTACAAAATCAAGTAATTGAATACTTATAAAAAAATAATATTATGGTTTCCAACTACTTTTTCTAGTGCATCACTGCTAAATAAACTATAGATTTTCTCAGGCAGTAATTATTTATTCTTTTATTCTTTTACTTCCCATTTGACATAAATAAATTACTTATAGTCAAATGTAAGAATTAAGTGATCTATCATTGTTAATATTCTGCAGCTAACATCCACTCTCTTCATATATTAGTGATTAACTTAGAATATATATATATATATATATATATATATATATATTGTGCTTAAAGTTTATTTATTTTTCTTTATCCTATTAAATTCATGCTTTTTTAAGTTGTTCTCTACATTCTTAATATTTAGATAAGTATAAGTATATAATATATTTACTTTAACATACTAAAAGTACAATTGTCATGATTATTAGCAAGATTTTTAAATAAAATATCAACCAAAAAAATAATGTAATAGGAACATGTACATTAATGTGGAATAATCATGTTATCTAATTTTATAGAACCTAAAAATAGGAAATCAATAATTATGAAGAAGAAAAAGAAAAAGAAAAAAAAAATAGTAATACAAGCACGACTTAAGAAGTCATTATCAAGTAATTAGTATTTTAATCTTCAAGCATTATATCTAGTCATATGTGAGTAGGTGTGTACAATTATGTTCGTCCAATTTTGATTACTAGCTATATATCAATATAATAAATAAATAAATAAATAAATAAAGGAAAACAACTTATATCATAAACAATAAACAACTATAGCTAATCTTGTTTGATATATGTAGGAATAATAATGAGGTATAAATAATTCCTATTGAAGAATTTTGTAGTTAATTCTTGTTGTGTAATTTTCTTGTTATTTTTAAGGGTTTGAAATTATCGACGACATGACTCTAGATAAGAGGATAAGGAGGTTAAAGATTAGGGTAAAAAGATAGTAGGTAGTCAATCATTGTTTAGTTTTTCCTTTTCAGTATTATTACTCTTACTTGCCTATTATCTTATTCTTCGATTGTTATCATATTATTTAATTTGTTGTTATCTTTCTTTTCTACTTTATTTACTTATGCATTATTGTATTTCTTTTTCAAACATACTTTGAATTACTTCACTTTTGCTGAAAGGTCTATCAAAAACAACCTATTTTCCTTGACAAGATACTTAGGGGTAAGATTTAAGGTTTGTATACGATTCATCCTGATCTCTAAGCTTCAAGTTCCATTGGTAGGATTACATTAGTCTTAGGGGCTTGAAACAAGATCAGAATAAACAACAAAAATCCTAATTAACGATGACTTATATATAAAAAAAATGTTAGTTACAAATGATTTATCAACAGATTAGCAACAAATTTTATAGCTAATTACTTCCTTTCTTTTTTTGGTAGTCTTAAAGGGTTTGAGATTAAATATTAGATTGGAAAAGAGAATCCAATGAAATAAAATGTAATCCATCCATCTTAATTGACTAAAAATCAAATAATTGATGAGAGAATTGAGGCACCTTTTGATTCTTTCCAAGTGCTCACATCACATGGACCTAATTTTTAATAATACTCCCTCTGTCCCTAATTACTTGTCCACTTTTGAATTGACACATCTATTAAGAAAACAATTAATGACATAGTGAGTTTACCATTTTACCCCTATTAATTATGAAGTGGATGAAGAGTTCTATATTTTTCAAAGTAATTAATCATTTATTTGAGGATATAATAGGTAAAAAAATTGGCATTTCTTGATTAGTCAAAATGAACAAGTAATTAGGGATAACTATAAAATAAAAAGTGGACAAGTAATTAGAGACAGATGGAGTATAATATAAGTCCAAGTAAATGACATTATTATATATTAATTGTCGTTTAGCAAATAATTAATCATGTTTTAACAATAAATTTCTTGATAATATCAATGACATTATTATCATGCTCAACCACTTGCTATAGTACTTGTCGTTGGCTAATTACCTCTAATTATATTTTAATCCAAGGGTCCCACAAACTAACTTTTATTCTAAAAAAAGTTTAATTAATTAATGGTAGTATTTCAATCGTAACCCACTAGTTTAAGAGACTTACGACTTTCTTGATCTATAGGAGAAATGAATTTGCAGTAACCATGACTTGTGTTAACTGTCATTAACAATTGTCATAAAGCGGATGAACTTTCTTTGTCCACAAAGCCCTAGTTAGATATATGAATGCAACATATATAAATGTACTTTAGGAGATACGTAGCATTTTTCTGAAAATTCTAATCGTGTGAGGAAATTTTCGTTCTTACACCCATAATGTTATATTTATACATTTGTAGGCTAAAACTAATGGGTTTATGGGCAATTTTTTATGGATGGATCCGACTCAATAGATATTTTTTATATTAATTCATTAATCGCATAATCGGGAGAAAAAATCCTTCAATATAAAGTGTAACTCTCAAATGACTTTTTAAACAAGAATAAAGCTTTGGTATTTGGTAGCCACATATTTCCTTAAACAAATACTCATGTGAACTACAATTAAAGACTAAATTATTTAGTACTTATTCAATTAATAAATATATATTTTTACAATTAAAAATGTCTTTTCTATCTGGATTGAACCTCGGATGATAACAAATGATTTAATCATAAGCACTTTAAACTTGAAACTTAACTAACAAATTAATTAATTAAGTAATTAAATTAGTATTATATTTACTATTACCCTATGGAAAACTAGAAGATTCATTACATAGATCTTGATGTTATTGGTTAAAAATATTTGACCCCTTTCTTTTACTTGAATTAATTATCCAATTAAATGAGGATATTTTAAACCCTGTGTCTACTTTTTTGTGAATTAATTGATTTTAATATATAGTTGTGAATTATCTATTTTTTAAATTAAAATGTCTTGGACAAAAGATTGGTATTGTCAAGTACTCATCAATCATCATAACAGACACTGAAAGAAATGTATGATTAAAAATTTTATGGTCAAATATTAAAAAACTAATTATTGTATTTATCAAAGTTGATTAAAAAAAATATTTTTGGTTAGAATTAATATATTACAAATAAAAGTTTCCCCTGTAACTATGACGGCTCTTTTGAAAATGCACTAAATCTCAAGTACAGGTTTCAGTACTAAAGTAAATTAAAATAAAATAGTTGGTTTATCTAATATGGACTAATTTATATGAGCATATTTAATTTCCATATGTTAATTAAATAAAAGCTACTTAATATTTTAAGGTAATGATTGAATAGTCTATCTCTCAAACACAAATTGAACAATATTAGCATTTAGCCATAGCTAATTTATCGTTAAATGATCTGTAACTAACATAGTTTTTTGATAATTTGTTGTTAAATAAGATAACTGGTGGAACTTTTTTTTAGCGACTTATTGTGTTTAGTAGGGCTTGGCATAAAATAACGAAAATTGAATTATTGAACCGAATCAAATTGTTTGGTTATTTGATATTTGGTATGGTATTGGGGAGTAAAATTTTAGAATTATGGTATTCGGGTTTGGGTTCGGTATGAGACGTTAGTACCATTTGGTATTCGGTATTTCCCGAATACCAAATTATTTACTTAATGAAATATATCAACATATCCATTACAAGTCCAAAGAGAAAGTTAAAGAATAAGAATGAATAATCCAAATATATGTCTTTTAGTTATATCAATTTCATTTTCTTGATGTCTTCTTACTTGTTGATCTTCTATTATATCGTGCGTCCACATAAAAAAATTGATTGGAGAAATAGTATTAACTTTGTAATACAATAGGCTATAACTTCAATATGGTATTACTGAATACCGTACCAAACCGAAGTTTAATTTATCGTTTTTCGATTACCAAATCAAAATTTAAAGATTTGATATCTACATTAAACTACCAATTATCGAATTATCAAACCCGAAATTTGAGAAACCCGGACTGAATACCGAATGCCCATCCCTAGTGTTTAGCTCGGATGTACTATGTCGTTAAATAATAAGAAAAACGATAGTTTTTTAATGTTTAGCAACAAAATGTGATCGTCATTAATTCAAACAACAATAATGTAATGATATGACATGCATCTAGGTCTAATTCAACCCCCAACAACTAGCTCATGAGGGGAGAATTGCTCAAGTCCATTTGAAGATTATTCATCTCATGATTAGCCATCGATGTGAGACTTTTTCATTCTTTAGTACTCCACCTCACGTCCATGGTTTGACATCTGAAACATGGACAATTTAATTTGGGTTCCCAACAATAGGTGAAATGAGTCCTGCTCTGATACCATGTAAAGATATGACACCTAGGTCTAATTAACTCAACACCAAAAGTTAGTTCATGAGAGGAAGATTGTCCAAATCTATATAAGCAGGCCGCTAGTGATCTATTCTCCAATCAATGTAGGACTTTAACTCACTCTAACATCTTCCCCCACCCCTCCCTTCTTCACGCTCAAGTCCAACTATAGCGTGGATCAGGAGGCCAAAAGGGGATGTACTTTTCTTTTATATATACCATGTCAAATTAGGTTTTGACCCTAACTCACACCACACAGTGGTATATCTATCATGCTATTAGAGCCAGGTTCATTCATCTTTGGGGTTCCGATCCATGCACCAGTTCATCATGGGTGTAAAAGTGTTGTTAGAGCCCCAAATTGGTTGGAGAATGAACTAGTGACCTGCTTATAGATGGACTTGAATAATCCTCTCCTTGTGAGCTAGCTTTTGGAGTTGAGTTAGACTCAAAATTCATTTTTTTTTTTTACAGAATACATACCCACTGTAATTCTATAGGTGAAATTTTGGAATAATAGAGTGTACATAAACTTTATTCTTACCTTATAAAATAAAGTTATTATTTTTTATAGATTTTTAACTCAAATAAAGTATTAGTAAACAATTGATAAAAGGAAATACGAAAATAAAAGGCTACAAATTGTAAATGCTTTGCTATGAACCTTAGTGTATGCCATGAGCAAAAAGATATATGCCTTGGTTAAGTAAACCTAAAATTCAGGAGCTTTAGGGAATTGCTTTCACCAAAGCCAAGTAATGAACTCCATTAAATATTGTAATATTCATTAAAGAAAAAGGTCCTACAAACAAAAATAATAATTAAAAAAATACAATCTTGTTTTATATCAAAGTTTTACATGGTGTATGGAATCTTAAAAGTGTCTAAGATGACAATTTAATAGAAATGTATTTACTTAAACAATGAAAATGAGCTGCACATGGTGTTGATTAGGACCACATTGTCGTTTTATTATGACAATAAAAGATTTAGGTAATCATGTCACTTATCTTTTCTTTATTTTGTTTTCTCCCAATGATTTCTTTTTTAAGTTCTATAAATTAACGATGTAAAATATATTTGTACAATCAGGTTATTTATATTTCTTCACATTGTAATACAAGTAAATTTTATCTAATTGATAACAATGACACAATAGTAATTTAAAATAATACATACACCCCACCGTTTGCTTATTGACCCGCAATATAAAGGGCATTTGGGACCTTTTTGTGCTTCGATACTCTGATCAGGACCCCCTATCAGGACTACATATTAATAAGCGAAGGAAAAGAAACTTTCGAAGAATAGCAATATGAAAGAGAAAGAAATCCCTTTTTTTTGCTCAAGGCACTGAAGTTCCTAGGCAAAGATCAATATCATTTGATTCAAGAGAATTCTTTTCACTATTGTAAAAGCCTATTTTACCTTGCCTTCTGATTCGACTCTATTGTTAGCTAGGGTAAGTTAATTTTGAAAAATTCCATGCACAAATCGAATTTCAGGCTATAACTTACTTGCATGAAGTCAAAATCATTAGTAATATATAGAACAAACAAGAGAACAATCCACTCTTAGAATCTAAACAGTTCCACCGTCCAAATTATAGTTTGGTAAATCTCTATGAAAATAGATGATAACTAACTTGTTATATAGTACATTCTTTATATTGTTAGTATATCATCTTCGATGCATTCTTTCTTAGTCTATTTTCTTTGTTAACTCACTAAATACTACTACTTTCCTTCGTTCATATTTACTTGTCTATATTTAACTTGACATACCCTTTAAGAAATAACATGATAAGTTTACTACAACATCCTAATTATAATTAGTATAACTCATTTAAATATTGAAAAATGAATAGTACTTAATAAAATACTACTCCCTCCGTCCACTTTTAATTGTCATGTTTCGCCTTTTGAAAGTCAATTTTTACTAATTTTCAAAGTTAAATTAGATTACATTAATTCGATAGTTTAAACAAAAAAATAGATATTAAAAACTATACGAAAAGTACTATAAATTACAATTTGTTGCATATTAATATGATGAAAAAATACATTGTAAAATATTAGTCAAAGTTCTTATTATTTAATTCTATAAAAGAAAACCATGACAATTAAAAGTGGATGGACGGAATAGTATATTAATCCCTCTAAAATTTCTTTTTTTAGTGCCAATTCTACTTTTATTTACAAGATAATCATTATAGATCAAGTGGAATAAGGCCCACAATAATTCTTTTTGGGCCGGGACAGCGCAAAATTTAAATAAGTCCATTGAAAAAATAGCCATTATTCTGAAATTTCGACTTCGACAATTGAACGATAACGTTGTAAAACTTGAAACTCTATAACATTAACTATTTTATTTTAAGGATGTGGTTCTAAAAACGATCAACTAAAGTTGTTTCTTCTTCAATAACGTATTCAATATTTACTCGATCCGTCTTAATTTATAAAAGTACAATATTATATTGAATACTCCCTCCATATCAACTTGTGATCTAAAACAAGTCTGAAAAATTCTACGGCTATGAATTATTTTATTAAAAATAAAGTGAAATATTTAAAATTAAACTATTATAAAATACTTAAAAGGGAGAGTATTATATAAAATTGGGAGTTAAGAAATAATATTGAATAAATTTATAATGTTATTGAACTTAAATTAGTTTTTTTTTCTAAAAAAAAAAAAGGTACAGGGTGCAGACGTGCTCACGTGCAATGCACGTGGCACACAATTCAATGAAGATCATGTGGTTTAAGTCATAAAAGGCCTCAACTTTTTAATTTTGTACTTTCACATACTTTAGTTTTTATTTTATCTTTTTTCAATTTTCACGTGAAGACTTTTGCACTAATAATAATTACATGTTCTTTCTCATACATGTGGAGCATACACGATCATTATCCTTTTTAATTAATGTTTTGTTTGTACATAAAACAATAAAAGTTCTAAAAGATAATGTAAATTTGAAGTTGGAGGAAAAAATATTAAAAGTTTGAAGTTTTGTTAGGGTTATTTGATTATATAGATGTATCTTAATATAATTAGAGATGCATCGTAATATAATTATTGTCATGAATTATTTGAATCGGAACAACTTTATCGTCGGTTATATTTAGAATCTAATCAGAGATGTTTTTCATCAAAATGCTTTTTGGAAAAACAAGTTGGTTTACTCATGTTTAGTTTGTGAGGGAAAAATATATTTTTCTAATATTTGGTTGGTGATTGAACCAATATTGATCCGGGATCAGACCCCGAGATTCAAGATTCGACCAGAACCTCACCCCGACTCCCAACTCGGGACCCGACATTCAAACTAGGACCCACCCCTGCCCCGCCCCCAACACCTAAACATGTACATGACCCAAATGATCGATCCAAAATCCAACCTCGACACCTGATTCGAGACCTAGCGGTTGACCTTGACTTTCCATCCAAGACCCGACATTCGAATTGGACTCAACCCTGACCTCGATCCCGACATCCGATTTGAGGTCAATCCCTACCTGTGGTCCGATACCCGAATCGAGACCTTACTTCTGAACTAAAATTCAACCCTGACATCCAACGCAAGCTCCGACTTTCGAACCGAGATCTGACCCCAAACTTTCGACCTAGGACTCAAAGGTTGAACCAGGACAAAACACCAACACCTAACTTATTTTCCATACTTCCACCAAGAAAATCATTTCCCTAGTTTATAAAAACTGTTTTTTCTAGAATAATATTTTTTTCATAATATTTTGATCATCCAAATATATTTGGTATGAGGATAAATATTATTAGGAGAATAAGTAATTTCTTTTACTTATCCTATTGTGTGTGGTAAGTAAGCAGAAGAAGACTATTCTACTCAACTTTTGACATTAGCAAATTAAATTAATCTGATAATTTTAGGATCAAAAGAGTAGGAAAACACCATTAAATTAGCAAAAAGAGAATGAAAATGTCTGTGAAATACAACCTATCTATCTTTATAAAAGATGGCATACACACTACTCTTTCCAAACTTCACTGCAAAATGTGCAAGAGGTACAATATATATTTGCTAGCCTAATGTATACAACTAACTTAAGCCATGCACCTAACAATTTTAACGTATATATTTGCTACCAACTATTATTATTCTTATATGTTACATAGTATATATTTGCTACCAACTATTATTATTCTTATATGTTACATAGTTTTTATACAGTGTTATAACCTCTCTCCCAAAGTACAATTCAGAAAAATCCTGCGTACAACGCTAATTATTTGTTCTCACTATATTGTAGGCACTTTACAATTTACTTGAATTCTTGCCTTCTTGTTTAAGTTGTTGGATTCTCTGATGTAGCCTTCTCCGATGATCGTGGATTTTCCAGAGTCCGTGTCCAAGAATTACAGCAGAGTATATTCCATGTGTGATTATAGGTGCAAGAATGTTGTTTGTCTGTTGCATCCACAAGAACAAATAAGCTATAGTTACCCAAATTTCAGAGGCGAATCCAACATCTCAACATGACGGTTCAACTTTTAAGATGTTCAGTATTGATCTCATAGTTCAGAAGCGTTTATATTCGTTGGAACCTTAGTGGTTTCTAAACATATGTGTCTACCCTCCCGAATCCATCATTTAAACTTGATGGGTTCAATCCTTGAGGTTTTAAGCACTCAACTAGTCAATAGTTATGAAACTATGAGTTCAAAAATTGACATTTGTTGAAACATCGTGGTTTTGACACGTATGTGTCTAACCTCCTAAATTTCATGTAGACACTACCTTTAAGTATTAGCAGAGGCAGATCCAATATTTAAACTTTGACAGACTCAACATTTTAAGATTTTTAGCATTGAACTCATCGTAGTGATGAAACAATGAGTACAGAAGTCAGTGTTCATTGTAATTTTGGTGGTTTTTCACGTATCTGAGTACCCTCCATATCAACGATAGTAGATTTAGTTTAACCCATAAAAACTGTTCCGTTCGCCTCTGAGTACAGACTAGCAAGTACAAATAAACACAAACTGAATTTATGTTACCTGGATCCATTCAAACCCAAGGTAAAGGGCTAGTATTGCTTCCAGTAAAGGAGAATAAATCTTCTTCATCTGCCGCCTCTCGTACCAAGCTGCAAAAACATGCAGGTAGAGGGGAAAAAAATTAACATATCACGCGATAATATGAGCTGGACTATTCAGGATTATTTTCGTTAAAATGCACTCGTAATAATTAACTCTGCTTCCATTCTCTCCTTGGTCTCTTTTGGTGATATCCTTACACAGAGGGGGGGACTCTCCATATATGGTAACACCTGTGTGTTTGGTACCAAGGAAAATGTTTTCCACTGGAAATGTCCTCTCAGAAAATATTTTCTTATTTATTTTCTAGTGTTCGGTAAAGTACGCAGAAAATAGTCTGAAAAACGTTTATATATATCTAGAAATACTACCCTTAGCCTTAAGTGGTATCATGTATTTATTATAAATTTAGATAGCTATTCTTATACTGAAAGGCTTGAGAAGTCCCAATGGAATAAGGGGAAGCATGTTTTTGTCACACTCCTTGCCTCCCAAAGGTGCCTAGTGACGGGCAAGATGCAGCAGACCGACAACTAGGAGGCACGTTTAGAATCCTTGCAACGTAACTATGATACAAAGCTTCTTGGTTGCTGACAAACCCTATGCCTTTCTTTGATCCAAACTAACTTGTGACTATTTTATTTTTGTTGGTCAGCTGGTGGATACAGACTAGGCTAAGGGAGATACTTCATCTTTTCTCTTCCAAGTTGATATCGGCTGTCCTTAATCCTTTATATCTCATTAGCTTTAGTTCTCATAGCATTATGTTAATTAGGTTTTGAACACCATGAGTGAGCATTGTCTTAGACCATCTTCAACCCCATTCTATTTTACTCTATATTTGGAGAGTAAAATAGAGAATTGAGTCTCCAACCACTCTCTAAAATCCCTCTATTCTCTATTTATAGAGAAGTGAATAGTAGTTCTCCAAATTCTGAAAATGACCTACCGGATTACTAAATTATTGTTGTGATTTTAAAAATGGGAAAATGCATAAGTACCCCAACCTGCCTGAAATCTCAGAGACACACTTATACTATACTAAGGTCCTATTACCCCTCCCACCCAACTTATTTTGTAAATAATTTTCTATCCCTTTTCGGCCTACGTGGCACTATCTTCTGGGCCCAGTGCGTGTTGACAATTTTTTTTAAGCTTTCTGGTTGATAGTGCATGTAAGCCGAAAAGGGGTAGAAAATTATTTATAAAATAAGTTTGGGGGAGGGGGTAATAGGACCTTAGTATAGTATAAGTGTATCTCAGGAATTTCGGGCATAGATTGGGGGGTACTTATGCATTTTTCCATTTTTAAAATCACAACAATAATTTAGTAATCCGGTCCGGTAGGTCATTTTCAGAGTTTAACAATATTCGGAAAAAAGATAGTGTATGATCTAGAGAATTATTGTGTTTGTGATTGCGGTTATGCTTGTTGATTTCTTTTTTCAATTTTTCGTAGTTGTTCTTTAAAATTTAGAATAAAATATAATTTTATACTAAATAAAGAATTTTTTTTTTTAAAATAATTTTATATTACATGAAATTTATATAGGATGATTATCTTGAAAAGAGAAAGAACGGGTTCATATTATGAAATAAGAAAATGAAATAGAAATAGAAATAATATTATAATATTGACGAGAGATAAGAAGATTCTTTTTTAGAGAGTAAAATAGAGAATTGAGTTGGAGTTGATTGTATGAAAAAATAGAGAACTCTATATTTGGAGAGTAAAATAGAGTGTATGGTTGGAGATGCCCTTAACTTTGCCATGAGCAGAGAAGAGGGGTCAAACCTGCAAAGAGTTTTTTCAGATCTTCACGACCTGAACGCGACTTCAGCACTGGTGCAACAATATAGGTAGGATCTGAAAGTGAAAACAACAAACAGCCAAATGATTGTGTTTAAGCATGCAAGAGCAGAGGACAACGAAGGATCTCAAAATGCAGCCTATGAAACAGACCTTTTGGAGAAGCAGCCATATAATATAAAGAACCAGTAAGAGCTGCTGTCATTACAGCTGCAAATGCTTGAGCAAATGGTACATAAGGTGGCAAAACACCAGTCTACAGTTTAAGGAAACAGAACGTGTCAAGGCATCAGAAAAATTTGGATATTTTGTAACTTGGGAGTCTGAGTATGTTGCTCAGACTCTTCAAAAGCATCGATGGATGCATGTCGGGATCCTCCAAAAGTAGTGTATTTTTTGAGGATCAAACATGGGTGTAACAACATTTTTGGAGAGTCCAAGCGATGATTGGAGAAGGATGTTAGAAATAGAATCCTTACCAATGATGCCATCCCTCGAGCATCAGTCACCAAATCAGTGCTCCTTAAGAAAATGTCAGCCAAAGCTCCCTGTAAGTGCAAATGTAGTCAGATAAAGCGGCTGAAAAAATTACTCCCCCCTCTTAAGGTCTATGTACAATAGTCAAAACATCTAGTTTTCACGTGAGTTGTTCATCGAATCCCTTGATATTCTAAGAAATAAAATTTACAGATTCAGAAACTAAACAAAAGTACTCTTATATTACAGTTTCTAATATTAGAAAGAAAAAAAATTAGAACCTGTTTGAACAATTGTAGTCAGAACTGTCCGATTAGCAAATAATAGTGCCATAGGTGTAAAATGGGATAAAGAAAGAAAACTCTTCTGACAGGTATTTTCTTGGAGCTTTCGCAATTTAAAAAGTCTACTGTGTAGTTAATAGAAACCTAAAATAATAGAAACTTAACCAAATGGATTTCATTTCAGGTATATGCTTTCAGATGATGAGAAATGCAGGGTTTGCACTATCAATAAAGGAACACTTAAAATGGAAGGCTGCAAATAAAAAAGGCAGTTCAACCTTTTGTGTGAAATAAAATAGATCATTTACACTAACCTGAACAGCAGCACGGTAGAAAAGTTCCTCTCCAACAGAGCTAGCAGCGACAATCAGAATGAACTACAACATTGCAACACAATCTATTAACCTTTCCCTTTTTTGCAACAGAACTGCTGAATGCTGATGATGAAAGTAATAGATGTTTTACCTGCCAAGGTGACATTCCATAAAAGAAGTTCCGTAGCTCTTCATCCTCAACATCCCTGATTGCTCGCGCATGAGGAGATAGCTTCACAACTTCATCCTATTAACACACATGATTTGTTATAAAACAACAATTATATAATTGAGGAACCTCAGATGGACAAAGCTAGAATGGCTACAATATATAAGGCTAACATTTTTGCATTTTCACACTAAGAGTTAGTGAAGGCATGTGTAGATAGAAGAAACTAAGCCAGGGTAAAGATGCTAAAAATGTTGTTAGATACTCTATAAAGAAAATGGATCTTAAGCTTAACATAAAAAATTAGCTTATTAAATGAGGATCATCCAAAACTATGTAAGGAGACAACAGACGATTCCCTCAACCAATGTGGGACATTTAACACCTCTAGCACGCCCAAGATTAGACATCTGGTTGTGGTCCTTGTGGATAATATAACACTAGGGTCTAATATTGGGTAAACCAAAAGCAAGGAGAGTGTTGCGCTTATAAATCGTGAAAAAGGGACCTTTAAACTAACTCAACACCGAGAATTAGCTTATAAGGTAAGGTTACTGTGACAGAAAGAAAAATGGGAAAAGTTGAACATACATCTAGTATAAATAGAAGAGCCATAATGGGTGGAACTGCATATCCTAGTCCTTCAACAATGGCATCTAATGATGGACTGAACCCTCCTGTGCAGTCAATTCCAGATATTGAGCATATGAACTTTCCGGCTAAAGCCATTGCTCCATAGATGCCTGAGTTCATAAACAAACTGAACATCAGAAAATGATTGCAGGACTTCATTTTTCGTCTGTAAACCTATCCAAAAAATTTAATAGGATGGGACTCATAGAAGGCTGAAAGAAATATATGCAACAAATATATGTAAACAAACACATAAATACATTGGATCAAAAAGAAATGACTGTCTAACTTTTTCGGTTTAACTATTTAGCATTCAAAGCTCACTAGAATGACTAATCCGAATTCATGTATGTTAAGCCCATTCAAGGACTAAAGACGCTCTTTACTGAAAGGTTCTCTGTTTTAGGGGAACAAATTCGAGATCTTAGTTAAACGTGAATGGATCTCATAAGTGGCAGGGCCATAATTTTCACATAAAATCAATACCACCACTTATTTTCCTTGAAAAATTTCCATTAAAACATTTTCCTTCATACACACCAGACATATTTTAATCTAAACAAAGTTCATTTCCAAAATTTCTCCTAAAAAGATTCATCCAAACATATTTTGTTATAAACTTTACTAAAATTTTGTGCATACACTAATATTGAATGTGGGTGAGTTTTTACCCCTTGTCATTATTATCTTCTTACTTTGTGGCCTCATTTCCTAGTCAAAAAACTTAGATCTCTTTTCCACTGAGAGATTTATTAATAGCCAAGCATGAGTAAAAGCCTAAAATTTTATCTTCTATTCTTTCCCAAAGATTTTCATTTATAGTACTCCTTACTACTTCCCTACAATCCTTTCCTAGACATGAAACAAAGTACTTTCTCCATCCCAAATTATACTATGCACTTTTGAGTATGAAGTTTTTTTAAAAAAGGAAGATTTTAAGGATTTATGATTAAATTAAATTATTACTTATATTTATGAGATTATACATTCTCTTACTAAGGGTAACATAAAAATCTTAAAATTAATATTGTTTCTGAATTTAAAAAATATATCAAGGGTACCACTTACCATGTGAGTATGTGACTAGACACATGATTAAAGGAAGAAAATCTTAGCCCTTCCACTTTTAGAAGCACTTTAATGACATAACAGAAAGCAAAAAATATATTTGCCAGAAAAATCCTTTCCCTTTACTTGAAATTTCTCTATCACTATAAATTCACTTTCTTTGAATAATTTTACTCATCAAAACTTAAAAGAGTTTGAAATATAAGTATATATAAATCCTAAAATAATTTTGCAATCTATTTATGATGTGTGGTCCGTATCGTATTATTGATTCTTTTTATTCTCAAAGCCTATGTTGCTCGCACTATTTGAAAATATCTTTAGATGCTTGTCAAATCTTCTAAAAATGCATTACTTTTTTAGAAAGGCCGAACAACAGTGCTTTGAGAATGAAAAGAATCAATAAATAATATCTCTCATTCATGGTATATAGTAGTAATGATTAGAACGAAAAGCCACCACCAAATGACATGAAAATTCACTAAGATTTAAGTTTATGGATTCTGAATTTTAAGATAGGACAATTTACTATATTCGTGCAGCTTTATTAACTGATTTTTACCAAAAATGCAGAAAATTGTGTAAAAGCGGAGTACTAAAACGAACTCACCGATTCCATAACTGAGTCTGACAACAGCACCGATTTTCTCCCAAACAGGTAACTGCGCATCACTGAAGCTCTGATTGAATGTAGTCACCTCCATAGTAGACCCCGTGTATCCTACTCCTCCATTTTCGCTCTCCCGAATTTCAACTGATGACGCTTCGCCGGTACCTGACTTCTCCGCCATAGCTTTAATCCTCACCACCGAAAGTTTCTCATTATAATTCCTCTTATCTCGATTATTCCTAATCGGAAAATCGCATAAACTCACTTTACATCCTAAAAACGACGTCGTCGATGGAGTATTCGTACATCGAGCTATCAACGGAAATTCCATATTTACAAACTCTACGGTCTAAACTGATAAGCGAATCGGAAAATGAGCAAACGGCGTCGTTTTGAGCTGTCGTCTCGCTGTTAGAAAGTTGCTTCAGCTTCTTCTCCGGCGTTGATTCACGGAAATAAAATTGTTGTTTCAGCTGCTTCTCCGGCGTCGTTTCACCGCGATAAACTTGCTTCAGTTAATTCTCCGGCGTCGTTTCACCGAGATATACTTGTTTCACGGCGATAAGGTAACTGTTGTTTCAGCTGCTTCTCCGGCGTCGTTTCACCGTGAGAAAGTTGTTTCAGCTTCTTCTCCGGCGAGCAAGTTGCTTCAGTTTCTCCGCCTTCTTCTTCGGCGTCGTTGTGCATATAGTAATGAAAAAAGTTATTTTGGAGTAACAGCCGTTGATTTTGATAATTTGAAGTCAATGTTTTCTGATTTGATGTGATTGTGTAATGAACGGTGTTGATTTGAGGGAGGTTGTAAGGGTGGGGTCCAGTTATATATGTGTGACTGTACTTTAAGAGGGATATCTAGGTGTCCAATGTAAATGTGCCACGTGGAGATAATATGATATATTCTAGTGGACAAAATTGGACAGAGGGAGATTTTGGGAGGATAAAATATATGGTAGATAAATTAGGAAAATAATTCCAATCAATTTTTAGGGCCTCTACAATTTTATTTTAATTTTACACATGCATGTTACTGTTTAATCTTAAATTGATAAGTTGAATTTATATACGTAATTTAAGAATACTTTGAGTTTGTTGGCTGGACAATGGTTTTTAAGAAACTTCTCGATCTTGTTTGTATATTACCAAATAATCATAGTCACAATATGGTCAACAATTTTTGTTGGTATTTTAACAATTCAAGAAATGATGAACTACGCCAACGTGTTTCATCAGCTTATAAAAAAATCTCAATTATTGCCATTTAATACTTAAAGATTTAAATAATTGAAACATGACACTAAGTATAATTATTGTAAGATTGATATATAGTAGTAGTTGCCAACTTTTCTTTGTCTTTGCCCTTTTGGCTATTCTTTTTAGTAAGTATTAAAGTTGTAAAGATCGGGATGGTTCTGATACAAAGTTGTTGACCGATAGATGGCATTTATTGTCAATATTACGTATATTGACTTATGCTATTCAAAAAGAGTGTCTTTGCTCGTTCCTTTGTTAACAAGTCTGCTATCCTATTCTCCTCCCTAAATATGTGCTTGATAGTTATAATTGATTTGCAAGTGGTGTCCCAACTTCTTGTATTGGCCGTGGATGAGTTTATATATAAGGAGGGTGTATTGCATTACATGAGAGGGGAGGTTGCCTAGAGAGGCTTTTGCTAAAATAGTACGCCAAATCGTATTAATAAATTTGATTTTTCACCTATTCAACTTTGATTGTATCAAAATCGCTATGGACTATATAAGGAGGGTGCATTGCATATTGTCATGAATAATAAATTGGAAGTCGCTATGGACCAACCCTGAGTGGAAGATGGGAAATCCCAAATATTTTCCAAAGGAATATTATCTATTAGCCTGGATGTTGAACATGTTAGCACACATGTCTTTGTGTTTAGCACTATTATTATTGATTGGTGGAGAAGATGACTTTGGAGTTATGTACTTGTGTTCCTACGTGATATGCAAGGTGAACACTTTGGGGTCGTTTGATTAGTAATATGAAATAGTCAAAAATATTTTATGGATTACCTATTTCAATCTACTATTTTAATTAATAGAAAATGGTTATCACTATTAATTAATATCTATAATCAAACATTTGAAATAAAATAATTCTAAATTTTATCGCAGATTAGTTATTCTTTATCCCATTAATCAATTAATGACGACTCCTTAGAGTATAATTTACAGGTTTACACTTATAAGTTATATATATATATATTGTACAAAAACTTATTATTATTATTATATGTTAATTTAAATTAGAATAACAAATTTATAAACTTTATATCTTTGATATGTCCTCGGGCTATAATCTAAGTATGTTCATCTAGATTATAAGGAAAATGAAAATGGATATAAATATAAAAATTGACATTGGTTGGTGGGAAATGTGGGGAATTTTAGTAGTTCATTTGGTTGCTTCTTACTGGTGAGAGTTTGAGTCTTCACCTTGTAATCTCTCTCTCATTTTTCCTTCGTCTATTATCAATTTTTTAAAAATAAAATAAAATAAATTATATTAGCACTGCTTACAAAAAACTCTATATACGCATTAGTGTGTTGAGCTTGTCCACATGGATAATAATCCTAGATGAAAGATGGGATTAAGGACTATAGTAAACTCCACCAACATAAAACTAATCAATTTATGATAAATTCTCACAATTGATCAAGATAATAAAAAAATTACAATATCATCATATATGTATATCGAAGTTAAAACCCTAAAATAATTGGTCTAGATGTGGATAGAATTATTCAAAAAAGAGGAGAGATATATGGAAAAATCTTAACAGTTTTGGAAAAAGTCTTAACATAAAAGCTCAGATTTGTTTTACATCTTAACAACCCCAATAAATAAGTGCACAACTAAACAAGTAAAGATAATAAGAAAACCAAAAATCATTTCTCCTCTCAAGTATGGATCCCTTTGATTCTCTTGTTGTAAGTTCATTTCTTGAAACTTATCATTTTTAATTTGGTGTATATATATATATATTGTTTATATCCAATGCTCTGTATGTATCTGTTTTACTTTTCTGACTAAGTGTATTTATGAGTTCGCTAAAACATGTATACATGCTTGTGGTTTTTTTTATATTCTACCGATAGTTTGGATTGATTAATTTTTGTCATCACAATTCGACTTTAGCAACCTATGGGATCCACTCTACAAATACCATAAAATCTCAAATTTTGAGATATCACATCAACCCCATCACCACTAGTTTTAAGTTATAAGGTGCCACTAGTTCTCAAAACTTGATTTATTTTATGTTTATCAATTGAAGTTTACTTTCAAGCACATCATCAATCTCTTAATCTTCTTCGGACTTCAAATCTCCCGACTCGTCACATAAGACCCATTAACTTCTTATCATGTTTTTTTGCGTGACTCGAATTTAAGCTAGAGACATCTTATTTAAGAGTTAAAAAAGATTATATCCATCTCATTATAATTTTTTATGGTGTATAATTATGATAATGTTTTTCATTCTTATTATATATTTTTTATAACTCTTTTATTATTTGGTTTATTTATCTCTTGTTTAAGGTGAAACGTATTGAAGGAAAAGAGAAGTTGAAAAAGAAAATAATTAAAAGTCAAAAATCAGTATCAATATGCTGCAAAGGAGAAGGGAAATTTGTTCCAATGAAAGTGGCAATTCAAGAAGCTTCATCCAAAAATTCACTATTGGAAAGAATTAATTCTCTTGAGACTCGACTTTTTCAGGTAAAATATTTTTCTCCAATTTAATCATCTGGGTTTTAATTTTTATATATTGATAGTATAAATAATTTTTAACGTTGCTAGATCATCTAAAAATTAGTTATAGACAATCACATTTTATTAAAATAACACATTGATATTTATTGATTATTCTTAACACTCCAATGCAAGTTTTGAGATTAATTTCACGAATGATCATTTAATTTTTTATTTTATTTCACTAAGGTCGTTAAGTTAATTTTATAATTAAAAAAAGCATTCAACTTTTTCTATTATCACAAAACTTCACTAAGTAATTATTTGTAACAAAAAATTGCTTTACTTTGTCTAAGTATCATAAAAATAATATTATGCATGTCCACCATTACCATGATTTCTTTTATTTTCTCCTAGTGACTTTTTACGACCTTTTAATCAACCACCTCAAGTTTGAACTGTGAGAAGATACTTTTTTGATAATGATCTTTATACGATTACAAATATAAATTAGTTAGATTTATCAATAAATTTCATGTACTTGATAATTAATTAAACAAACAAAAAAAAGAAGCTCAAATCTTAATAGTATTATATAATTAAGTTGTTGTGATAATTAATCATATTTATTAATGCAGCTGTGCCTGGAAATTGAAAATGCAAGAACATCATGCAGCTCTTCATCAAATATACAGACTCCATTTGCAGAAAAATCAAAAAATAATGATGCCAAGAGACAAGCAGCTTCTTCTTATCCAATTTTTGATTTTTCACAGGTAAGTTTGTACATTTAAATTTACATTTTATGTCGATAACGCATAAATATTTTGCATATCAAGTCTGATATAGTAACGTAAAAAAGAGAATGGTACAATCCTTGAAATTTTATTAAATTATCAATATATAATTAGAATTATTTTATTTATTTTGCTATATGGCGATGCATGTAAAAATAATCTACATATTTAGTCTTCTAGATTACTAATTTATCTCGTTTTTAATGGACGGTTACTTATAAAATATATGATATTGTAATTATTTTTAACTATCAATAAATAAAAGTTAAATTCATAAATATATGCTTTGGAAGAATAAGAACTATTTTACTTCTGTTTACCTAACCAATTCAATTCAATTTTCTTGAATTGTTTCTATCGATTGAGTAGCTCAAGTTCTTTAAGCACATATTGTCCCTTATATCAAGAATGAAAGATAAGGTTGATGTACTCGAACTTTAACTATCAAATGCAGAACTTATAAGGTCGATAGGTCAATGTTATTATTGTTACAAAATCACGATATGAATTTAGTCGTATCAAGTGATTGCCAATTTTTTTTTTTCTTGTAGAAACAGTCTCATAATTTGGCACAAGATTTGGAGCAATCAACTTGCATGAAGAAGAAGAAGAAGCCATTTCATTTTGGGAGAAGCAAAAGTACTAAAGATATTGAAAATATTAAAAGTAAAAATGGGAAGAAAAAAAGTTTAAAAGCAAGTTGGCCACATCTCAGGATCTTAGGTTGCTAATAATTACTAAAACTATATTCCAATTTTAACCTTAATTTTGTTTATGAATTTTGAGAGAAGAGTTTTGAAGAAAGACATATATATGTATTATGTGTGTTGCTAATTTTATTTATTTTTAATTATTATTATTGTTATTATTATATCCAACATTAAGTACATTAATACTCCAATTTTGGTATAGATAATCCGAAGCATGTTAATCCCCAAATCAAAAAAATCATTAAAATGTCGAATAAAATAAATCTCATATTTTATTATTATTATTATTATTATTGTTATTGTTATTGTTATTGTTATTGTTATTGTTATTGTTATTGTTATTGTTATTGTTATTATCCTTTTGTTTTATACCCCAGTGTCTTTTTTTTTTTTATATATGTTATACATATACTTAATTTAAGATGATCATAAATTTCAATAAATTTCTTTAAGTTTTCGATATGAGCTATTATGTTATAGACTAACTGAAACATGTATAATATTATTTCGATCATCACCAAAGGATGTAATGAAATACTTGAAAAAAATATTTATCCTTAAGTAAAGAAAGATTTCAATATGAGCCTTTTGAATTTAAAATATTTTTATTGGGAGCACTGTGAAATGGACATATTCGACGTAAACCACAATTAATTCCACTAAGTTCAAATATCAAATGATCAACAAAACCACAATTACTATGTAGTTTAATCTGACCCAACAACTCATCTCTTTCTTAGAGTATCAATATTCTTTTCTCTTCAAGATTAAATAAATTTAAGTTGGTATTTGGTACATCTGCACGGATTAAAGTTGACAGTTATATTAATATATTGAAATAAGTGAAGGATCACTAAAAAATATGGTGGGGATAGTAAGTATGCTTTTGATTAGAATTCTCAATTTCAAGTCTTTAAAATGAAATTATTTTTGATAAGAATTATATTGTAATTAAAGTGAGATTTTTTGGAAATACATGACAACAAAACATGAGGTTTTTCTGAAAAGAAAAGAGTATTCGATGAGCATATTTATATAAAGAGAATGTGAAAAAGATGTGAATGAGCACCAAATGTTTTTTTTTTGTGGTGAGGTGCTATGTAGCATTCCATTTATAGTTAAATTTATTGATTGAACATCCGAAATGTAAATTGCCTTTGATATGAAACACTTTAACTTTCAAAACGAGGCTTCCTAACTCGAATATGAATTAGTCCGTCCCTCAAATAAGTATTAGAAGCCAATTAAGAACAAAGAAAAAAAAGTTGTAAATGTACTTCGATGAAAAAAGAAGAAATTTTATAAGGTGAGAGAGACTCGAATTCTCTCGACCTTAGGAAGGGCTCAACTTCAAATCCCAAAATAAAATCATACAATATTTAGTAGAGAACACTTTACCCTTAAAGTAAGAATTTCCATTATGAATAATTAGTTAGGAATGAACCAGGTACCAAATAGCCAAACGAGAAACAAAAAAATAATCTAAAAATATATAATGATAGGAAACACTTTATAATGAAAGTGAGAATTCAGCACGTGAGTCTAAATAAGTTAAAAATACAAATAGGTACCGAATATCGAATGACAAGCGGCAAAAAAATAAAATACGAACATGCATTGAACATCGAATGAAAAACGAAAAAATAAATATAAACATGTATCGAACATCGAATGAAAAATGACAAAAAATACAAACAGGCACCGTCATCGAATGAGATCCCAAAAAATACAAATAACTACTGAACATCGAATGATAAATGACCAAAAAATACAAACAGGTATCGAACATCAAATGAGAAATGACAACAAAATACAAACATGTACCAAACATCGAATGAGAAATGGTAAAAAAGACAATGGGGTGAGAGAGGCTCGAACTCTCGACCTCAGGATTACTCAGAAGCTATGAGACCTACGCGCTAGCCAACTGCGCCACCACCCCAATTGTTCACAAACTATCACAAATTATTATCTAATCCTAATTATAGTCAAAAACTTTGTCATAAAACACCGTTCTTGCTCTATCTTCTAATTTCTTACATGTCTAGGGTTTTTCAGATCTTTCCCTCTTTCATCACCAAGCAAACCCCTCATTCAGGTACTGATTTTTTTGCCCATTCATAGTTTTTTTTTTTTTTTGTGAAGTATTGTTCTCTTGTTTATAGAATTCTTTCTTTGATTATTGTCATCTATTTACCCAATAAATTGAATTTTTTTAAAAAAAAGTGAGAAAAAGGGGTAAAGATGGAGTCTTTTTAGTCTTTTTTCAACTGGGAAGTTACAAACTTTTACTTGAGTTAAGTTAGTAAATCTTGATTTAAGAATGGAAGTTAAGAACAATGGGAAGTAGTGTTGTGTTAAAGTAGTTTGTGCTTTATGTTTTACAACTTGTACCTTATATTTGTGATATACTTGCTCTTTTGGTTGCTGCTTCATGCTTTGAATCAAATCTTGTTTATGCTGTAATGTGTTTTTTGCCCTTCCTATAGTTTTTTTTTTGTCTTGTTTATAGAATTCTTTCTTTTGGTTCCTATTTCCCCATAAATTGGGGGGAAAAGTGAGAAAAAGGGGAATTTTGAGTTTTTTTTTTTTTTCACTGCAAGTTGCAAACTTTCACTTACATTGGTAATGAGTTGAGGTTCTTTAGTTATTGGGTCTTGATTAAGAATGGAACTTAGGAACAATGGGAATTAGTGGTATGTGAGAGCAGTTTGTACTTTATGTTTTACAGCTTGTACCTTGTATTTGTGATATACTTGCTCATGTGGTTGCTGTTTCATGCTTTAGCTCAATCTTGTTTATGCTGTGATGTGATTTTTGCCCTTCCCATAGTTTTTTTTTTTTGTAAGTATCATTCTCTTGTTTATAGAATTCTTTCTTTTGATTCAATTTTGTCTATTTTCCCTGTAAATTGAAAAAAAAGTGAGAAAAAGGGGTAAAGATGGAATCTTTTTAATCTTTTTTCAACTGGGTAGTTACAAACTTTGACTTACCTTAATTATGAACTAAGTTTCGTTAGTTACTGGTACAACAACAACAACATATCTAGTGTAATCCCACAAAGTAGGGTCTTAGGAGGATGGAGTATATGCAAAGTAAAGAGTCTTTTCCAATGGAGCCCTCGGCTCAATAAATCTTTTGTTATTGGGTCTTGACTAAAATGATTGAGGATTATAATCAAGGGTCTTAATGGAACTTATGAACAATAGGGGGGCAGTGGTATGTTAGAGTAGTTTGTACTTGATGTTTTACAGATTGTACCTTGTATTTGTGATGTACTTTTGGTTGCTGCTTCATGATTTAACTAAATCTTGTTTATGCCGTGATGTGATTTTTGCCCTTCCTATATAGAGTTAATTTTTTCTTATAATCGTGCTTCCAATTCTTCTTTTCTCTTGAGACGAGAGTCTATCGGAAACAACCTCTCTACCCCCATAAAGGTAGGGGTTAGGTCTGCATGCATCTTACCCTCTGCAGAACCCACTTGTGGGATTGCACTGGGGATGTTGTTATAGAGTTCATTTTTTCCCGGATTATCATTCTCTTGTTTATGTCCATTTTATTAATTTCTTTTCTTTAATTGAACTTGCCCCTATTCAGCCCATAAATAGAAAAAAGTGAAAAAAAGGCAAAAAGTGCAATCTTTTTCTTTTTTCTTCATTGGGAAGGTGCAAAAATGCTTTAGTACTCGAATCAAGGTCCGTAGGAACTTATCAAATACAGTACAAGAGAACAATGGAAGGGAGTGGTGTGTAAGATTAGTTTGTACTTTTTACAGCTTGTACCTTGTATTTATGATGCACTTTCTCTTTTGGTTGCTGCTTCATGCTTTAAGTACTCCTACAAATTCCATTATTTGCGCAACAATTTAATTTCTTAGAATTACAATCATTAAGTCAATCTTAATGCTGTGATGTGATTTTTTCCCTTCATACAGAATTCATTTTTTTGAAGTATCGTTCTCTTGTTTATGTACATTTTATTTGTTGCCTTTGTTTAATTGGAACTTGCCCCTATTCAGCCCTATAGATGGGGTAAAAGTGAGGAAAAATATGCAAAGATGCAAATAATTTCTTGTAGAATAATAGTTGCTTGTTGGACCAAATTCTCGTGTGAATTCACGGAGCAACAACTAAATGGATAACATATGCATGCATGTCTTTATGTTGACCTCTCATATGTTGTGAATTTTGTTTCTTCTTGTTTTGCTATCTGCATGTAGTAATTCAAGACTAATAAAAAAATTCTGAAGATCTAATTTTAACTTTTCTGGAAAAAAAAGTCTCAGGTGAATTTTCTGACATGGCTATCGTCAACGATGAACGTGAGTTTGAGGAAGAAACAACTCATGAAGAACTCCAAGAGTTTGACGAAGATGAGGAAGTGGACGCCGAGGACGATGATGACAAGGATGAAGATGATGATGACGGTGACGAGGAGGAGGAGAAAGAGGTCATACAGAGCTCTGGCAGTGGTCCACAAGTTCACACTATAGACGATGACGACGAGGACAATGAGGACGATGAGGATGATGAGGACGATGAAGGCGACAGTGATGATGATGATGACGATGACAACGAAGATGATGAAGATGAGGAGGAAGGTGAAGAAGAGGAAGATCTGGGTACGGAGTATCTTGTTAGGCCAGTGGCACATGCTGAGGATGAAGAAGATGCTAGTGATTTTGAACCAGAAGAAAATGGCGAGGAAGAGGCTGTTGAGGAGGAAGAGGAAGAGGACGATGATGAAGACACTAGCGGGAAGGTGGAGGCCCCCCCAAAGAGGAAGAGATCAGGCAAAGATGATGACTCTGATGATGATGATGATGGCGGAGAGGATGAGGATGACGAGAGACCATCTAAACGATAGGGCTTGGCCCTATCTAGTATAGAGGTCAATCCCCCTATATGTATGATGATGGTTCTTGTAGTCCTTAGTTTTAATCACTGTTGGGATTATGACACCATTTTAGTTTAGTTTAAGAACTTTGGTTCAAGTTTTTTTTATTTAATTGTATGTGTTGGTGTTTTTAGTTGTTAAACTCTGTTTAGTCTGCTATTTTGGTGCAAGTATTTATATATGGTGGGCTTAGTTTAAACACTGTTTTAGTTTCGTTACCTATAATCATTATTATAAAAAAAATCAACTTTTATTGGACAAGTTAGCAGCAAGTATTTGAATCTTTGATTTTTCGTACTTTAATGTTCTAGGTCCTGCCTGAGTTTCTTTACTCTTCTTGTTTTTTTCTTTGGGTAATAGAAGGCTAATATACTAACAAGGGTTGTGGTGGAGTGATAAGTATTTTTTCATCTTTAATCAGGATTTCGGGTTTGAGTTCCCATGGGTACAAAGTCATCTTTGTTAGAAAGTGCTTTAGCCTACGGATTTAGTCAAACTCCAATGTGGGGTACCGTACATCGAGTCGGACTAATATATCAAAACTTTAAAGTTATGAAGGGAGAATCAACTGATGCTCAGTAGCATACTGTGTTAGTATGAGTGGTTGGACACTTGCACCATCGAGGGTTTGAGTCATGCTGGAGCAGAAGTGGGAATACTATTGATCTTTTTGTATTTGTTTTAATTGTTAGTCAGCACTGACGGCATAGAATGAGGTGAGGCTCAAGCTGGTACCAAACATAGAATGATAAACCAAAAAAACAAACAAACAATTGGGTACCGAACACCGAATAAGGCTCAGGCCGATACCGAATTAAATGAGAAAAAACAAAAAACAAAAGAAGCAATGGGGTGAGAGAGGCTCGAACTCTCGACCTCAGGATTACTCAGAAGCTATGAGACCTACGCGCTAGCCAACTGCGCCACCACCCCAATTGTTATCAACACACCATTTTTTTTATATTGACTAACTTTTCACCTTCAAAGAAGTCAAAAGGACAAGAATTTTTTTGCCCAAAAACACCATTGTTATTGTTCTATCTTCTTACATGTTTAGGGTTTTCAGATCTTTCCCTCTTTCATCACCAAACAAACCCATTCAGGTACAATTTTTTGCCCTTCCCATAGTTTTTTTTTTTTTTTTGTGAAGTATCATTTTCTTGTTTATAGAATTCTTTCTTTGATTCAATGTGAAAAAAAAAGTAAGTAAAAGAGGCAAAGATGGAATCTTTTTAGTCTTTTTTTCACTGGGAAGTTGCAAATGTTCACTTTCCTTAATTATGGGATGTGTTTGCTTAGTTTGATTAAAAATGCTTTAGGATTCTAATTAAGGGTCTTAATGGAACTTAAGAACAATAGGAGGTAGTGGTATGTTAGAGTAGTTTGTACTTTATGGTTTACAGTTTGTACCTTGTATTTTTGATAAACTAGCTCTTTTGGGAGAAGGGGACCGTTGGAGCAACAGTAAAGTTGTATCTTGTGTGACCTTTAGGCCACGGGTTCGGGTGGCGGAAGCAACCACTAATGCTTGCATTATGTTAGATTGTCTACATCACACCTCATTGGTGGTGTGGCCCTTCTTGTATTCTGCTAATGCGGGATGCCCTTTGCTCTTTTGGTTGCTGCTTCATAGTTAAACTCAATCTTGTTTATGCTGTGATGTGACTTTTGCCCTTCTTATAGAGTTTATTTTTTCCCGAATTATCATCCTCTTGTTTATTGCCTTGCTTTACTTGAACTTGCCCCTATTCACCCAATAAATGGAAAAGAAGTGGGAAGAAAGGGCAAAATGCAATCTTTTTTTTTTTTGTTTTGGTTTCAATGGTAAGTTGCAATCTTTCACTCACCTTAGTTCTAACCTGAGTTTCTTTAGTTATTTAGGTCGTAGACGCTATGCATGTGCAAAAAAAAGTTTTCTTTTTCACAAACCATGGAATTTGGGAGTCTTGAGTCTTGATTAGAAATGCTTTAGGATTCTATGAAGGGTCTTTTATGGAACTTTTCAAAACAAAACAAGAGAACAATGGGAGGTAGTGGTATGTGAGATTAATGTGTACTTTATGTTCTAGAGCTTGTACCTTGTATTTCCATTTTTTTTTGATGATATGCTTGCTCTTTTGGATTGCTGCTGTAGGCATTAAGCACTTCTACAAATTTAACTTCTTAGAATTACAATTATTAATTCAATCTTGTTTATGCTGTGATACGATTTTTTCCCCTATTCTCAAACTTTATTTGCAAACTCTGGCTATTGATTTGACATTTTGTGCAAGTTGAACAAGCTCTTTAAGATTTGTGCAGTTGTATAGTGCTTTTATGATGTAAAGCAAATGGAAACTCTTATGATTATAACCTGGAAGATTTAATAACATCTGTATATAATGCTTCTGATATGGTAACTCATCTTGATACAATATATTTCCAAAACTAGTGGACTACATGAATAGAAAATGTGTAACCGTATAAGTTGTCTGTTACTTTCACTTGCTGTCAAGTGTCTAATTGGAGAAAGTGGTGCTATTTATATGTGTATATGCCAGTACAATTTAATTGATAGAAATTGTCCTGATTACTGGAATGAGGATAAAAAATGAGTTAACTAGATCTAGTAAAAGAAAAATGCTGTTTACCTTGCATAACTGGACAGGAAGTAGTAAGAAGTTTTTGTCATTTGGCACCCAAGGTTGTGGCCTAGTGGTCACTAAAGTGGGTTGAGAACCATGAGGTGTCACATTCAAATCCTAGCAGAGACAGAAAAAACACTGGGTTATCCTCAGCATATCAATGTGGATGATGGAGGGAGCTAGAAACATTGAACTATGGAGGAAGGTACCTCTATACAAAAGCGAGTTAGAAAACACTATGATGTGAAAATAGTGGAAGAAGAAAGTATGATGTTTCTTTTTCTAGGGTCTATGTCCTTGAGCTTAGATATATTTATTAGTTCCCCTGAAGTTTCAGTTTGAGTTATATATTACATAGGTTGTAGATTCAACATCGTGTATAAGCGTACAAGAACTAATATTTGAGAGTTACTTTGGTTTAAGTTTCCGGGTTCAAAACAGGTTCAATTTTCCCTTTTTCTCATCTTAGAGTAGAAAGCCCAGTTGCAAAATGTTCATAATGTGACAGTCTACACTACAGATCAATTGGCTTTGGCCTCTCACAACACTACAAAACAAACAGTAAAAGGTTATCTAATAATAGTATTCCCTGTGATAGTAAGAAAATGATGCTGAGGCCACTTCATTAAAGTAAAAGAAGATCCTAAAGGTTTACTTAACCAATAAATTTGTTGTGAAGCCTGTGATATCTTATCCGTTCTCTAGAGTAATCGAGGATATGCAAACGTCTTGTCAAAAACTTGGTAAATGTTTTGCTTCGACCCATTCAGATAGTTTGCTTGAAATGGTTGTAAAAGGGAAAAAATATGCTACACATATGTCATAAGTTGTAGTTTTGTTATGATTTGTTTTTTTGTTTTGTTCTTGAAAACAATATTTAGGATATCAAAAACCATGTTTATGGTAATGAAGGAAATTGTTAGAATGAGTACTTTTTTACAATTTCAATTCAATGTGAGATGAACCATGCATTTTTAGGAGGGTGCTTTTTATTCTATAACTGTTGTGGGTATGCGTTATGATTACGTTTTTATTAGTGATGTAACGGGGGGAAACTGCAAGAATGTACAAATAGTTCAAGTCCTTATTAGCTTGTTGGTGTAACATCTGCCCAATTCATGAGCATTAGAGATAAAGCTTTTCCGTCACCTATTATTTGATTTGGTCTTTCAAGAATATGAAGAGTGTCAACTGCTTATTCAAGGAAAGAGTAATTATGCAATTTACAGAAGATTTGGAGAGATACTTGTCAAATTATCTGGAGAAATACTTGAGCATCTTCAAACAAAACTGCAATCAATATAAAATTGGTAGTCAGGAAGCAGCTTCTTTTGTGAAATGGGAATTTGTGAGCATTTTGTATAAATAAATAAATTTTTAAAAACTATGATAGGCAACTGTATTTTTTCCGGTGGTGAGTTTGGATTTCCAAATCATTATCATTTGAATATTTTAGTAATTGAGCTTCCATGTCTAAGTCAATGTGTTAACATTTAATTACAATCGGTATTCTGTGCAGCGATATGAAGCCGTACTGGCATGCAATATAGTTTTGGTTAAGATGTGATGATTGATTATTTTTTTTTGTACAGGACGTGTCTGAAGTCTGCCTGCTGATGTGTATTAGTTCTCTGTAGACGCTGCTCAACAGTTGAAGAATTGCACACTACGTTAATGTTGGCCTCAAACGCTGCATTGCACATGAGGTTGTTGTTTTGTAGTATTTTGCCAATTGGGGTTTTTAAGGGGGAATAGTTCTCTTTAGCCATCATATCACTATGTTTTGCAAGATGAATGGCTTAATCTATATTGAGGTGCGTCTGCGGAATTGATAATTTTCAGTTGAATATTCCTAAGTGTATTCCTCTGAGGGTATTTCTTCAGGTTCCCTAGGTGATTCTGTCGTTTTATGCTAAATAACAGATAAGATTGCCAAATACAGGTTTCTCGTGCAGACCATGAACCCAAGACTCCTGTACTCTTCTTGGAGTAGATAAATTCAGGGTTTCCGTATCTCCCGAGTTAAATTGATGTCTAAGTAAGCATTTTGTTGTTTGATTCACTATCTGAGATTGTTAAGACATCATATATTTGTACTGTTCTGTGAGGTTGTTCCTTGGAATAAACAACTATTTCACCGTGTGAAGAAGTTTGTCTGTAAATGCTGGTTTCTTGTTAGTTTGAACCGATAATTGAACTTCAAGAATGGATGTTCCTGTGAAGAAACCTCAGGTTAATGGGCCGAAAACCTTAATCAGTGATGACATTTTGGCTAAGAGGCTAAAAAATCGGGAGCGTCAACGCAGATATAGAGAAAGGAAACGTCTTAAAGCTGATAATATGAAGGTGTTGGGCACAAACCAACTAGTTTCATTGCCAGTGGGGGTGCCCATGATTGTTTCTCCCCGGGATAGTACACTGCTGGTGAATGTCGTTCCTCTGGACTCTTCGGTTCCAGTAGAAGTTGCTCCGCTGGACTCTTCAATGCCAGTGAATGTTGCTCCCCGGGCATATGTAAAGCCAGTGGATGTTTCTTCCCGAGAGTCTGTCACCCGTGTTTACTCCGGGCGAAATTGGAAAAGGGATGCCCGAAAGGCCCATGTTGCCAGGCAGAATGAAGTTAGTACTAATAATATGGTTTCATCAGATTTAGCTTCAACTGGTGGAGGTCAAGCAACATTATTACCCCACGTTGAACAGTCAGATGTCGCAATGAGTAATGTTATTTCTTCACCTGTGACTGCATCGGAAAATAACGGAACACCCAAATCTATTCCCAGCAGAAGAAATTGGAAAGCAGAAGCTAGAAATAAGAAGAGCTGAAATTGTTGACAATAAGTTAAGGTCAAGTATGTCACAGAACATTATCAATTGTTAGCAGCCTTGTTGCAATATCATTATGCACAACATTGGAAGGACGGATGAACTTCGGATGATATTGTAAGTGTTCCGTTTTTGTTCTACTATACAAAACATCTTAGTTTTATACTACTATATTTTTAGACTTGCCATTCATACCCTTGTTGTTAGCAAATCGTCTCGTGTTTGTCCTTGACCTTAAATGGAGATCCAACCTAAAGTGTTATGGAGGACAATTTTAAACCATAGTTATAAGTAGAGGAGTAAATCTGGACCTTTTTCGCAATGTTTTTTGACATGTGGATTCCACTCAATCTATGTTGGAGCTCCGTTAAAGTCGAGGGCAAGTATGAAACGATTAGGTAGCAGTAAGGATATGAATGGCCCGATAATATAACGGAGGGTAAATTTGGACCTTTTCCCGTTTCATTTCCGTATGTTGGTGCTCTTCATGTTTGTTGTTTATTTTCATGCACTCACCAACTGATGCAATTGCAGATATCGGATGCCCGACTTACACGGCTCTTAATTTTTTGCTTCTGTTCAAACAAGTGAGAAGATCCTGACCATTGCTAATGTCCAGGTTTTGTCAGGTATGAAATTTAGGTTTTAGAGTAACTTTAGGATACTCTTTTTCTGCTAGAACTTTAGTCGTTGGGACTTACTTTCTTCCAACGAAACGAATCTTCATATGTTTCACGAGACTCTTGACCATGTGTTTCTGTACATATCTGTTGTATGTGGATAACTCCACTTGTGGGATTACACTGGATATGTTGTTTTTTGTATCTGTTGTATGTGGATCGATCATTCCTAGTCCGATTTGTCATTCAAGAAGAAACTATCTTTCATGATTTGTTGCATTCTTTGGTTATCTGTTCAAGAAACATTTCAGAGTTTGAATTTTGCATATGGTTCTGAGTTTGATTAAGGGAAGTATTTATTGATTATGATTGCACAGATACTATTATAGCATAAAATTAGGCTTAGACCAAGCTTTATTCAGTGGCGGAGTCAGAATATTCATCAAAAAGATTAGACAAAAGATTTGTGTCGTTTAGGAGATTCAACAATCTATATATAAGTGCAACTCGGTCCACAAAGTATTCCATGTTCATGCAGGGTTTGAGGAAGGATCGCACCTCAAAGGGTGTGATGTAGACAACCTACCCTAATGTAGGCATTAGTGGTTGCTTCCACTACTTGAACCCATGACTTATCACGAGGAGACAAGTTTACTGTTGCTTCATTAGTTTAACATCTGCATTGATATATACAAACAATGAAATGCAGAACATATGTAAATACAGATAAAGATAATTAAATAGTTTCATCAAGTACATGTACATACATGATCATAATTACATATTAATCAACCCTTAATGACGCGTTAATCAACGCTTAATCACCTGCCTCAAATCCTCAAAACTCCAATCCCTTCTCATCCCGGGGCTCCTCGCCAATCTTGGCGAATCAGTCATGAACTCTATCGGACCACTATTATGAACCCTCCGAGAACCTTTTTTCGCGTTAGTTTCTTGTCCCATTAGTGTTCGAGCCCTCATTTTTTCAAATCTCGGCTTTTGTACCAAGTTCCCTGACCAGTTCCTCTCGATTCCGCCTGAAAAAAGGCGAAAATTTGACTTTTCATCAACATTTTTGAATTTTTCCCTTAGTTCCTCATGTGAATCTGTTCTTTTTAGAACTTGGCAGGTTAAGCAATTGAGAGTCATTGTTGTATAAAAGATGAAAATAAAAAGTTTAGAAGGTAATAAAAAATGCATAGGATATGAAGCAATTGATATGTAAATAAAATAATGATATTGATAATTGAATTTTTGAGGATGTTGAGGTTAAGGGTGGATTTTTTTTAAAAAAAAATTCTCCCATTTTATTGGAGATGTTAAAGGTCTTGTGTTAATAATATCCATTCTTTTTTGGTTTATACCCTAAAATAAAGGTGAATCAATCTTTAGGGTAATGGCTATTGTTATTCTTACTATTAATTGAAAAATCCTCGAGAGCTAGTAATGCAAAACTTTTAAATTTGGAAATTCTCATATTAGATGGTTAAAACGCTTTTAATATAGGCGATTCATAATAGGATTTGAAGCTGAAATCTATAATTAAGGATGAAGGAGTACTTGTGGAAATAATATTTTATTAAAGCAAAATCTTCATCTACGCAAAAACAAAAAAATATCCACTTACTCTACTACACTGGCTCCCCAGCTCTATACATTTATATTGTGGGCTCATTCATGAACTAAATAGAATTATATTTCTATTTACTAAATACTTTAGTTATACATTTGCTTATATAGAAAGAAAAAAAAAAGAGTTTAGTACAATTACTACATCAACACATTTAGGGTAATTTCGGGGCTTCAAAAAAGTTGTGTTTGCACATTCTTACCCCTATCTTGTAAAGGTAGAAAAATTGTTTTCGATAGACTTTTGACTCAAGTAAAACATATCAAAATTAAGTATGAAAAAAAAAACAATAATAATACCAAATAATATGATAATCGAAATAAAAAACAAAATTGGAGACAAAAATAGTAAGGGAGTAATGATCATAATATAAATAAGAGAAATCAAACAATATTAGATTATCGACTAATTTTCTACCCAAATTTTCGACTTTCACATCCTTCTCTCCAAAGTTTAGTGTAAACAAAGAAATGTGAACACTTTTATGGACCCATCAGAGTGTAAACAAAAAAAGTGAATACTATAGTAATATATATAAAAATGAATTTCACATGTAAAACATGATCATTTTAAAATTAATTTATTGTATTCAACAATTCAATATTGGTCTTCAAGTCAATTTAATCTGGTCAATAAGATTCGCTTTAAACTTGAGTTTTTTTTTTCTTTTTCTTTTTCATTTATATACACTAATAATTTTCTTTTTAATTAAAATATTACAGAGGGTGATGTAGATGATTTTGTTCATATTTAATACAGTCATATTCTCGGTGTATATAGTAATATATACTGACAATATACAATCAGACTAATCTATAACAATTATTATTTATATTAATATATCATTATAATGATCAAAGTATTCTTTGAAATCAAATTTTCATATATTACATGTTTCTTATAATAATATTTTGATATATTAGCAATAAAATATCGAAACAAAATAACTTTAACTACAAGGTGGCTTGAAAAAAAATGATAAATAAGCTGGCTGTAAAATTTAACTATTTATTATGTATAAATTTAATATATTTTGTTACTAAAGTTGGCATATTTTATTTTTTTAAAAAAAAACAAATCAAACTATACATAAAAGCTTTTATAAAACCTCAAACAAAACGAATCTTTGTCACATCTATCAATCTGTCTATTAGATTAACAGATATAAACTACGGAGTATTTATCACACAATTCATAAGACCAAAATAATATTCTAAAATTATTCTCGAGCGCTAAATCATATAAATTTTAATATGTATTTTTCAATTATATTGATACAAAAAACTTAGAATTTATAAAAAAATTAAATAGTATTTGTATATATAAACTTTAATTTTTAAAAATATAAAATTAAATTTAAAAATTAATTAAGTTGATTTTTAATAAATGAAATGTAACAACTATTTGGACGGCGGGAATATAACAAAGTTTGTGCCTAAATTAACTGCATTTAAAGGGCTTGTGTCACTTCAAACTCAAATGATACTCCTGACATTATATTATCACAATAGTAATATATACTTTAAAATATTTCTTGGTCCAATGAATACAGCTATGATTTGACCAAATTCAATGAATTCTCTATAAATGAAAATGCAGCCCTACCCCTTTGTCTGGACTAAAACAAACAACTAGTTACTAGTTACTAGTTTGTGCATCGGTCGATTCGATTTTATATATTATCGATTCAGTTTAATAATTTTTAATTTTTAAATAAATTAAATTAATAAGAGATTTTATATCGATTTATCAGTTTTGATCTTTAACGGTTCGATTTCGATTTCACCAATAAGAAATATTTATAAAATAAATATATGACTTTTTAAATAAATTTAACACAAAAGAAATTAAGAGGAATATATGGCTTCTTTAGATTTTAACGTTTTGTATAATGTAAAATTGTGAACTAAAAGTAACTTTGAAGTGTGAATTGAAGGTTGAAGGATAAAGACAGTAACTAGTAAGGTATTGAAATTAATGTATAATATTTATGTACAAGTAAATTATTAGTCTTAATGGGTTATCGGTTTACCCAATAACCAAATATTAAAAACCAATACCGAACCAATAACCTGATAACTTTCTTTTATAAAACCATTAAAAACTCGTTGTCCAATAACCCAATAATTATAAACCAATAACACTTTTTCGATTTGATTTATTGGTCGATACGGTTTTCGCACACCCTAGTAATACATCCATTTATCTTTTATGGTTTTTCACTCTGTTTTTGATATCTGTATTAAGTTTCGATTATATTTATATTTACATTAAAAAGTTTTCTAGTAAAGGCGATTGCATACTCCGTAACTAATATATCCATCATAATTAAATAAAAAACTTCTATCTCGACAAAAAGAAAAATTTTTAAAAAAATTCTTGAACAATGAACTAGAAGAACATATTACTCAACCAATGATTAAATATAATAAGTGTTCATAAGCAAGTAGGGGCGGAACTAGAGGAGCGGAAGCGCATTCGTCCGAAACTCTTTCGTCAGAAAATCATATTATATACACAAGGTCAAAAATTATTTATGACTAGTTAGTGTACAACTTGAAACTCAATGCATAATCTATCCGCCCTCTATCCTTCTCCACTAAAATGCAAAGGTGATTGTTTGTTACATGGATTGAACTTGTGCGTCTAGTCCATACATCACATGTTAGGTTTAATTAAAAAATGCTTAGTACTTTCTTCCAATTTGCCTAATGTAAAATGACGAGTGGTCTGTACCAAAATAAGTGTCACCAATTGAATGAAAATTGCTACTAACATCAAATTCATCAGCCACCAATTATTGGTTTCTCATAATTTATTTCCTGGATGAAGAATACAAAAGGATGAAGCTGCATAATATCTCTAATCTTACATGAACTAAAAAGCCTCAACTTGAGATCTCTAGTATTGGTTTCACATTTATATACAGAAAAGATACATTATACAGAGCTCACTACCGAGATAATTTCATCGCGATTCAGCAAATTTTGATGTCAATGCTATCGTAAGCTGCTCTTGAGCGTAAAGCCGTCTCCCCATTTTGACTGTCGCTTGTTGGATCATCAAATCATTGACAACGGAAACACTAGCGTGGTGCACGTCTAGGTCCAAGTCCTTGAGGGCTGCCATTAGCCTCGCAGCTGGATGATTCTTTTTACTACATTGTATACGAATCATAGCATCCCATCCAATCACCTTAACGTCAATGTCCATATCGACAATCTTGAGATCTTGATTCGATGGAGGGGAGGAGGAATAGTTTGATGATCCCTTGTTGGCTAATTCCTTCCTTAAAGATTCAATTTGGCTCCTCAACTCCTCTTTATCTAAATCTGAATTTTGAACCTTTGATTTCAACTCATTGATGTATGCAATTGCATCTCCAAGAAGTGATGCCTTGTCCATTTTTGAGACATTTGGGACTACGGCTCTGAGCGCGTAGAATCTTTGATTCAATTTCTCCCTCCTCTGTCTCTCCGCCTCCACGTGATTCAATGGCTCCTCCCTTCCATTGGCCGGTTTCCTCCCTCGCTTCCTCGGCTTCTTTTCAGGTTCTACAATGGCCTCCTTCACCACTGAGGCCTCGAGATCTGAGTGATCCGAATCTCCACCTCCACCAGACTTCCCCATTGTTGAAGTTGGCAAGATCACACCCGAAACAAACGAAAGCATTCCTTCTTCATTGTTTCCCCTTGATGCAAGTGACCTTTTCTTGTTCTTGTTCTTGTTCTCCTCCATGAGCCCGAGCCCGGTCCCAGGCCCGAACTGTGATTGGCCTGAAAACAAGCTTCCACTTCTCTTACTACTATCACCAAAATTCAATATCTCCCTGGTCTCCGGCTTACAAGAAATCGAAGAATTTCCATTTTTATTCCTAGTACTACTTCCATCAAATCCATAACCCGAAAAATTCAACTCCTTAGTGAAAAATCCTTGTGTTTGTTGAGAATGCTGCTGATTTTGAGTACCATTTTCAGAATTCTCATTTCCAAACACAAGTTGCACATCCCTACTACTACTATTAATTAACGAATCCTTAGCTTCCACAACTGAGGAAGATGGATCCGTAAGCCAAAGGGCCGAAGGATCGGGCTCGGGATGCACAGCACACGAGCCCGAACCTGAGCCCGTAACAGAGCCCATATCAATATTGAAGTTAAACAAATATTTAACCTTGTTCATCAAATCCGAGCTTTCGAATATCAGCTCAGTCGAACCAAGCTCGACTACACCGTTAGCTGAAGGAATGCATACAATAGTCTGAAGCCCGAAACCTTGAGCTTGCCTGGCCCGTTCACATTGAGAACCAGCTAATTTCTCTGTTCCAGTAACCCAAATCGGGCTTGAACTGTACATCGCCAAGCCCGGAAGCCCGTTTCCATTAGCAAACGATTGGGTCATTGAAATCAGAAAAAACCATTCAGTATCCGTCACTTCTTCATCCACCGCATCATCACCTACACTTCCGGCGCCGGCGGCCTGTACACCGGAAATTAATGAATTCAGCTCACGAAGCACCTTTTTTCTATGCTCTTGCTCAGCAACAAAATTAGCTGAACTAGACGACGCTCTACGCTTGTTCTTATTTTCTTCCCCTTTATAATACCCATCTCCCCAACCCAACACAGATGGGGTCGCAAAATCCGACGTCGACGATGATTGCCAGAAAATAGCATATGCCCATGATTCACGAGCACCGTCAATTAAAGCCTGAAGCCTTTGTTGTAGTGATTCTTGATTAAAAAACGGCATCGTCTCTCCGACTCCTCCGTTCACCGGAGTCGGAGAAATCGAGGTTCGATTGGGCCAAAAAGAGGATGGATCGGAAGATAAAAAAGCATCCATCATCATATTATCATCAGATGTATTAGTAGTATTACTATTACTCCATAATCTATAGTCCGTCATTCAATCAAATTGAAGAATTCAAGATTTTACAAAAGAGGAAATGAGAGATTTTGTTTGTTAGGTGAGAAATGAGCATACAGATTTTTGTGGATATAAATATAAAAATATTGTGAGCTGAAAATAAGTGAGGAAAGTGAGTGGACAAAGAGGAGAGGGTTCCAAGAAAGGGTTAATTATGAGGTCGAGAATTGTGATGGAATGATAAATATTCATTCATTTTTAATTAAATATTTTGATAAAACAATCTTTTACACTAGAAAGCTCTTTACCCTTGATATAAAACTTTCTGACGTGAATTCGAATTTAATCAAATTTTAATATGAATATCCAATACCGAATGAAAAATCAGGAAAAATAATTAGGGTGATCAATTTTAATGGGGAAAATTATACGTAGGATAAGGAAAGCCGGCGCAATTACTAGTACTACTTTTTTTTTTTTAACTACCTAGGACTTTATACTAAAATTTTTTACTTACCTAACACTACTAATAAGTCGTACTTACATAGGTAGAAGATCTTCCTTTTTATTTTATTTTATTATATAATTCAAAGGAAATGATATTTTTTTATTTATTTTAACTTGTTGTGTTTTGTTCTTGAGAGTCAAACGGCAACGATTTTATCAATATTTTGAGATGTATTTTGTTCTATCATATTAATATGAGAAGGATTGAAACTTATTTATTTTTCATATATCTTTCAAACATTTAAAATTTAAATATTAAATCTATGTAATTTGATTTAGTTCTGAAGTAAAAGTGAACGGAAAAAGTAGATATTTATATGATTCAGTTGATTGATTATTTAAATTTTTATCTTGTAGGTGAGGATTCGATTCTCACCTTGTAATCATCCCCTAACCCCATTTTCAAAAAAGAAAAAGAAAAAAGAAGAGAGTATTAAAAGTAAATTCAATTACTTACAAAAAAAGTAATATTAAATATCTTCGATGAGTTGAAGACAAGTTATTGAATTTGGAAAATATTGTTAAAGAAGATGATTTTCAATGAATGTTCATGGAGTTGAATTTGGAAAATATTGTAAAAGAAGAAGAATTATTTTTATGACCATATTTGTTAAAGTGCTAATATTAATATCTAATAGTTCAATGTTTCAACTTAGAAAGAGAAACAAGTTAACTAATTTCCAGGTAATATTAAATTAGCATATCTCCTACATGTAGGCTTTATGCTCTGAAGGAATAATTCATATATGAAAAGAAAATAAATGAAATGTTGATTTGATATTATATTATAGTAATAACAACAATTATATTTAGCAATCCCTTATATTTGATGTAATCTCACAAATATAATCTCATAAAATGAGGTCCGAGAAAATAGAATATACATAAATTTTACCTTTATTCAAAACTAGAGAATTTTTTGTTTGCAGTTGAATCTGAACTTAGCTCCTTATCTACTCTTATTTACTTAAATATCAAATTATATATTGTCCATGATATGATTCGAATGTGTATGTACATCTAATTCGTTTATCATGTATTGCACTCTTGAAATTCGATAAATAATGAATTTATCACTATTTTCTACTTAAATACTAAATTATAGTTTACGCAAAATTTAAATTCGCTCTTCTATCCTTATCCCCTAAACTCTAAAGTATCACATTTTTAACTATGTCTGATTATTTTTAAACTTTGAACCCATGACTTAAATATTACTTGTTCGAGCAGAATTCTATCCATACTTGTGTTCGTTAATTTAGTTTTCACTTAAATATCAGGTTCATGTCTAAGATGAAATTTCAAATTGATAACGTGAGCCTAATCAATACATTTCAAATATAATAATTCTTTTTATAGATAAAATAAAAAAAGTGACCGTGTTCTCAAATACTCGCCCAAAAAAGAAAATATCACTCGTATTTAACCAAATTATCTTATCTTAAAACTTACTTAAGTAAAAATACTCCAATTGTTAAACACTTTGTCACTTTGAGCTTAGTTCTTTCAATTTATTTAGTAAGTTTTTCACATATATAACGTAGGATAATTTATTATAATGATAAATATTTGTCTTGATCTTGATTTTATTTTTTTAAAAATAAAATAAATTGGTCTAATCGACTTGAAATTTGAATTGATTATTTGAGAAAGTCATGCCATCAAATGAAGATGCTTTTTTAGAAAGATTATTCTCAGCCATTCTTTGAAACTAATTTGAAAACAAATCATTCGTTCTATAATGTGAGGCTCCAAAAATTCGTAATGAAAAAAGTAAAATAATCCTAAGATTATCAGTCCATCACAAATTTTGTCCATATTTATATTTTATAATATCTATCATAATATTCCTCTCAATTTTTGTGATAGACATACTCATCACAAATAATGGGCTTTTTTGTTGTTGGTGAATCCCTTGTAATTAAAGGCCATTTTTTCAAAAAAAAAAGAGAGTATAATCTTTTATAGATTGTCAATGGGTATTTATTTTGCATGCACAATCAAAGTAATTAAGGTACCTACAATAATTGTAAATCATATTAGTACAATATTGTAATGTAAATTCTGAGTAAATAATTTTTATTGTAAGCTTGTTAAAATACGTTAATAGTAAAAACAAAAAAAATCTTGTCCTTCGAAAACACTCTACATATACAATGCATGTAAGAGTGAGACCACATACATATCACCTTCTTCTTCAGAATTTACTTACTTTTTTCCACTCGATATTTAATATTCATATTGATGTTCGATTAATCTGAATTT
Source organism: Solanum verrucosum (assembly GCF_900185275.1). Lineage (NCBI taxonomy): Eukaryota > Viridiplantae > Streptophyta > Magnoliopsida > Solanales > Solanaceae > Solanum > Solanum verrucosum. The sequence continues at coordinate 1,279,218 of NW_026019957.1, forward strand.
ACGTATTGCGGGGTCTATTTTTGAAGGCGGTACTCCCAACATAACTCTTTTTATTTTTAGGACTGGAACACGATCGAGACCTCTTGTTGAAGGTAAAAAAGTTCCAATCATTCTATTATAATACAAGTTATCTTCAGAACCTACTTATAAAATTACGTTGAGTTTGTTATTATTGTTGTTGTAATAAAGGAAAATGTTATTCGCGTTGGCGTCACGTTGTGGAATCATTTCGATTGGGTCCTACTTGTAATTGTCTTTGTTCAAGATATCATAAAGTATATTACACTAATATAATATAATTTGTATATATGTTTTAGACATATTAAATTATTAATAGCACGTTTTGGTGGATGCCAAACGTGAAAATAACATTGGTTTTTATTTTTTATTTTAATAACAAATAATATAAATGCAACTTGACATGTGAACCACCATTACAATGCCAGACAATTATAATTAATTATTGAATAATAATTGTCATAATCTCTGTTTGTTTGTGTATTTTTAGTTTGTTTACTGGTCAAATTATTTTTATTAATTCGAAGAGAAGGACAAAAACAAGAGAAGGGCATTAAAGAAAATATTTTATACAAAAACTATTTTGATTGATAATTTTTTTTAGTTGTAGTATTTGTGTGAATCCAACCATATTTGAATGCTAATAATATAATAACTAAATTATTAGTCAACAAGGAGAGAAATTGTGATAATTGGTGTTCAAATTTAAGCAAGTTTAGATGAAGGTTAGCACAAATATAAGAAGTATAATTATTAATAGGAACACTTGATTTATGGACTAGTCATCCAATAGTTATAATATCTAGATTGCTTTTATCCAACAATAATAATAACATTCTCCCAATATATTTCAAGAAGCAAGACATGAGAAGATAGCGTGTTTGTAGATTTTATCTCTATTTTCATGGGATAAATCAAAGATTATAATATCAATATCGATAATTTTTTGAAAATGATATTATAACTATTACATGACTAGTCAAAGATTACCAAGAAAGTTGTTTGAAATAAATGGAAGAGTAAAAAGTTATGGTGAAAATAGTAAACAAAGAGAAAGTACTAATAATATAAGTATCGAAGATAACCTAAGTAAAAGAAACAACGGTAGGAAGTTTCATTTTGCATAACGATCGATTTGGTGCGATCGCATCATTAACTTAATATATCTTTTCCCATTTTATCCTTTACTTTCTATTCAAATAAGTCTATTTTATCCTTTACCTACCTTTTTACGGTACCTCTATTCTAAACCCTACTGTTCTTGTAGGTTTATCATTTAAATTGTTGATGTGTCTATGTTAGGGGTGTGTAGAAACCGATTTAACCAATAAACCGAACTGAAAAAAATACTATTGGTTTATTGATATTGGGTTATTGGGCTAACAATTTTTAAACAGTTTTGCAAAAAAAATTATTGGGTTATTGGTTCAGTTTCCGGTTTTATGATTTTTGTTAATGGTTAAACCGATAACCCAATAAGACTATACTAAATTTACTAGTCTTATTGTTAATGGTTAAACGATTGTTACTTTCACACTTTTTGTTAATGGTTAAACGATTGCTACTTTCACACTTTTTCCTTTGAATGTGTCTAGTGTCTGAACTTGCAAGAAAAATAATAGTTACTTTTATGATTATTACTTTCACGCCAAATGCTGGAGGAAAAGTCATATGGTTTATATGAAAAATTTCTTATCTGTATATAATATATATGAGTATTTTCTTATTGGTTAAACCGAAAACCGAACAGTTAAGTACCATAAACCGATTAACCAAAAATCGATAAGAAATATGTTATTGGTTTGGTTATCGGTTTGACGTATTTACAAACCGAAAATCGATAAACCGAACCAATAACACAGAAAACCGAATCGAACCGACCGATGCGCACCCCTAGTCTATGTAATGACGAAGAACAATAAAATATATCCAAACTTTTATATCTATTAAAATAAAATAGTATTATGAAACAATACATAACTACCATCCACACATAGTGTCATGGTCCGGTCCTTACGTGGTGGGCCAAAAAGTATATTGGGCTTTCAGCAAAAATCATGAAAGTGAAAGGTGTGGGCCATAAAAGGTCCGTTTCTTACGAAAAAGGCCAAAATTCACGTCAATATCAGCAAAAGTTAAGCATTTAGCCAAGGATTTTGCAAAAGTAGCCTCTTTTTCCTCTTAAAAGTTTTCAATATTAAAATGATCTTTGTTACAAATGTGAAGAAGTGTGGAGGACACGGATTAAGATAGATGGTTAGTTTAAGTAGTTAAATGTAATCTCGTTTGATTTTTAATACTGGTGGTCGTAATATTACCTTGAGAATATCTTGATATTTCATTTCTATTATTATTTTCTACTATTTACTATTTCTTGTACTTTGACTATCGTAATATGTTACAATAGTGATTGTTCGATGCAGATTTTTATATTGTCAAGACAAATTTTACATAAAAATATTAAAATTTTGTTGCTAAACTTCAGATGCGGATTATTATATTTTCGATTGTGGATTCTTGAAGTTGGGTTCTAAATTATTTTTGCAAATTTTTATATAATACAGATATGATTTAAATGATGGTCCCAAAAATAATTATTTGTTTATATTTATTTATTTATATTATTTGCACAAATAATTGATTTATGGATGAAAGCACAATAATTGTGAAAGAAATTGGCTTGTTTTAGCCAAAAAAATGTTGTAATTTAAAGTCACGCCAACCTTTTCCCAATCATAATTGTTATGATAACTTAAGAGTAAATAATTTTACATCTTCAATTAATTGTGTAACGCTAATTAATCGGTTTTGATGGTTGTTACATATAATTATTTTATAACGTAGCATATTATATTATATTGTTTTGATGAATATAAGTGTATAACATTTGGATAAATTTTACTACAATTTTTCACTATTGCATAACATCAAGCACCAACAATTTGAAGGATAAATCAATAAGAAATGTAAGGTGTAGAGCTATTATAAAAAAAAGTAGGGTAAATGATAAAATAAGATTATTAAATAATAAGTAAAAACAAAATGAGAAAAAAAAAGGATATGACGCGATCACAAAAAATCGATCATTACAGAAAAATGAGACTTTCTATCATTATCAAATGATACAATATAATAAAATTTAAATATCAATCAAAATAAATACTATTATATAATTAAACTAACTATAATACAATACAATAATAGATAACCATTCAGACAAGCAACATAATAATGTCAATAATAAAATCTTATTATTATTAGGATTATATTTGTGAAATTCAATAATGAAATATAGCATAACATCTAAAAATTAATTAGCAATAAACCACAAAACTAGCACTTCCTAGGATTGGGCAAGTTTAGGAGTGTGGTCACTTGAAGTAGCTAGCTGGAGCTAACTTAATTCAAAGAAATCGGAGAGGTAAATACTTTTTTATTTTGAATTCGAGTTTTGAATAGTATGAAATTACTTTTAGTTCGAAACGTGCTACTCCTCAATTTAAGACTTTCGAGTGCAAATATGGACTTAAGTGAACCCTAATGATAATATCGGATTTAGATGAACCCTAATGACAATATCGACCAACAGACAATTAAAAAAATAGAAAGAAATCATAACAATATTATACTGCACCTAAATGTTGGTAGTAGATAATTTCTTCTATATTTTTTACATTGTTAATTTCACGTTTGAATCTTAATTAATTTACCCCTACAAGAAAAAATATTTAACTAATACAAATTTTCTTTCAATGCTAAGAGGTCCCCTATGTAAGAAAATCAAGATATATGTACCAAAATATAGTTGATCCTATCATACTTTAGCCTTTTCCTAAACCTTGTACACCTATATCTAGCTAATTAATTAATTAAACCTAACTCATTGAATTTTTTTGTACTGCTAATACAGCAAAATGCACTAAAAATTTGGGCTTTATTATTTGTTGCCAACTTATGTTTATGTACAAACATGGGATCCCTAGGACTCTACCTAATAATTAGAGTATAACAGAAATCTTGTTAGTAGTAAATAGTAATCATGTAGGGTTCAAGTTGGGTGAATTTTGGTTTGGCCCCCCTTCATTTGGACTTAAATAATTGTCCTTTAAGTCAAATAATAATAAATTTGAAATTACACCTTTCCTTTCGGCGTCTGATTTTGAATACAATAAATTTATCTTTAAACTGGTTTCACCTTCAAAGAAGAGTAATTGATTAGTGGACAAACAAGGCTGGTGGTGTAGAAAATGTGATCATATCTAATTCTGAGGTTGGCCTAATCTAACTTAATGACAGTACGCTTCTAGAGTTATTCGACCTGAATTACTGAGCAAAGCGTCTTCTTTACTCAATAATTAGTTAGTCAATAAAGTCATTTTGGATCTCTAACTCGTCTTGTTTTTAGCCTTTGGAGAACACTATTTAGATGTTGCGTAAAATGTGACTTTTTCTCTTTAATCGTTCAATATTTGAAACTTTCTCACCTAATTGATCTGAATTCACCCTCGATAGGCTCGTTAAGGTGAGTAAATCAATAAACTCTTCTAATAAAAAGGTTATGCATTCTCAAGGTCCAAAGTTAAGCCTCTTCTATTAAGGATGAAAGGACCACAATCACTCCACCATATTCCTTAGGTGGAAGAAATACTCAATATATTATGGAAAAATTATGCGTATAAGCAAATATATACTAGTTAATTAGTTAACATAGCTATAGTTTGCCTTATTACAATTTACGACCTACTTTTAGTTATAATTATACCGCTCAACTTTTTAGTTTTGTATAATGCGAACGTTTGTATAATTCAGAATTTGTATAATATAATTTGTATAACTTTTGTATAATTTGAAATTTGTATAACTGTTTGCACTTCTGATGTTTGTAATTGTATAAATTCGTTATTTCGAGTTTATACAAAAATAACTAAATTATACAAATGTACCCGCGAATTATACAAACCTGCGAATTATACAAATCCACTAATTATACAAACGAGACAACTTAAACTACAACTACATCCCGTAAATATGCAAACTATAGCTATGGAACATAATTAAATTTATTATATATAGTGGCTATTTGCAAAAGTTCCCATGTATTATTGATCCTATGTTTACCGTTAAGTCTAATTTGTTGGATATTTTCACTAACATTAAATATTTACCTTAAATTTCCACACAATAAGTTATGATGATTGTCATGATTTCAAGTTAAATCCTAATGAAAATTATGTTGAATCGCTAGAATTTCAGCCACAAATGCTAAAAAGATTACGACGATTCGATAGGATTTGTCGTCATAATCCCAACAATACCCTCGTTAAAAAAACGATTATTTTTGCATTGTTTTTCTTAACAATGTCAAATTATATATAATGACACCATAAGATTCTATATATTAATTTGTGCAAATCAACCCATAACATTTGAATCCTTCTAAGGTTTAATTAATTGATAACTGAATGTGAAAAGGTTCACTCATGCTACTCTTTTTCACTTCTAATTAATTTACCCCTGCAAGGAAAAAAATATTTGACTAATAGAATTTATCTTTCAATGCTAGAAAATCAACATAATACATACCAAATATAGTTGATTCTATAATAGTTGAGCCTTATCCTAAACCTAGTGTACCTTTATCTACCTATTCTAGTTAATCAATTAAACCTAAATCATTGAAAAAATTTACAGCTCTTTTAATAGGAATAACAAGTAGCACTATTCTCACAAACTTAATTAACCTAATAAATGATATAGTGAACCCCCTATCATACAACATAGTACCTAGATTACAAATTTGAGCATATAATTTTGTAGTCAACTTATGTATATGGATAAATATGGGATCCCTAGGATTCTAGCTAGTATTAGAGTATAACAAAATACCTACTAGTAGTAATATCCATGTATGTTTTTTTTTTTGCCCTAGTAATTATATCCATGTATTATTCAAGTTGAATTATTTTTTGTTTGGAACCCCTTCATTTGGCCTTAAAAAATGTTTGTTAATTCAAATAATAATAAACTTTGAAACCACGCCTTTCCTTTGGTATGATCTCGAATACCATAATTTATCTTTGAATGGGTTTCACCTTTATTAAAGCAGGGTAATTAATTTGTGGACGACTAGATTAGTGATGTTGAAAATGTGACCATATCTAATTCTGAAGTTGGCCTAATCTAACTTAATGATGCGCTTCTAGAGTTTTTTCGACTTGAAATACTCCACAAAACGTCTTTCTTACTCAATGAGTTGTTAGTCAATGAAGTCATCTCGGACATCAAGACTAGTAGTGTCGAAAATGTGACCACATCTAATTCTGAGGTTGGCCTAATCTATCTCAATGACAACACACTTCTAGAATTTTTTTATCTGAAATATTGCGCAAAACGTCTTTCTTACTCAATGAGTTGTTAGTCTATCAATGAAGTCATTGCGGATAACAAGACTCGTGGAGTTGAAAATATAACCACATCTAATTCTGAGGTTGGCCTAATCTATATATCTTAATGACACACTTCTAGAGATTTTTGATCTGAAATACTGCACAAAACGTCTTTCTTACTCAATGATTAGTTAGTCAATGAAATCATTATGAATCCCTAATTCGTCTCATTTTTGGACTTTTGCATGTTTGACATTAACCAACCTAGCCACTAGCATAGTGAACATACTCAGAGTGATTCCTCAAAAGTGAAGCGCTAGGAGTGGGTTGCATGTAAATTTTATTTCTATTTTTGAAGAATAAGAAAGTTATGTTTTCGTTTAAAAAGATGTTTTTCAAAATACATTTGAAACGAATTGTATAAATTATGAGGAAACTATTGAACAAAATAAAATATCAATAACAAATCAGGAAAGATAACTGAATTAAAAAAATCACAATAAAGTTAAAATGGAAAGGACATGGTAATAATAAAACAACAAAATTGATCTTATGATAATCATTGAGACTAATTTATATGATATTTTTGTTAACGGTACTAAACTATGGTTTTGAGACTAATAGGTGTTGTGTGAGTATGGTTTTATCTCTTTTTTCAAATTCCTCTTCTGATTTAAAAATATGTATTGTAATATGTATCTTCTTCTACTTTAAACAAGAAATAGATAAAATAAAATAAAAATAAACTTTTGTTCAAGAGTGAAATTATTGGAACTGTCTATATTTAGTTTATCGTCTGAAATCATATCACATTCCGAATCTAATTAGACAGGATGAATTGAAATGGTATTTGTTTAGTATGTAATTATCTTGAGTATATTAATCTTAATCTAGAAATATATGATAGTTTAATGATTCGATTTTCAAATTTCACTACTCTCAATTTATTCAAATTTACACCGTATAAGTAAGGATCAAATATTTCCTATCAAAAAGTTAATTATTCATTCAAGCTTAGAATTCGAAATCAAGACTTTCAATAAAAACAAAAGATATGTTAATTATTTTACTACATCCTTCGATAATATGAATTATGTCTTACACAGAATCTTATGGTTATCTTATATATAGTTTAAAAAGAATTGTCAGCAAAATGACTTGATTTAATGGTGCCTGTCCAAATTTACAACTAAAAGGTTATATGATAGATTGATAAATATTTTTTATTTTTAATTAGAGATCACATATTTGAATTTGGGAAGGTAATATTTTTTAGTAGAGAGCATTTTACCTCATTTAAAAGTGAGACTTTTCAATCTGAATCTAAGTTAGTCGGATCTCAGGTGTTGAATGCTTTGTTAGAAGTCGGATGATATTTTTCAAAAGGTCTCACACCATTTAAAGTATCATTACATCTTATATGTAGTTTCTTTGTCTTTTCAGCTATCAATATAGGACTTTGTTCACACATTCAAATATTTCTCCGTCGAACTAAGTTCCACATAATCCATCACTATTGATGGGCTAATTTGGAGATTATCTAGGTGTCACCCATATCAATCGAGTATTTATGTGTTATGGCCACCAAGACCACTAACTTCCTTTTTCGTATATGTGTCTTCAGAACTATGTGTAATGGTAAAAAATTGCCTCGTAAATGGGTCAAGGCACTAAATCAGTACTCCCTATTTTTTTTTGTCGAATCATTGGCTTTGATACAAATGGTTAAACTAAAAAAACTCAAAAATACTCTTAACATGGTGTGATATCATTCACTTTTGGCCAAACTGCCCACATGATTTGCTCAAAAATGCCTCACCCTTTTCTTCTTTCCATGTCCGACTTTGTTCACACTGATCACCTTACAATTTTTTCTTTCTTTTGGATATCAATGTAGGACTTTATTCGCACATTCTACCTAAAATAAGTATTGGACACCAAATGAAAAAATAAAGAGTATACTGTTTTTAAAGAAAGAGAAATTTCAATTTATTCTTTTTAACTATTTGATGTTCGGAACTTCCTATCATGATTTATTACTAAGCACTTCTTATCAAAAGGTTTTCCAATCTCAAAATCAAAAATTGAAAGCTCTTATTAAGGGTTATAAAACGATCAGAATCATTCTATCAGATCGATCCTTGTTTACACAAATACTCAATAATTGATCTCTTGATCACTATTGAGCCTAGTTCTAATCCAATTGCACATTTTATCTAACCTATATTTATCACCTAAACCTAACCCATTGAATTTTTACGACAAATTTAATAGGACCACGCTCGTGCTCACGAATATAATGTTCTAGGTTAGACCATGCTATTCGAGAAAATAAGGGCCCCGAACAAGAAAAGAATAAGACATATTGTCTTGATATTTTCATAGACGTTAAATGTAGACCTAGAATGATATATACCACATATTCTATCATAAAACATATAGTACCCACTGTTTTATTAGTATTCATGTATGGCCCCCCTCGATTTATTAGCCATATATAACGTTTTTAAGTGAAATAATCCACCTAGCTACTAGTACTAAGTTGTTTCCTTCAAAAGAGAAAAGGAAGAAAAAAACAATTTATTATGAGTGTTGTGTTTGATATATATATACTTTCATTTGAACGATCTGATTTTTGAATTGCATCGATTCGACTTAGTGAAATTCATACAGTGTGAGTATGCCCATAAGAGATAAAATGTTCTCTACGACAAGGTAAACCTTTTATTCTAATTCAAGGTTTGGAGCGAGAACTCTAATTGAGAAAGAAGAAATTTCAATCATCCGATTCACATCGCGCAAGAATTTTCAATGAAAAGATTAATTTTTAAATTAGATTCAAAATCGAGATATTCAATTTATCATACCCTTAGATCCTATGAAATATATGACTTAAACCTAAGAGAATTTTTTTTATAAAATTATAGAAAATTAGTTCATTAAGTTTTCGCGACAAATAGATAAAACCCTCAATAAAATCAAGAGGTTTAATTGACAATAAGTGTTCTAATATACAACGAAATATTATAGTGAGTAATTATTGTTCCTCCATTTTAAATTAGAGGTCTCGATTCGAGCATGAAAATAGAATTACATTATGAACAAAGCGATTTACCTTCCTGAAGTGAGAATTTTTATCCTAAATCTGAGTTAGTCGTGCCGCTAAACAAATATCAGATATCGGATGAAAAATCATATAAATATTAGTATTATATATTAAATAAAGAGAGAGAAGAGAAATATCTTCTTTTTTTTTCCTTTTAGTGCGGGTCATAATGGGTCAAGACAAAGACCCAATTCCTAACCTAACCCAAGTTTTCTTGGGTCGAAAAGGGTTGGTCAAAATGTGTTAGGTAATGAATTATATAACGGATCGAGACCGAACCCAACACAATTTTTTACTAAACTTAATTATTTTATTTGTTCTATTAATTCGGGTTACATATCAATCCAATTTTTAATGGGTTGGGTTGAGCTAATGAATGAGACGGTTATGGGTCAATGATCCGCCCAAAGTTAAACGGGTTGAGCGAGTTAGATGGGTTGGATTTGATTTTTCCACCCCAATATTATTTATTTTTTATTTTTTAAGAATCGAGAAATAAATAAATACTACTTCCTCCGTTTTAGTTTGTGACATTATTCTCAAATTAGTTTATTGATGCATTTCTATTATTTGAATAATTATTATTACACTTCCTACTTTTTCTTTAATGAAATAATTTATATGACCATATGTCTAATAGATTTTTACAATACACAACATCTAAACAATCTCACAACAAAAAATAATCATGTTCTTTATTTTTATTTGTTTAAATTTTAGCAAGTATGCAGTAAATGATCAATATATATCATTATATTATCTATTATAATTGATGCATACACTGATTATACATATATACTTACATAGTTATATATCCACTTGTTATGCACTCAATGTACACTAATGACAATTACAAATTATTACGACTAGATGGAAAATATTTTTTTTTTAATGATTTACCTAAAAACATTATAGTCCCAAAAAACTTTTTTTCTTTTTAAATGTCCACAATTTTTTATTTGTATGGGACCAAGTACCAACTGATCACATACATCCAATAGTGGGCCAATAAATATGCAAATTGGCACATGGTTTATGAAAATCCTGATGATAGATATAAGTGACTAATCAGAATTCTAGTACTATGATTTGACACTTATCTTTTTTTCCCTTGTTTTTTGTTTTTATCTTAAATAATATATTAATAAACTCTATATAAAAGTTATCTATCGGAGCAATATTTTTACCGGTCTATTAACAACAAGTAGATCCATATTAGGAGAATGAGTAATGTGTCACGAAAATTAGTACAATAAGCCGTGAATACACTTCTTGATAATGAAATTAAGGGACAATCAATATGAGATAGTCATAATAAAATTTACAAGTCATGTTCTGATGTAATTGAAAACAAAGAGGAAAGATTTCGCAACTCTATTTGATAAATGAGTCGATTATTCAGAACATTTTGTTATTATCATGAATTATTCACTTTTATTACATCGATCGGAATTGCCTCGTGTCATTTAGAATCACCACTATAAGATTATAATTATATAGCATTATTGCACTCTATACTTCGCTTTGAAGAAGATGTGAAGGACTTTACATGTTGTATTCTTCTATCTTTTGATGTAAAAGAAGACACATGATTTTAACTCTTATTAAATATATAAAATAAATGAGTTTATTAGTGAGTTTAATAAAGCATGCAATCATTGTTAATTGTCATTTATAGCTAGATGTCTAGTCTTGTGAAAAAAATATAAACACAGAAACTATATGTAGAAGAAAGTTTTCCCCATCGAATTTATATCCTTTTTTTAAGTAGACATTAAAAGTTTGTGAGGGTCCTATTATCCCATAAAAATATTTCTAATAATTATAAATACACCATCTTAACCCATTCTCAGATCATGTGTAATTTCACGTATTGGAGGCGCGTGAATGAAAAGAAATCACGCAAACTTTAAGTTTATAGTTATTGAAAATGGTTTCATGGGATAATAGGACCCCCACAATCTTTAGGTATCTACTTAAAAAAGGGTATACGTTCGATGAGATGGGGTAATCATGTATTTTCTCATATATAGTAAGTATCTAGTGTGAATACTAAATACTATAAATATCGTTCATCAACTTCATTAAATGATAATAATTCATGTGATTAACGTTTACATTTGATAATTGCATCATTAACTTTTATATTTGAAAGTAATATCAATTACTACTTATATTACTCCTAATAAATAACACACATTGATAACCACTATCCAATGTATAGTGATTGTCAATTTGTGTATTAGGCTACACATTCTATGATCATCAAAGAAAATTAAAATGTTTTTTCGGGAGAGGAGGGGGATTATTTTTTCGAAAATTTGAAATGTTCGAAAAATAAGTAAAAATACTTTTAAGTAGAAGAAAAAATAATTATTTCTTAAAAATAACAAAAATTGAAGCGGAAAAGAATCTTGACACAAATATCCCCTTATAAACAACTTGTGTGGTTACTACGTATAACAACTCATTTCCTTTTATTAATATTTCAATCATACATTTAAATGATAAAACAAAAAGACAATTGCTTCATATACTTGTTGCAATTATCAAACATTTTTAAATGAATTAGTCAACCATGATATTGCTTGTTTTTTAAAAGTACTTTTCTAAAAAATTATCTTAATAAAAGTATTTCTCAAAATAAGCGATTTTTAGTAGGTTGGTCAAATAGGCTCTAAGTCCACAACTCCCAGAGAAGTATAATCGTACTACATAGAATCACATCAATAATACAAATACAATCTCTTTTCTCTCTACTTTAATATTATTATTGTTGTTGTTGTTGTTGTTGTTATTATTATTATTATTATTATTATTTCAATATTATAATATCATTGTAAATCTGGCTCCTCGATCAATTGTTAAGAATCTTCCTTTCTATACTTATCAATTAGGTTTGATGTAACTAAAGTAGAAAGTAATTTCCAAATATATTGAGGCTATCGACATCATATGTTTTACTGAAAAAAATTTCACGAAAAAGCAAACAAAAATGAAGGACTACATTAAACTAGTTATAAGTTATAACATGGTAAATTAAGAAAGGATGATTGAAATGGACTTGATGAATGATGGGTACCTTTAATGTTTCACTTAGAAAGTGATAGATTTTTAGAAGTTAGCAACTTTTTGTCACACATATATGTCATACTTTTGGATATATTATAAATACATATATGGAGACATTTCTCCAAAAGGTCACTCTCTTTAAATACAAGTCAAGCCTTACAAAACAAACGTGGTATGCTAAGGACCTAAAATATCAATGCTCCATTATTGCATAAATTTTTTGGTCCTTTTTGGACAATATATATTACTCGAAATAACAATACTTCAAATTTTATTTTATTTTACATAATTTAAAGATATTTTTGTGTAAATCTTATTTTCGACTTAAAATGACTATTTCTTAAATAGTAGTTTTTACCATTTGGTAGAGCCAACTAAGATGGGCCAACATTAGCATACACATTGGCCTAACAAGCTCTTAATGGCCTATTTTTGGATTTTTTGAGGGTGTGTTTCGTATATTATAAAATATTTTCTGAAAATTATTTTTAAAAATTTTCCTTGTTTGGTTGGTCGAGCTCCTTAAAAAATGAGAAAAATAAGTTTCCTTATGGAAATAGCGGAAACAAGTTTCAGAAGTAACTTTAAAGTTTTTTATTTCCCCGTTGTCGTTACACCATTCGTGCAGGTCGCTACTTATGAGACAAGGAATTTCGCTACCTTAGGACAGTTAGAGCTACTGCCGCCGTTTACCGGGGCTTCCATTCAAAGCTTATAACACTTCTCCTTCCGATCTTCCAGCCCCGTGCAGGTGTCAGACTCTATATATTGTGTTACAACTTAGCAGAGTCCTGTGTTTTTAATAAACAGTCGCTACTCACTAACCTCCCTTCTGTGAAACTCACTTTGTTGGATTGCTGGAAGCAGATGAGCCCATGCAAGCATCAGAACATGCATTCTCGCGATCTACAGACTCCTTATGGCTTGCTCCTGAAAAGAATAATCAAGCAACCTTCTTCTTTAGAACAAACATTCCATTCTTTGCTTTCCCAGCACTGACCTCTCTGGTCGAATGTTAGAGTCGGCTCTACTTCAACTAGTAGTCTTTAAGTCAGATATCGCTTTCACATCTCATATGACATCTGTACCATCCGTTGTAGCCACTTCTGTACCTGTACTGGCTTGAGTAGCCGAAATATTGATACTGGGAGATTGGGGATTGGCTAAAACACTCGAAGATGCACATTTGGGGATTCGACGATAAAGATCGGACAACGATCTCACTTTCCTCCTCATATTCAGAAATATTTATGTTAATTCGCTCTGCTCGCAGAGCGGTATACCGAAAAGGAGAAGCGACTACCTTACTTAAGCAATTATCAGATCGATCTTTGAAGGACATGATCATTTTTTATGGTTGACACCTCTTGGAAACCAAACCGGAAAGAGTACATGGATGGAACTCTCTAGATTCAGTCTTGCTTCACTGGAGTGGAGCTCTACTATTCAACAAAGAGAAAAGAAGATGCGTTAATTCGGTTAGAGGACAGACATATTCGATTCACAGCCTATACCGTTTTTGACCAAAAGAGAGATTAGATTGACTTTCTAGATCATAGAGCCAGCTAGGACCGGAACGACTATCAACCACCCATCATAGTGAACCTCTCCTTGTGATCGGGATGAGGTAGATGCCTCCCTGTCGGGGGGCGGATCGAATTGGAGTTTCCTTAGGTATCCACTGACCTACAGTTATCCTTAAACTTCTGTGCTTGGTGGAGAAGAAGCGACCAAAAGTACGCTCGCTTGCTGTTTTGTTCTCTGTCGCGAACTGGGATCGCTCGCCAGCTAGGTCAGATTGGAGTAAGATTTCATGAGAACATATTCCCTATATTTGGGGACAAGGGGCGGACGACCTCTCGATCTACTTACTGCAGCCCAGGAAGAAAAACGTCGTCTAGGCGTTCCCTGTTGCTCCGATCTCCCCAACGCCTATCCTTCCCATATTCGAATAGATTTATGTTAATTCGCTCTACTCGCAGAGCAGTATACCGAAAAAGAGAAGTGACTACCTTACTTAAACAATTATCAGATCGATCTTTGAAGGACATGATCTTTTTTTATGGTTGGCATCAAACATTCCCAACACCATCTCTTGACCATTTTACCTCGGAACTCCCACCCTCAACCCTATTCCACTCTTATAATATTTCACTAGCTTACATATAAATGCTACTAAGAGACAAATCTAATGTATGTCTGGTGAACTATAAAAATATATATTTTTTTAAAGAAAAGTTCAAGATCATCCCTTGTGAGATTTATTCTCTTAATTCACCCTACTTTGGAGTATTGAATTGTTACAATCTTTAACCAAAAAATAATACTCTATACGTCGCAATTTATATGTCATCCTTTCTAAGTCCATCCAAGAAAAATGTCACATTACCTTATTAGGCAACTATTCAATGACACCACCCCATTTTATCATTACTAAGTCTCACTTAACACTTAATTGTGAAGAAATGTCAACTAACATTAAGCACTAAAGTGACATTAAGGACAACTTGGAAAAACATGATAAAGTCTTCTATTATTTCTTAAACTCCATGCCTAACCACTCGGTGCCACATAAATTGAAAATAAAATTGTTACAATATCATCTTACAAGTGATCTTTTGGGGCTAATTTCGCTATGGAAAAATCACACCACACATCTATTTAAAGGTTAGTATTACAACTTTTAGATCTACTTTTTTTATATTACTACTTATAACATTTTAATTACAAGTATTAACAGATTATTTTTAATTTATAAATTAATTAATTATATATTATTAACTAATATATATTATATAATGTTATATACTTAATAGGTGAGAGAAATAATATTAATGAGAGAGAATCAATTTGTAATTATCTATTACACCTTTTAAGGGATTTTTTAACTTATCATATGTCAACTCACACCCCACCATCACGTTACTCTCAAAATATCTTTTCCATAAATATATTAATTTATAATTGACAAGATAAATTTTTTCCTTGATATTCTCCTAATTAGCTGATTTTTATTTTGATTATTTTATTAGTCCCAAGATAAATGTTGATTACTATTCAAATACTTTTTATTTATTAATGACTATTGGGGCCTTTAATTTTTTAAAAATAAATAAATTTATCACCGTATATTGTAACATGTAATTTTCTCACTTTAATCTATCTTTTTTGCTTTTCTTGATGTTTTTTAATTTTTAATTTTGATATTATTTTTTATTTTTTTAATATGATTTTTTTAGAATCAAGAATTCTATATTTTGAAAAATTTATTTCGTTTTTTATTTTAATTAATCTGAAACTTGATTTTTTGAGAAAAAAATCGTTTTACTGAAATTTTGAACTCGTTTTTGATGTGTTTTTCTATATCTAAAATATTATTTTGTGGGTGAAATAAGTATACTTAATTCTGAAATTTGTTGATATATATAGATAATATGAGATCATAAAATCTTTAATAATGAGTTCTTAAGTTTTAGGCTAAATATGATTTAAAAAAAATCACACTTAAATACGGAATATAAATTGAAGAGACAGTAAAATATAGAACTTATATTAATTATTGCAGTTTAACTTTTAGTTACATGTTTTGAGTTTTGGTTGATGTATATTTCTTTTGCTACAATTTCTGACAACAATATATAATATGCATTGTTTTACAATCAAATTTATTCTTCCCAGATTTATACTCGTTGGATACCAATGTCACGACCCAAAAATGGACGTGATGGCACTCGTTTTATCCCACCAAGACAAGTTAGCCTAAAACTCAATCATTTCAATAAAATGCGGAAATTTTATAATCAACTCAAAAATACCCCAAAAATTTGGTTGTCACGTGTACAAGCCTCTAAAGTATTACAATTAATTCAAAAGAAAAACACAATTCTTAAATGACATTGTTTCTAGAATAGAACAAGATCATAAATAGGAGTAAGAAGGTCCGCTGTGATGACAAACAACTACCTCACAAATCTCCAAGAAGCCTCGGAAAAGAAGAGAATGACAAGTACCACAAAAATCCAGGCTCGTAACCTACAAAAATTGTAGAAGCAAGGGGTGAGTACCAAACCACACGGTACTCAACAAGTAAACTCCTAAACATAAGCTAAGAGAATAGAATACGAGTACTCCTTACCACCCCAACCGAACCTCCACAACTACAACATGCATAAAACCAGCCCAACCTAGCAGTTCACTGTTTACAAGCACATGTCTCAACAACAACAATCTAACAATTACATATCCTCAACAACAAGCTCAATATCCATCAATCAAAGTTCCACAGAAAGGCACACACAAGATGTAACATCTCTCAAATTGAAATAACTAGGAAGAATCTAAGAAGTTGAAATAGTCATTTTTGGAAATAACGAAAATCTAGAAAATTTGTTTTAGTTAAGAAAAGTTGATTTTTGGGCCAACTTCAAACGACCATAACTCCTAGCTCAGGATGAGTTAGGTGTCCTTCCAGGTATGGTTGCAAATCTCGAGGAATTATCATACCAACTCCGCTAAGTTTGCGCGATTCTAAGTTCGTATGAGTGAGATATGCCCTTTGGAAGTTGGGCTGTTCGATTAAGGAAATGTCCAATCCGGATTTTAAAAGCGTAGTTTGGTCTTTTCCTTACCCTTTTATTTTAATTCATTTTTGGTAATTAATTAGGGGTCTAAGCTGAATTATATCAGTTTGGACATTTACCAAATAGAGCTAGGGTTTTGGAGGAAGAACGCAAGAAAAGAGAAAGGAGGAAAAAGCTAGATTCGTCGTTGTCGTAAGGAATTGCTTGCGAATTTCGCCGAGGATTCAATCAATTAAGGTATGTGAGTCTATCTCAACGTTGGGTTCGTTCACCCACGTGCCAAGCATGTTTGATTCAGTGATTTCATCTTCAAAAGATTAGATTTTGAATGTTATTGAATATGGTTCTTGAATTACTTTCGTTCTTGAACATGAGTTGAGTTCTTAGGAGTTCTTGATGACTAAGTTGTTAGTTCTTGAGTTCCTTGAATTGGATCCTTGTGTATATGATTTGGGGTACATAAATCTAAAGTGAATTTGAGAAAAAGAATCGGATTAAAACGATTTAGAATAAGAAAACGAGGTCAAAAATTCGTCAGTTGGTGTTTGTGGGAGGGCTGGCGCGACGCGCCCCCATAGCGCCAGGCAGGCTGGGGTGGCACGCCAGAAGTGCGCCATAATAGAGCCTCAGAAAGGTTGGGGCTGGCGCAGCGCGCCCCGGATGCACCCAAATCGTCGTTTTTCACCCAATTTTTGTCATTCAGTCCGTTTAAGTTATTCTAAAGTGTATTAACACTTTCCATTGATTCTAACTACTCTAAATGACTTCTAAACATCTAGAAATCATCCAGAAACATAAATCATAACCTTGAATTCCTAAATTTAAATTCAAGGAAAATCAAGAGCCAAGTCTATCAAATTCTTATAGTCTTTTCAAGAAGTCTTTTGCAAATTCTTTTAACTTTGTTTTAAGACTTAAAGTTAAAGTTGAGTAAAGAGTAAAGTTTGAAGTTCATTTTTTCAAAAGTATATGGGGACTAAGTATTCCCAAAGAGATTTAAAATGTTTTCACCTTTAAATAAGAACGGAAACTGAGATTTCCAAAGAGCCTTCGGGTTAGTTTTCAGAAAAGAGTATTAGCTTTCTAAATAAAGCAGTAGGGAAACTGAGATTTCTAAGATAGTCTTTGAGCTAAGTTTTGAGCACTAATCTCAAATCACAGAAGAAGTATGTTTTTAAAATATAAGAGCTATTATATTTTGGGAATAGTATGGAGCACCGAATTGGGGGCGGGCATGAGTTCAGATAACTCACATCTCTATAAAACCATGTAGCCATCATGGGTAGAAATGTGTCATACTTTTTAGATGAACCCCTTTCGAAATAAACTAGTGGATCCATTAGGCAATTCAGGTCATATACCTTTGGCCAGGTATAGGATGCGCTGACAGCGTAAGGTAGATCGATGTATCATCACTATAGCTCTTAAGTGATAGTTGTCGGTTAGAGAAACTCCCACAGAAGTTATTGTATTTTTATATACATCAGTTTATTGTATTTTTAAGTACATCTCAGAGTTATTTGTATCTTGCATACACACAGAGTTGATATCATGTTTTTAAACAGTTTTTCTTTATATTGCACTTGCTTTTAAACTGCTTTATATTGAAATGAGTTCAGTCATGTTGAGTTGAGGTGAGCTAGTAAGTTCTTCAGTTTCTCTCAGCTTCTTTCTAGCCTATGTTATTTTAGCAGCCAGTTGGCCTGCATCGTATTATGATGCAGACATGGGTAACTAAGATCGGCATCCTGACGCATCGTTGATCCAGTGAGCAGTCCAGAGTCTGTTGGTGAGGCTCCTTGCTTTTCGGAGGATCCATTTCATTGCTTTGTAGTTTAGTTTATTAGGATATGGTGGGGTTTGTCCCAACATCCATCTCAATTATTATTAGAGGCTTCATAGACAGTCAGATGTTAGTTTTTAGTCTTGTCATTGTCATTATTCTATGTGGAGACTTGAGTTTGCCTTAATGGCCAGTTGAATGTTCTTTTATAACATTCCGGTTTATTATATGAACTTATCTTTGTTTAGTTTAAGTCTTCCGTTAAGTTAAGTAAGCCAGGCCAAGGGTTCGCTTGGGGCCATCAATGGTCTTCGAGTGCCGGTCACGTACAGGGTGTAGGCTCGGGGTGTGACACAAGATCAGCAAAACACAATATCAAGTTCACTAATGATAAATATGTGCAAATTGCATGCAATGTCAAGTATAGTGATGCATGTTTGACCTAGTGATGCACACTCGTTGTCTCTCAGTTTGGGACCCATGGGGGACATATTTTTCAATACATCTGTCGCGGCGCGCGACACGTCCCTCGATAATAGTATCCATCACGACGCGCGAAACGTCCCTCGATATAAAGTATCCATTGTGGCGCGCGATACATCCCTCGAAATGGTACATCCTCTTATCACATAACACTTATCACAACCATGTCTCCGAACCTATGCAAGTGACATGTTCACACAAATAATGAGGAAATGACCATTTTCATAAAAAGGCACAATTCACAACAATGCAACTGTGACACAACATCAACAATTAAGCAATAAGCCTTCAAATCATTCTCAAACACACACACCAACAATTAATCACATTTCCTTTTTATTACCCTTATTTCATCATTAGAATTATTCAACATGGACAAGTCAATCCATCATCAATTTTCATTACTCCCAAACACATATTACAAAGAAATACACGAATTTCATACACTTAACAAGGATTTAGAAATTCACTTGCCTCAAATAACCGAACAATCACTCCGAGACTTGAGCCTTCCCTTTTCGTTGAACATTCAAATCAATGCAATTTATTCACAAAATAATCGCAATAAGATTTCTAATTTAATTGGCATGTTTACATAGCCGTCATCTGGATGTAATGCTAACATGATGGCACGAAGTCCAATTCTCCAATTCTAAATCACCGCAACTTACAAATATATATATAATAATATACTTAAGTGCGAAGTTAGTTTTCCTCTTTACTGTTTCCTCTCATTATTAAAATAATAATGACAAATGATTGTCATGATTTCAAGTTAAATCCTAATGAAAATTATGTTGAATCGCTAGAACTTCAGCCACAAATGCTAAAAAGATAACGACGATTCGATAGGATTTGTCGTCATAATCCCAACAATACCCTCGTTAAAAAAACGATTATTTTTGCATTGTTTTTCTTAACAATGTCAAATTATATATAATGACACCAAAAGATTCTATATATTAATTTGTGCAAATCAACCCATAATATTTGAATCCTTCGAAGGTTTAATTAATTGATAACTGAATGTGAAAAGGTTCACTCATGCTACTCTTTTTCACTTCTAATTAATTTACCCCTGCAAGGAAAAAAATATTTGACTAATAGAATTTATCTTTCAATGCTAGAAAATCAACATAATACATACCAAATATAGTTGATTCTATAATAGTTGAGCCTTATCCTAAACCTAGTGTAGTTTTTTCTACCTATTCTAGTTAATCAATTAAACCTAAATCATTGAAAAAAATTACACCTCTTTTAATAGGAATAACAAGTAGCACTACTCTCACAAACTTAATTAACCTAATAAATGATATAGTGAACCCCCTATAACACAACATAGTACCTAGATTACAAATTTGAGCATATAATTTTGTAGTCAAATTATGTTTATGGAGAAATATGGGATCCCTAGGATTCTAGCTAGTATTAGAGTATAACAGAATACCTACTAGTAGTAATATCCATGTATGTTATTTTTATTTGCCCTAATATCCATGTATTATTCAAGTTGAATTATTTTTTGTTTGGAACCCCTTCATTTGGCCTTAAAAAAATGTTTGTTAATTCAAATAATAATAACCTTTGAAACCACTCCTTTCCTTTCGTATGATCTCGAATATCATAATTTATCTTTGAATGGATTTCACCTTTATTAAAGGAGGGTAATTAATTTGTGGACGACTAAATTAGTGATGTTGAAAATGTGACCATATCTAATTCTGAGGTTGGTCTAATCTAACTTAATGACGCGCTTCTAGAGTTTTGCGATTTGAAATACTGCACAAAACGTCTTTCTTACTCAATGATTCACTAGTTAATGAAGCCATTGCGGACATCAAGACTAGTAGTATCGAAAATATGACCACATCTAATTCTGAGGTTGGCCTAATCTATCTCAATGACAATACACTTCTAGAAATTTTTTATCTAAAATATTGAGCAAAATGTCTTTCTTACTCAACAAGTTGTTAGTCAATAAAGTCAGTGCAGACAAGATTTGCGGGATCGAGAATGTGACCACATCTAATTCTGAGGTTGGCCTAATCTATATATCTTAATGACACACTTCTAGAGATTTTCGATCTGAAATACTGCGCAAAACGTCTTCCTTACTCAATGATTAGTTAGTCAATGAAGTCATTATGAAATCCTAGTTCGTCTCATTAATTTTTAGACTTTCACATGTTTGACATTAACCAACCTAGCCACTAGCACTATAGTGGTTCTCTTGGAGAGAAAAGAAGAAGGAAGGAGAACACTCTACATTCATCGACATCAATAACAAACTCAGAGTGATTCCTCAATAGTGAAGAGCTAGCTAGGGGTGGGCTGTATGTGAATTTTATTTCTATTTTTGAAGTATATGAAGGTTATTTTTAATAACCTTCGTTTAAAAAGATGTTTTTTAGAATACATTTGAAAAATACAAAAGAAACGAATTATATAAATTATGATTAAACTATTGAAGAAAATAAAATACCGATAACAAATCAGGAAAGATAACTGAATTAAAAGAAACAACAATAATGATAAATGGAAAGGATATGGTAATAATAAAACAACAAAATTGATCTTATGATAATCATTGAGCCTAATTTATATGATATTTTTGTTAACGGTACTAAAATATGGTTTTGAGACTAATGGGTTTTATCTCTTTTTTCAAATTCCTCTTCTGTTTTTAAAAAATATATTGTAATATGTATCTTCTTCTACTTTAAACAAGAAATAGATAAAATAAAATAAAAATAAACTTTTGTTCAAAGAGTGAAATTATTGGAACTGTTCATATTTAGTTTATCATCCGAAATCATATTACATTCTGGATTTAATTAGATAGGATGAATAGAGATGGTATTTGTTTAGTATGTAATTATTTTGAGTATAGTAATCTTAATCTAGAAATATATGATAATTTAATGATTCGATTTTCAAATTTTACTAATTTCAATTTAATCAAATTCACTCCGTATAAATAAGGATCAAATGTTTCCTATAAAAAAGTTAATTATTCATTCTAGCTTAGGATTCGAAATCAAGACTTTCAATAAAAACAAAAGATATTTTAATCATTTTACTAACATCCTTCGATAATATGAATTATGATTTAAACCTAAGAGAATCTTATGGTTATCTTGGATATAGTTTAAAAAGAATTATCAGCAAAATGACTTGATTTAATGGTGTGTCCAAATTTACAACTAAAAGGTTATATGATAGATTGATAAATACTTTTTATTTTTAATTAGAGATCACATCTTTGAAAATGGGAATGTAATCATTTTTTTTGTGGTAGAGAGCATTTTACCTCATTTAAAAGTGAGACTTCTCAACTTGAATCTAAGTTAGTCGGGTCTCAGGTGTTGGACGCTTTGTTACAAGTCGAATGATATTTTTCAAAAGGTCTCATTATATGTAGCTTTTTTGTTTTTTCAGCTATCAATATAGGACTTTGTTCACACATTCAAATATTTCTCCGTTGAACTAAGTTCCACATAATCCATCACTATTGATGGGCTAATTTGGAGATTATCTAGGTGCCACCCACATCAATCGAGTATTTATGTGTTATGGCCACCAAGACACACTAACTTTCTTTTTTGTATATGTGTTTTCAGAACTATGAGTAACGGTAAAAAACTGACTCGTAAATGGGTAAAGGCACTAAATCAGTGCTCCCTATTTTTTTTTGTTGAATCATTGGCTTTGATACAATTGGTTAAACTAAAAAAACTCAAAAATACTCTTAACATGGTGTGATATCTTTCACTTTTGGCCAAACTGCCCACATGATTTGCTCAAAAATGCCTCACCCTTTTCTTCTTTCCATGTCCGACTTTGTTCACACTGATCATCTTACAATTTTTTCTTTCTTTTGGATATCAATGTAGGACTTTATTCGCACATCCTACCTAAAATAAGTATTGGACACCAAATGAAAAAAACAAAGAGTATACTGTTTTTAAAGAAAGAGAAATTTCAATTTATTCTTTCTAACTATTCAATGTTCGGAACTTCCTATCATGATTTTTTATTAAGCACTTCTTATCAAAAGGTTCTCCAATCTCAAAATAAAAAATTGAAAGCTCTTATTAAGGGTTATAAAACGATCAGAATCATTCTATCAGATCGATCCTTGTTTACACAAATACTCAATAATTGATCTCTTGATCATTATTGAGCCTAGTTCTAATCCAATTGCACATTTTATCTAACCTATATTTATCACCTAAACCTAACCCATTGAATTTTTACGACAAATTTAATAGGACTACGCTCGTGCTCACGAATATAATGTTCTAGGTTAGACCATGCTATTCGAGAAAATAAGGGCCCCGAACAAGAAAAGAATAAGACATATTGTCTTAATATTTTCATAAACATTAAATGTAGACCTAGCATGATATATACCACATATTCTATCATAAAACATATAGTACCCACTGTTTTATTAGTATTCATGTATGGCCCCCCTCGATTTATTAGCTACTAGTATTAAGTTGTTTCCTTCAAAAAAGAAAAGGAAGAAAAAACAATTTATCCTGAGTGTTGTGTTTGATATATATATATTTTCATTTGAACAATCTAATTTTTGAATTGCATCGATTCGACTTAGTGAAATTCATACAGTGTGAGTATGCCCATAAGAGATAAAATGTTTCCTATGAAAAGGTAAACTTTTTATTCTAATTTAAGGTTTGAAGCGAGAACTCTAATTGAGAAAGGAGAGATTTCAATCACCCGATTCACATCGCGTAAGAATTTTCAATGAAAAGATTAATTTTTCAATTAGATTCAAAATCGAGATATTCAATTTATCATACCCTTAGATGAAGATCCTATGAAATATATGACTTAAACCTAAGAGAATCTTTTTTTATAAAATTAGAGAAAATTAGTTCATTAAGTTTTCGCGACATATAGATAAAATCCTCAATAAAAACAAAAGGTTTAATTGACAATCAGTGTTCTAATATACAACGAAATATTATAGTGAGTAATTATTGTTCCTCCATTTTAAATTAGAGGTCTCGATTCGAGCATGAAAATATAATTACATTATGAACAAAGCGATTTACCTTCCTGAAGTGAGAATTTTTATCCTAAATCTGAGTTAGTCGCCCCTCTAAACAAATATCGGATATCGGATGAAAAATCATATAAATATTAGTATTATATATCTATCTATATATAATAGGAGAAGAAAAAAGGACACATGTCAGCACCACAAAATTTAGAATTTTAAATAATAAATAATTAAATATTATATAACTAATTAAATATTCTAAATTCAAAATTTGAAATAAAAACACACATGTCAAATAAAGATCAATTGGTTATAAAACTCCACTTCAAATCAGTTAAAAAAATTCAAAATTCAATTTTAAAAAAAATTCTATCTAGGACAGATTTAATATTTTTTTTAAAAAAACTAAATTATGCCTTCTTTTTTTTAAATGCATGTATATAAACACGGATAAAATGTCATCTATTTTTATATAAAAATGCTGACAAATGTCATCACCAAAAAAAATTTATTTTATTTTTAATATCGTATAAAAAATTTGCTTTTTAATATTGTATAAAGCGGTTTTTTAAAAAACTTTTAAATCTGCTTTTTTTAAAAAAAAAAAAAAAAAAGTAGTATTGAAAAAAAAAACTGAATTTGTTTAGCAGATTTCTAAAAAGTACATAAACGGTTTAAATTCTTAAAAAGAGTTTTAAAAATAAATTTTAAATTTCAAAAGAATTCAAACACACGGTTTGCAAATCTTTCTAATAAATGAGTTAAAAAAACGGTTACAAAATTGAAACTATTTATATATATACTAATACTGTGATGTTGGCAAACCATTCTTTCAACTTTCTTTGTATCAGTTTTTGTTCTTCTTTTATCTTTGTCTTATTTATATGTATATTCATTGTTCTTCATTTTTGCTAAAAATTTTCAGTCTAAATGTTAAATTTTTGATATATTTTTTTTAGTACGTTTGTGTGTCACTTCAAAATGTGACAGGTTAATATTTGGAAGATTCTTGGAGTATAAAATCAACACTAGAGGTAAGTATTTATAATTTTTTATTTTAGAATTTAACAAATTTGTTCACTGTATTCATATCTCTTTTTTAAATATAGATTTTTAATCTTAGCGCAAGATAAATTAGTCATGATCATAAATTTAATACAAAATTTTAGCATATGTTTTTATTTGATTATTATATAAACAATCATGAAATGATCTCAATATTTTGTTGAAGTTATCTAAGATTCTATACTATTTTAGTAGTATATTTTGAGTTTGTTGGTTTGATGCTTGTGTTTTAATTAGTGGAATAATTTAGTGTGTTGATTTTATTTTTGATACTTTCTAATAAGGAAGTAAGAAAATATTTAAAAATTATAAAAAAATAAAATTAAAATAGTTACATATTTTTTAAGTAGTATTGTTGTGAAGAGTATGATGTTTAAACATATGTTATTTATGTTTGCCTATAAAGTTCGTTAAAACTATTATTTGTCTTATAGATGGGATATCTTTGATAATTCTATTTATTTTTATTAGAGCATGTTTGGATAGGTTTATAACTTATGGTTTATAAGACAAAAGTCACAAAATATAATTTGTAAAATCTTATTGCAATAGAAAAATAATTTCCTTATTAAAATTAATTATTTGTAATTTGTAATCATATTAAATTCTAAACTTAAATTTTAAAAATTAATTTTTATTAAAGATTACTTAAATTTATCATGATATAACCATTTAAAAAAATATATAAAATTTATAACTTCTATCTATATATAATCGGACAAGTAAAAAGTGCCACATGTCAGCACCACAAAAATTCTCCATTTTTTAGTTTTAAAAATAAAAATAAAAATTTTAAAATAATTTAAATCTGCATTGGTTAGTAATTTTAAATTTAAATTTTAGAATTTTGAAAAATCAATATATTTTGAACGGATTATTTTTAAAATTAAAAAGTTAACATAGATAAAATAACTCTTCTTTATTCTTTTAGAAATAATTGATTAGATGGCTAATGTTTAAATTTTATTGGACTCTTATATTTATTCTAATTAGAATTAGAGTATTTATTTTTATCCCATATATTTGTGAGTATAAGTGGGTAGTGGGGTACCTGTTGTGTAGTTTATTTTTAAAAATTTTTAAAAAAAAAACTGTCAAAAAATTTAAAAACCAAAACTGTCAATTCAAATGTCTTAAAACTGCCACCCACGTTTAAAGCTATATAATATAGCTTTTGATCTTTTTTAGCCGATCTCTCAATAATTGATTTTACTCTCTTTGATTCTCTATTTCCGTATCATTGTCCATTATTGATTCTCTATAAAAATTTAAAAGTCTTCAATTTACAGGAAAAAAAAAAAGTGAAGAAGAAGAAGAATGATTATTTTAATACCAAATTTTTTTATTGAAGATCATATATTTGTTCTCTGTTATATATTTGTGTTATTACAAAATAAATTTAAAATGTATTTTCAATTGATTCATCCTTTTTTTTCTATGTATATGTATTTAGTTGTATCCACATAATAAAAATATAATTTTTATTTCTTTAGGAATGAACTACTTCTAGGACTTCGTCACAGATTGAAGAATTCTCCACCATACAGGTAAAACACAAAATTTGGGAGTCTGTATTTTCTTTTTTTGTTATATCTTCTAAATTATAAATAAAATTTAAATTGTGAGGATTTCTATTAGAATTATTATGGAAAAAAAATTTCATTTAAAATCAACTCATGTCATTAGTAATTTAAGTGCATTGAATAGGTATGAAATTCTATTAACCTTAAATTTTTTAAATTTGTATTTAATTAAATCATCTGAAGAAGAAAATACTTATATTCAATCATTCATTCTTGCTTATAATGATGTTGGAGTCATAAAACAAGAAGAAATATGTAAATTTTTAATTTTGTCATTTATTCGGAAAATTCTAATGGGCTACTAATTATCATTATATTGACCATAGTTGTTTGAAAAGTGTTTGATATATAATTTTCATAACAATTCTTATCATTATCAACATTTGAATTTTTATCTTTACAAAAGTTATATAGAAAAAAGAATTTGAAATAAAAAAATCACTTTGTGAAACGATTCCACTTATTAAGGCAAATTCAAAGGTTACATGTGTAATCACATACTAAACACTATTGTGAAAAACAGTTAGAGAAGATATCATGGGGTTATATTTTTTATTTGATTAAAAAAAAGGGCATAAATAGAGCAAATAATTAAATGCTAAATATTATTGTTAATACACTTAGACAATGGAAGAATTATAACCAATAAAATAGAGAATAACATTAATTTTAAAATTTCACGCTTATGAAAAATATGTATTAATCAATATCTTTAAGTTATATATAATATGAGATGTAAAAATTGTCACATGTCATTATCATAAAAAGTAGTATTTTTCTCATTAGAAATAAAAGTTAATTCAAATTCCATCTATGTGTAAGTAAAAGGAAGAAAATCTAGCATTAAAAGCAAAATTCAATTTAATCTTAAAATAATTAAATATCTTTAAGTCTAATTGTTTGTCTTTAACTTAAAAAATGATCAAATTCAAATTTTAATAGTTTCTATTATTTTTGAAATTTTATTTTTAAAAAATCAAATTTTGGCAACTGTTTTAAATAATGAAATCTAAACTTATTTTCAATTATAAAAGAAACAGAAGGAAATGTGAGTTATTAGTAGTATTTTTTTTAATAGAAGATAAGATAAATTTTAAAATTTATGCATACATAACCAATAAAAAGTTATTAACCCAACCCACTTCTAAGTAACTTCCCCTTTCCCTCATTCACCTTACTCAGAGTATTGATATTTTTTTAAAAGTAAATAAATTGAATAATCATTTATTTATGTGTCACAACAACTTTAAGTAAACAAGGGGTTCAAACTTAAAAAAAATAAAAATTATTAAATTTTGACAACATATGCTTCATTCTCTATCTAATTTGGATGATATTATATTTCATATAGTGAATGAAATTACATTTGTTGGATTTAAACAATGAGAAGATTTTTACTAAGGAAATAAAAGCATAATAAAAAATAAATAGAATTTTGAAAGTCAAAAACTATATATTTATATACGTAATATTAAAATATGAGTAATTAAAATATGAGTGATAATATATATATATATATATATATATATATATTTTAAAATATGTATGGCATAAGGTTAACACAATAACGATAGACATGAACAACAAAATGAAAAATATATAAATAAAGTAATTTCAATGTAAAAGAATAAATATTTAAATTGATATGAAAAAGTATTCTGAAATATTAAAAAAATAATACTATACGAATAAGATCATGTAATTGGAACGTACTAAATAACGACAAAAATGAAAATAATTAATTGAAAAAATATTCAAGAAACATATTTAAAATAAAAAATTAAATTCAAATTTTCATGTTGATATCTCCATTTTAAAGATAAAAATTACTCACTTTGATATGTAAGATAATTAATTTAAATTCAAAATTTAATAATAACATTATTATTTATTTGAACTATAAATGAAAAAGTTGATAAAAATATCATTGTAGAAAAAGAATTAAATAAAGAGGAGAATGATAATGTATAACGAAACCATGCAATAGATAGTATCGTGTAACTTAATTCTTAAGGCATAAAATCTAGAATTGAAAATCTAATATAATGAAATAAATTTAGCAACATAATAAAAAATTTAAAAGTACTAAAATTTCATATAGGAATTTTTATAAACTTAATTTAATTAAATATAAAATTATATGTTAAAAATAAAATGGAAGGAAATTATTGTATATTATCACATCACATGCATATAATATAAAAAGATAATCCTTACAAGTATCGATAGCTTTTTCAAAAGCTTTAAACATTGGAAAAAAAACATTTCTTCTTATCTTTTGGATACAAAATTCAATCTAACAATATTAATTAATATAATCTTATTTCGATTACTAAAATCCTATATGACAAAACTAATTAAAATATACAATAGAAAATTATTTACAAAAAGAGTGATAGAGATAAAATAAAAATATTTGCACTGTGAATTCGTTGCAAAACTTAAGTAACAAAATGACATAATACAAAAAGAAATGTTATTAATAATTTAGACAATAAAGAATTGCAAGAAATATAATTTTATTTGTACCAACAAACACTTAATTTGCATAAATCAAATTTATTTTTATCGTTATCTTTAAATGTGTAAAACTATTTAATGATTCAATTTTTAAGTAAAATGGCCGTGCATCGCGCGGGTATGTATACTAGTTAAATAAAAGAGAGAGAAGAGAAATATCTTTTTTTTTCCTTTGGGTGCGGGTCATAATGGGTCAAGACAAAGACCCAATTCCTAACCTAACCCAAGTTTTCTTGGGTCGAAAAGGGTTGGTCAAAATGTGTTAGGTAATGAGTTATATAACGGGTCGAGACCGAACCCAACACATTTTTTTACTACACGTAATTATTTTGTTTGTTCTATTAAACTATTTTAGTACCTAATTAAATTAATATTTTTCTTTATTATATATGGCTATATATAACATATCAAATTGAAAAATAAGTTTTTTTAAAAACATTTTGACAAGATTTCTCAATAGCCAATTCGGATTACATATCAATCCAATTTTTAATGGGTTGGGTTGAGCTAATGAATGAGACAATTATGGGTCAATGATCCGCCCAAATTTAAACGGGTTGAGCGAGTTAGATGGGTTGGATTTGATTTTTCCACTCCTATATTATTTATTTTTTATTTTTTAAGAATCGAGAAATAAATAAATACTACTTCCTCCGATTTAGTTTGTGACATTATTCTCAAATTAGTTTATTGATGCAGTTCTATTATTTGAATAATTATTTTTATACCTCCTACTTTTTCTTTAATGAAATAATTTATATGACCAATATGTCTAATAGATTTTTACAATACCCAACATCTAAAAAATCTCACAACAAAAAATAATCACGTTCTTTATTTTTATTTGTATAAATTTTAGCAAGTATACAGTAAATGATCAATATATAATCACTATATTATCTATTATAATTGATGCATACACTGATTATACATATATACTTACATAGTTATATATACACTTGTTATGCACTCAATGTACACTAAAGACAATTACAAATTATTACGATTAGATGGAAAATATATATTTTTTAAATGATTTACCTAAAAACATTATAGTCCCAAAAAATTTTATTTTATTTTTAAAAAAACGTCCACAATTTTTTATTTGTATGGGACCAAGTACCAACTGATCACATACATCCAATAGTGGGCCAATAAATATGCAAATTGGCACATGGTTTATGAAAAATCCTGATGATAGATAGGTGACTAATCAGAATTCTAGTACTATGATTTGACACTTATCTTTTTTTTCCTTGTTTTTTTGTTTTTATCTTAAATAATATATTAATAAACTCTATATACAAGTTATCTATCGGAGCAATATTTTTATCGGTCTATTAACAACAAGTAGATCCACATTAGGAGAATGAGTAATGTGTCACGAAAATTAGTACAATAAGCCGTGAGTACACTTCTTGATAATAAAATTAAGGGACAATCGATATGAGATAGTCATAATAAAATTTACAAGTCATGTTCTAATGTGATTAAAAACAAAAAAGGAAAGATTTCGTAAGACTCTATTTGATAAATAAGTTGATTATTCAGAACGTTTTGTTATTATCATGGATTATTCACTTTTATTACAATCGATCGAAATTGCCTCGTGTCATTTATAATCACCACTATAAGATTATAATTATATAGCATTATTGCACTCTATACTGCTTAGAAGAAGATATGAAGGACTTTACATGTTGTATTCTTCTATCTTTTGATGTAAAAGAAGACACATGATTTTAACTTATTAAATATCTAAAATAAATGAGTTTATTAGTGAATTTCATAAAGCATGCAATCATTGTTAATTGTCATTTATAACTAGATGTCTAATCGTACCTAGTGAACAAAATATAAACACAGAAACTATATGTAGAAGAAAGTTTGCACCATCGAATTTATACCTTTTTTTAAGTAGACATTAAAAGTTTGTGGGTGTCCTATTATTCACGAAAATATTTTTAACAATTATAAATACACCATTTTAATCCATTCTCAGATCATGTGTAATTTAACGTATTAGAAACATGTGAATGAAAAAAAAATCACGCAAACTTTAAATTTATAGTTGTTGAAAATGGTTTCATGGGATAATAGGACCCCCACAATCTTTAGGTATCTATCTACTTAAAAAAAGGATATACGTTCGATGAGATAAGGTAATCATGTATTTTCTCTTTTATAATATATAATAAGTATCTTGTGTGAATATTGAATACTATAAATATCGTTCATCAACTTCATTAAATGATAATAATTCATGTGATTAACGTTTACATTTGATAATTGCATCATTAACTTTTATATTTGAAAGTAATATCAATTACTACTTATATTACTCCTAATAAATAAAACACATTGATAACCACTATCCAATGTATAGTGATTGTCAATTTGTGTATTAGGCTACACATTCTATGATCATCAAAGAAAATTAAAATGTTTTTTCGGGGGAGGAGGGGGATTATTTTTTCGAAAATTTGAAATGTTCAAAAAATAAGTAAAAATACTTTTAAGTAAAAGAAAAATTAATTATTTCTTAAAAATAACAAAAATTGAAGCGGAAAAGAATCTTGACACAAATATCCCCCTTATAAACAACTTGTGAGGTTACTACGTATAACAACTCATTTCCTTTTATTAATATTTCAATCATACATTTAATTATTTAAATGATAAAACAAAATGACAATTCTTCATATACTTGTTGCAATTATCAAACATTTTTAAATGAATTAGTCAACCATGATATTGCTTGTTTTTTAAAAGTACTTTTCTGAAAAACTATCTTAATAAAAATATTTCTCAAAAATGAGCGATTTTTAGTTGATTGGTCAAACAGGCTCTAAGTTCACAACTCCCAGAGAAGTATAATCGTACTACATAGAATCACATCAATAATACAAATACCGTCTCTTTTCTCTCTACTTTATTATTATTATTATTATTGTTGTTATCATCATCATCATCATCATCATTATTATTATTATTATTTCAATACTATAATATCATTGTAAATCTGGCTCCTCGATCAATTGTAAAGAATTTTTCTTTTTATACTTATCCTTTAGGTTTGACGTAACTAAAGTAGAAAGTAATTTTCAAATATATTGAGGCTAGCGATATCATATGATCTACTGAGAAAAAATTCACGAAAAAGCAAACAAAAATGACTGACTACATTAAACTAGTTATAAGTTATATCATGGTACATTAAGAAAGGATGAGTGAAATGGAATTGATGAATGATGGATTCCTTTCATGTTTCACTTTGAAAATGATAGATCTTTAGAACTTGCAACTTTTTGTCACACCCACATAGGGATATGTCATACTTTTGGATATATTATAAATACATATATGGAGACATTTCTCCAAAAGGTCACTCTCTTTAAATACATGCTAAGCCTTACAAAACAAACCTGGTATGTTAAGGTCCTAAAATATCAATACTCCATTATTGCATAAATGTTTTGGTCCTTTTTGGACAATATATATTATTCGAAATAACAGTGCTTCAAATTTTATTTTATTTTACATAATTTGAAGATATTTTTGTGTAAATGTTATTTTCGCCTTAAATGACTATTTCTTAAATAGTAGTTTTTACCATTTGGTAGAGCCAACTAAGATGGGCCAACATTAGCATACACATTGGCCCAACATGCTCTTGATGGCCTATTTTTGGATTTTTTGAGGGTGTGTTTCGTATAGTATAAAATATTTTCTGAAAAGTATTTTTAAAATTTTTCCTTGTCTGGTTGGTCGAGCTCCTTAAAATGAGGAAAATAAGTTTCCTTATGGAAATAGCAGAAACAAGTTTTAGAAGTAACTTTAAAGTTCTTTATCTCTTTCCCACCCACCCAACATCCCCAACACCATCTCTTGACCATTTCACCCTGGAACTCCCACTCTGAACCCTATTCCACTCTTATAATATTTCACTAGCTTACATATAAAAGCTCCTAAGAGACAAATCTAATGTATGTCTGGTAAACAATAAAATATTATTTTTTTTGAAAGAAAAGTTCAAGATCATCCCTTGTGAGATTTATTCTCTTAATTCACCCTACTTTGGAGTATTGAATTGTTACAATCTTTAACCAAAAAATAATACTGTATACGTCTCAATTTATGTGTCATCCGTTTTAGTCCATCCAAGAAAAATGTCACATTACATTATTAGGTAGCTATTCAATGACACCACCCCCATTTGATCATTATTGAGTCTCACTTAACACTTAATTGTGAAGAAACGTCAACTAACAGTAAGTACTAAAGTGACATTAAGGACAACTTGGATAAAAATAATAAAATCTTCTTTTATTTCTTAACCTCGATGCCTAACCACACGGTGCCACATAAATTGAAAATAAAATTGTTACAATATCATCTTACAAGTGATCTGTTGGGGCTAATTTTGCTATGGAAAAATCACACCACACATCTATTTAAGGGTTAATATTACAACTTTTAGATCTACTTTTTTAATATTACTACTTATAACATTTTAATTACAAGTATTAACAGATTAGTTTTAATTTATAAATTAAGTAATTATATATTATTAACTAATATATATTATATAATGTTATATAATTAATAGGTGAGAGAAATAATATTAATGAGAGAGAATCAATTTGTAATTATCTATTACACCTTTTAAGAGATTTTTTAACTTATCATATGTCAACCCACACCCCACCCTCACGTTACTCTCAAAATATCTTTTCCATAAATATAGTAATTTATAATTGACAAGATAAATCTTTCCCTTGATATTCTCCTAATTAGTTGATTTTTATTTTGATTATTTTATTACTCCCAAGATAAATATTGATTTCTATTCAAATACTTTTTATTTATTAATGACTATTGGGGCCTTTATTTTAAAATAAATAAATATATCACCGTATATTGTAACATGTAATTTTCTCTCACTTTAATTTATCTTTTTTGCTTTTCTTGATGTTTTTTATTTTAAATTTTGATATTATTTTTTATTTTTTTAATATGATTTTTTCAGAATTAAGAATTCTAGATTTTGAAAGAGTGATTTCGTTTTTTATTTTAATTAATCTGAAACTTGATTTTTTTAGAAAAAAAATCGTTTTACTGAAATTTTGAACTCGTTTTTGGTGTGTTTTTCTATATCTAAAATATTATTTTGTGGGTGAAATAAGTATATTTAATTCTGAAATTTGTTGATAAATATAGATTATATGAGATCATAAAATCTTTAATAAGGAGTTTTTAAGTTTTAGGCTAAATATGATTTAAAAAAAAATCACACTTTAATACGGAATATAAATTGAAGAGAGAGTAAAATATAGAACTTGTATTAATTATTGCAGTTAAACTTTTAATTGCATATTTTGATTTTTGGATGATGTACATTTCTTTTGTTTCAATTTCTGATAACAATATATAATATGCATTATTTTACAGTCAAATTTATACCCGTTGGATACCAATGTCACGACCCAAAAATGGACGTGATGGCACTCGTCTTATCCCACCAAGACAAATCAGCCTAAAACTCAACTATTTCAATAAAATGCGGAAATTTTATAATCAACTCTAAAATACCCCCAAAATCTGGTTGTCACATGTACAAGCCTCTAAAGTATTACAATTGATTCAAAAGAAAAACAAAAGTCTCAAATGACATTGTTTCTAGAATAGAACAAGATCATAAATAGGAGTAAGAAGGTCCGCTGAGATGACAAACAGCTACCTCACAAATCTCCAAGAAGCCTCGTGAAAGCAGAGAATGACAAGTACCACAAAAATCCAGGCTCGTAACCTACAAACATTGTAGAAGCAAGGGGTGAGTACCAAACTACACGGTACTCAGCAAGTAAACTCCTAAACACAAGCTAAGGGAATAGAATACGGGTACTCCTTACCACCCCAACCGAACCTCCACAACTACAACTTGCATAAAATCAGCCCAACCTAATAGTTCATAGTTTACAAGCACATGTCTCAACAACAACACTCTAACAATTACATATCCTCAACAACAAACTCAATATTCATCAATCAAAGTTCCACAGAAAGGCACTCATAAGATTAGCAAAACACAATATCAAGTTCACTATTGATAAATATGTGCAATGCAATGGAATGCAATGTCAGGTATAGTGATGCATGCCTGACCTAGTGATACACAGTCGTTGTCTCTCAGTCTGGGAACCATGGGGGACACATCTGTCCATGCATCCGTCGCGGCGCGCGACACGTCCCTCGATAATAGTATTCATCGCAGCGCGCAATACGTCCCTCAATATAAAGTATCCATTGTGGCGCGCGATACGTCCCTCAAAATGGTACATCCTCTTGTCACATAACACTATTATAACCATGTCTCAGAACTTATGCAAATTACATGTTCACACAAATAATGAGGAGATGACAATTTTCATAACAAGGCACAATTCACAACAATGCAATTGTAATACAACATCAACAATTAAGCAATAAGCCTTCAAATCATTCTCAAACATCACACACCAACAATTAATCACATTACCTTTTTATTACCTTTTTTTCATCATTAGAATTATTCAACATGGACAAGTTAACCCATCACCAATTTCCATTACTCCCAAACACATATTACAAGGAAATATACGAATTTCATACACTTAACAAGGGTTTAAAAATCCACTTGCCTTAAATAACTGAACAATCACTCCGGGACTTGAGCCTTCCTTTTTCGTTGAACTTCCAAATCAATGCAATTTATTCACAAAAATAATCGCGATAAGATTTCTAATTTAATAACACCCATATTACTATAATCCAGTTCCTAATTCTTGATGCCAACCCATACGCTACATATCATCCTCCTAAATTTGAAGCCTAGGATTAAGTCTAATTTCCTCTAAATATCATAAATTTGATAATAATCCTCTCAAACAATATACCTAATATTTAATTCTATATACCAATATATCAAAACTTGAATTATAACCTGATAATTATAAGAAAATCGTGAAACTCAGACTGTATTCACAATCAAAATGAATGCCTTCATTAATTGCCATGTTTACATGATGGCACGAAGTCCAATTCTCCAATTCTAAATCACCGCAACTTACAAATATATATAAAATAATTTACTTTAAGTGCGAAATTAGTTTTCCTCTTTACTGTTTCCTCTCATTATTAAAATAATAACGAAAAATGATTGTCATGATTTTAAGTTAAATCCTAATGAAAATTATGTTGAATCGCTAGAATTTCAGCCATAAATGCTAAAAAGATAACAACGATTCGATAGGATTTGTCGTCATAATCCCAACAATACCCTCGTTAAAAAAACGATTATTTTTGCATTGTTTTTCTTAACAATGTTAAATTATATATAATGACACCATAAGATTCTATATATTAATTTGTGCAAATCAACCCATAACATTTGAATCCTTCTAAGGTTTAATTAATTAATAATTGAATGTGAAAAGGTCCACTCATGGTACTCTTTTTCACTTCTAATTAATTTACCCCTACAAGAAAAAAAAATATTTGACTAATAGAATTTATCTTTCAATGCTAGAAAATCAACATAATACATACCAAATATAGTTGATTCTATAATAGTTGAGCCTTATCCTAAACCTAGTGTACCTTTATCTACCTATTCTAGTTAATCAATTAAACCTAAATCATTGAAAAAATTTACAGCTCTTTTAATAGGAATAACAAGTAGCACTATTCTCACAAACTTAATTAACCTAATAAATGATATAGTGAACCCCCTATCATACAACATAGTACCTAGATTACAAATTTGAGCATATAATTTTGTAGTCAACTTATGTATATGGATAAATATGGGATCCCTAGGATTCTAGCTAGTATTAGAGTATAACAAAATACCTACTAGTAGTAATATCCATGTATGTTTTTTTTTTTTGCCCTAGTAATTATATCCATGTATTATTCAAGTTGAATTATTTTTTGTTTGGAACCCCTTCATTTGGCCTTAAAAAATGTTTGTTAATTCAAATAATAATAAACTTTGAAACCACGCCTTTCCTTTGGTATGATCTCGAATACCATAATTTATCTTTGAATGGGTTTCACCTTTATTAAAGAAGGGTAATTAATTTGTGGACGACTAGATTAGTGATGTTGAAATTGTGACCATATCTAATTCTGAGGTTGGCCTAATCTAACTTAATGATGCGCTTCTAGAGTTTTTTCGACTTGAAATACTGCACAAAACGTCTTTCTTACTCAATGAGTTGTTAGTCAATGAAGTCATCTCGGACATCAAGACTAGTATTGTCTAAAATGTGACCACATCTAATTCTGAGGTTGGCCTAATCTATCTCAATGACAACACACTTCTAGAAATTTTTTATCTGAAATATTTGCAAAACGTCTTTCTTACTCTATAAGTTGTTAGTAGATCAATGAAGTCATTGCGGATAACAAGACTCGTGGAGTTGAAAATGTGACCACATCTAATTTTGAGGTTGGCCTAATCTATATATCTTAATGACACACTTCTAGAGATTTTCGATTTGAAATACTGCGCAAAACGTCTTTCTTACTCAATGATTAGTTAGTCAATGAAATCATTATGAATCCCTAATTCGTCTCATTTTTGGACTTTTGCATGTTTGACATTAACCAACCTAGCCACTAGCAGAGTGAACATACTCAGAGTGATTCCTCAAAAGTGAAGCGCTAGGAGTGGGTTGCATGTAAATTTTATTTCTATTTTTGAAGGATAAGAAAGTTATTTTTCGTTT
Source organism: Solanum verrucosum (assembly GCF_900185275.1). Taxonomy (NCBI): domain Eukaryota; kingdom Viridiplantae; phylum Streptophyta; class Magnoliopsida; order Solanales; family Solanaceae; genus Solanum; species Solanum verrucosum. The sequence goes on from NW_026019957.1 coordinate 1,317,617, forward strand.
AAAAAGATGTTTTTCAAAATACATTTGAAAAATACAAAAGAAACGAATTGTATAAATTATGAGGAAACTATTGAACAAAATAAAATATCAATAACAAGTCAGGAAAGATAACTGAATTAAAAAAAACAACAATAAAGTTAAAATGGAAAGGACATGGTAATAATAAAACAACAAAATTGATCTTATGATAATCATTGAGACTAATTTATATGATATTTTTGTTAACGGTACTAAAATATGGTTTTGAGACTAATAGGTGTTGTGTGAGTATGGTTTTATCTCTTTTTTCAAATTCCTCTTTTGATTTAAAAATATATATTGTAGTATGTATCTTCTTCTACTTTAACAAAAAATAGATAAAATAAAATAAAAATAAACTTTTGTTCAAGAGTGAAATTATTGGAACTGTCCATATTTAGTTTATCGTCTGAAATCATATCACATTCCGGATCTAATTAGACAGGATGAATTGAAATGGTATTTGTTTAGTATGTAATTATCTTGAGTATAGTAATCTTAATCTAGAAATATATGATAGTTTAATGATTCGATTTTCAAATTTCACTACTCTCAATTTATTCAAATTCATACCGTATAAGTAAGGATCAAATGTTTCCTATCAAAAAGTTAATTATTCATTCAAGCTTAGGATTCGAAATCAAGACTTTCAATAAAAACAAAAGATATGTTAATTATTTTACTACATCCTTCGATAATATGAATTATATCTTAAACAGAATCTTATGGTTATCTTATACATAGTTTAAAAAGAATTGTCAGCAAAATGACTTGATTTAATGGTGCGTGTCCAAATTTACAACTAAAAGGTTATATGATAGATTGATAAATACTTTTTATTTTTAATTAGAGATCACATATTTAAATCTGGGAATGTAATAATTTTTTAGTAGAGAGCATTTTACCTCATTTAAAAGTGAGACTTTTCAACCTGAATCTAAGTTAGTCGGGTCTCAGGTGTTGGACGCTTTGTTAGAAGTCGGATGATATTTTTCAAAAGGTCTCACACCATTTAAAGTATCATTACATCTTATATGTAGCTTCTTTGTCTTTTCAGCTATCAATATAGGACTTTTTTCACACATTCAAATATTTCTCCGTCGAACTAAGTTCCACATAATCCATCACTATTGATGGGCTAATTTGGAGATTATCTAGGTGCCACCCACATCAATCGAGTATTTATGTGTTATGGCCACCAAGACACACTAACTTCCTTTTTCGTATATGTGTTTTCAGAACTATGAGTAACGATAAAAAACTGACTCGTAAATGGGTAAAGGCACTAAATCAGTGCTCCCTATTTTTGTTTGTCGAATCATTGGCTTTGATACAAATGGTTAAACTAAAAAAACTCAAAAATACTCTTAACATGGTGTGATATCATTCACTTTTGGCCAAAAATGCCTCACCCTTTTCTTCTTTCCATGTCCGACTTTGTTCACACTAATCACCTTACAATTTTTTCTTTCTTTTGGATATCAATGTGGGACTTTATTTGCACATCCTACCTAAAATAAGTATTGGACACCAAATGAAAAAACAAAAAGTATACTGCTTTTAGAGAAAGAGAAATTTCAATTTATTCTTTTTAACTATTCGATGTTTGGAACTTCCTATCATGATTTATTATTAAGCACTTTTTATCAAAAGGTTCTCCAATCTCAAAATCAAAAATTGAAAGTTCTTATTAAGGGTTATAAAACGATCAGAATCATTCTATCAGATCGATCCTTGTTTACACAAATACTCAATAATTGATCACTATTGAACCTAGTTCTAATCCAAATGCACATTTTATCTAACCTATACTTATCACCTAAACATAACCCATTGAATTTTTACGGCGAATTTAATAGGACTACGCTCGTGCTCACGAATATAATGTTCTAGGTTAGACCATGCTATTCGAGAAAATAAGGGCCCCGAACAAGAAAAGAATAAGACATATTGTCTTAATATTTTCATAAACATTAAATGTAGACCTAGAATGATATATACCACATATTCTATCATAAAACATATAGTACCCACTGTTTTATTTGTATTCATGTATGGCCCCCCTCGATTCATTTGAACGATCTAACCCAACACAGTTTTTTGGGTCGAAAAGGGTTGGTCAAAATATGTTAGTTAATGAGTTATATAACGGGTTGAGACCTAACCCAACACATATTTTTACTAAATTTAATTATTTTGTTTGTTATATTAAACTATTTTAGTACCTAATCAAATTAACATTTTTCTTTATTATATATGGCTATATATAACATATCAAATTGAAAAATAAGTTTTTTTTAAAAATATTTTGACAAGATTTCTTAGGAGCCAATTCGGGTTACATATCAATCCAATTTTTAATGGGTTGGGTTGAGCTAATGAATGAGACGGTTATGGGTCAATGATCCACCCAAATTTAAACGGGTTGAGTGAGTTAGATGGGTTGGATTTGATTTTCCACCCCAATATTATTTATTTATTTAGAATCGAGAAATAAATAAATACTACTTCCTCCGTTTTAGTTTGTGACATTATTTTCAAATTAGTTTATTGATGCATTTCTATTATTTGAATAATTACTTTTACACCTCCTACTTTTTTTTTAATGAAATAATTTATATGACCATATGTCTAATAGATTTTTAGAGTACACAACATCTAAAAAATCTCACAACAAAAAATAATCATGTTCTTTATTTTTATTTGTATAAAATTTAGCAAGTATACAGTAAATGATCAATATATAGTCACTATATTATCTATTATAATTGATGCATACACTGATTATATATATATATACTTACATAGTTATATATATATATACACTTGTTATGCACTCGATGTACACTAATGACAATTACAAATTATTACGATTAGATGGAAAATATTGTTTTTTAAATGATTTACCTAAAAACATAATAGTTCCAATTTTTTTTTTTTATTTTGAAATGTCCACAATTTTTTATTTGTATGGGACCAACTGATCACATACATCCAATAGTGGGCCAACAAATAGTCAGAATTCTAGTCATATTGAATTTACCATGTGCTTATATTGTATAGTACTATGATTTGACACTTATCTTCTTCTTTTTTTCCTTTTTTTTTGTTTTTATCTTAAATAATATATTAATAAACTCTATATACAAGTTATCTATCGGAGCAATATTTTTACCGGTCTATTAACAACAAGTAGATCCACATTAGGACAATGAGTAATGTGTCACGAAAATTAGTACAATAAGCCGTGAATACACTTTTTGATAATAAAATTAAGGGACAACCGATAAAAGACAGTCATAAGAAAATTTACAAGTCATGTTCTGATGTGATTGAAAACAAAGAGGAAAGATTTCGTAAGACTCTATTTGATAAATGAGTCGATTATTCAGAACGTTTTATTATTATCATGAATTATTCACTTTTATTACAATCGATCAGGATTGCCTCGTGTCATTTATAATCACCACTATAAGATTATAATTATATAGCATTATTGCACTCTATACTGCTTAGAAGAAGATATGAAGGACTTTACATGTTGTATTCTTCTATCTTTTGATGTAAAAGAAGACACATGATTTTAACTTATTAAATATCTAAAATAAATGAGTTTATTAGTGAATTTAATAAAGCATGCAATCATTGTTAATTGTCATTTATAACTAGATGTCTAATCGTACCTAGTGAACAAAATATAAACACAGAAACTATATGTAGAAGAAAGTTTGCACCATCGAATTTATACCTTTTTTTAAGTAGACATTAAAAGTTTGTGGGTGTCCTATTATTCACGAAAATATTTTTAACAATTATAAATACACCATTTTAATCCATTCTCAGATCATGTGTAATTTAACGTATTAGAAACATGTGAATGAAAAAAAAATCACGCAAACTTTAAATTTATAGTTGTTGAAAATGGTTTCATGGGATAATAGGACCCCCACAATCTTTAGGTATCTATCTACTTAAAAAAAGGATATACGTTCGATGAGATAAGGTAATCATGTATTTTCTCTTTTATAATATATAATAAGTATCTTGTGTGAATATTGAATACTATAAATATCGTTCATCAACTTCATTAAATGATAATAATTCATGTGATTAACGTTTACATTTGATAATTGCATCATTAACTTTTATATTTGAAAGTAATATCAATTACTACTTATATTACTCCTAATAAATAAAACACATTGATAACCACTATCCAATGTATAGTGATTGTCAATTTGTGTATTAGGCTACACATTCTATGATCATCAAAGAAAATTAAAATGTTTTTTCGGGGGAGGAGGGGGATTATTTTTTCGAAAATTTGAAATGTTCAAAAAATAAGTAAAAATACTTTTAAGTAAAAGAAAAATTAATTATTTCTTAAAAATAACAAAAATTGAAGCGGAAAAGAATCTTGACACAAATATCCCCCTTATAAACAACTTGTGAGGTTACTACGTATAACAACTCATTTCCTTTTATTAATATTTCAATCATACACTTAATTATTTAAATGATAAAACAAAATGAAAATTCTTCATATACTTGTTGCAATTATCAAACATTTTTAAATGAATTAGTCAACCATGATATTGCTTGTTTTTTAAAAGTACTTTTCTGAAAAACTATCTTAATAAAAATATTTCTCAAAATAAGCGATTTTTAGTTGATTAATTGGTCAAATAGGCTCTAAGTTCACAACTCCCAAAGAAATTTGGGAAAGAGGAGAGTTAATTGGGAATATGGGAGGATGAATGTGGAGAGATTAATGGGGGAATGGTTGTAATATGGAAGGATTGTAGGATTTTTAGGGGTTTAGAAACGGTTAGGAGGAAAATATGGGAAGTGGGAAATGATTTGAAAAATGGGGGTTTCATTTAAAAGAGGTCCGGGTCGAGTCAGGCAGAACTAGGGTTTGGATCCACGAGACCCCGTCTACGGTCCGTGGGTCAACCTACGGTCCGTAGATGGGGTTAGTAGGTCACTTTTACACATAGGAAAATTTATAAGTCTTACTTGGGATCTACGAACGCCATTCACGGTTTGTGGAATGAACCACAGACCGTCGATGGGGTCCGTAGACCTCTGCACAGACCTTTTCTGCAGATTTTTGCTTTTCGCCCCTGCACACATAGCAACCATTATGCCTTTCTTGTTACATTTTCTGGACTCTTTTTAGACATGGACCCTATGCTATCTCTAGCCAACACAAACAAAAATAAACCACCTATCTAAAGGAATTCAGAAAAGCAAATAAACAAAGAAAACTACTAAACCGAAAAGAAGAACCTATGGTTGGCTAGATTGTACATCTTGGGTTGCCTCCCAAGCAGTGCTTGATTTAACGTTGCGGCATGATGCAAGCCTCTTGATTACTTAGACTTCATCAAGATAGTAGTCCTTAAACCTTGTTCTCTCATTGTTCTCAAGATCCACCGCTCCATGTGGGAGCACTTCCGTGACTAAGAATGGCCCGGTCCACTTGGACTTGAGCTTGCCCGGAAACAACCGCAACCTAGAGTTGAATAGAACCACAAGATCACCTACAACAAATTCTCACTTTTCATTCCTTTAATCATGATACTTCTTCATCTTCTCCTTGTACAAGCCTGAACTTTCATAAGCTTTTAGGAGAAACTCATCAAGATGATTCAAGACACTCATTCTCTGATTTGATGTGGCGCCCCAATTCAAATTTAGCTTCTTTAGCGCCCACATAGCATAATGCTCTAGCTCTATCGGCAAATGGCAAGACTTTCCATATACAAGTTGGTTGGGGGACATACCTATGGGAGTCTTGAATGCGATGCTATAGACCCATAGGGCATCATCAAGCTTCCTTGACCAATTAGTTCTATTAGCATTACAGTCTTAGCCAAAATCTATTTGATCTATCTGTTGGACACTTCAACTTGCCCACTAGACTCCGGATGGTATGGAGTGGCCACATTGTGGTGGACGCCATATTTCTCAAGTAGCGCCTTGAACAACTTATTACAAAAGTGGGAACCTCCATCGCTGATAATCACCGTAGGTGTACCAAACCTGTAGAGGATATTCTTTTTCAAGAATGCGGTGACACTTTTACCTTCATTGTTGGGAAGAACAATTGCTTCCACCCACTTCGACACATAATCTACCGCAACAAGAATAAACTTCATCCTATGTGAACTCATAAATTGACCCATAAAATCAATGGCCCATACATCGAAGAGCTTTATCACCAATATAGGATTCATAGGAAGCTCTTGCCTCTTCGAAATTCCTCCTTCTCTTTGGCAACGATTAAAAGACTTGGCGAAATCATGAGCATCTTGGTGGATGATAGGCCAGTAATACCCACACTGGAAATTTTTTATGCGCAGTCCGAACCACTATGATGCCCACCAATATGCGATGTATGGCACGTCTCTAGTATACTCAACATCTCGACCTCGGGCACACAATGATGAATAATCCCATTAGCACAACAACAATACAAGTAAGGTTCATCCCTAAAGAACTTCTTCACATTATGCATAAACTTTTTCCTTTGGTGAAAAGACAAATCTGATGGCACCAGATCACTTGCCAAATAGTTAGCAAAGTCTGCGAACCAAGGAATCAGATCATGAGAAGCAACCAATACCTGTTCATCTGGAAAAGCATCATTAATTTCAGCCCTATCACCAAGCTTGAGCATAGCTTCTTCCTCCAATCTGGACAAGTGATCGGCAACCTGATTTTCTGTCCCCTTTATATCCTTCACCACAAAATCGAACACTTGCAGCAACAACACCCATCTAATCAACCTCGATTTTTCATCCTTCTTAGCCATCAAATACCTCAATGGAGAATGGTCAGTATGTATAATGACCTTGGTACCAAGCAAGTAGGATCGAAATTTCTCGAATGCAAAAACCACTGCAATAAGCTCCTGTTCAGTCACTGCATAGTTCTTTTGAACCACATTTACAACTTTGCTAGCATAGTAAATAAAATGAAGAACCTTCTCTCGCCTTTGTCCCAATACCACACCAAGCGCCACTCCACTCGCATCACACATTACCTCAAACGATTAACCCCAATTCGGTGAAATAATGATAGGTGCAGTAACTAAATTCTCCTTCAACTCTCCAAATACTATCAGACAAGCATCATCAAAATCTAATTTATACTCGTTTCCGAGCAGTTTGCACAATGGATGTGCAATTTTGGAGAAATCCTAGATGAATCTCCTATAGAAACACGCATGCCTAAGAAAACTTCTAACACCTTTAACATAGATAGGCGGTGAACGCTTTTCTATCACCTCAACTTTCGCTCTATCAACCTCAATACCCTTCTCAGAGATTCGATGACCCAGAACTATCCCTTCTTTGACCATAAAGTGGCACTTCTCCCAATTGAGCACAAGATTTCATTCCTCACACCATTCCTTGGCAATTAGGACAACCCTTTTCGGTGTGGGAAGCACTGGGGGATCATGTTATAGCTCACATGGTCTCTCTGTCGGTTAAGGCTACTTCACACATTAATAATTAACTAAGGTTTCTTAAAGAAGTATCTCATATGTCTTCAAAGGTTCTAAATGATTTTAGCTTGCATTGACCATGTTTTAGAGATATATAATGGAATAGGCCCTTAGCTTTCAAGTGTCATCTTTAGACCTAAGGGGGAGATGATAAGAGGAGAAATCAAGGCAAGTGTTGAGAAAATGATAGAAATGAGCTCAAAAGAGTATGAGAGGAATCTTTTCAGAGGTCCTTTTAGTAGTGGAGTGATGTTAGATGGATAAGGTTAATGATATTATCGTGATAATGATGTTGTGATAATTCCATCGGAGGTTATAAATGTGGAGGAAGAGGAGGATGAGTTTTTACTATGAGAAATAGTCAAATGAGAGCCCTTAGTTGCTTTCGAGTAGTAATGCGGGAAATTCTAGTTGGTATGGAAGAGATGATAATGGAATGAGAACTTCTTAAAGAGCTGGTTAGTAGGAGCTCAGGGAGTTGTTAGAATGCTAAGCTTGAATGTGGTGTCGATAAACATTAGGTGGTTCATGATATGAGCCCAATGTTGATTAAATGTGGTGGTAAAGAACAATATTCTTGGGATGATATTCCCTATCGAGGTATAGAAACTGAACCTTAGGATGTGGGTTAAGCTTGAATACAACAAGAACGTGCCATTAGAATCAGACCTTGGTAAGAGAAATCATGTACCCTTGTGGGAGCTATGCGTTGCAACCAATGAGGTATGATGATAATGAAAGAAAACCATAGTTGAAGAGTGTTACTAAGCTTAACAACTAGCAGTCATAAAACCCCAATCATGGTTTTCCAATTCTTACTTCATACCTAGATTTGCTTTGTTTCAGATAAGGTAACTTCAGAGAGAGGGTAACTATGCTCACAACAACATCGTTCTTGACTTAGGTGCTATAGAAGGTCCCAAGTACTCTTGGTATGAATCAGTCCAGCCTGTGTTAGTAGGCAAGTTCATGAGTCAGAAGAGATAGTAAGAGTAGCCCCGTTCCATTCCCAGTCTAGTCGTCTTTCGAGGACGAATGATCCCAAAAGGGAGATAATATAACACCCTCGAAATTTTTTGAGCTAAAACTCAAACCATTCTTCGTTGAGAATAAGATTTTACCAAGGAATTTAAATTTTCTTTAGTGTTAAGGTCACTAGATGTAGCCCCTTGAGTTTCAAAAAGAACTAAAGAGAGTTCATTTAAGTCATTCCTAAGTTCTCTTAAGTTTGGGTCAACTTCAAACAACCATAACTTTTAGCATAGGATGAGTTAGGAGACCCGTAAGATATCAAATGAAAGGTCTTGGAATCCTCTTTCCAATTCCGTCAAGTTTGCTAATTTTCAAGCTCATATGATGGAGATATTCCCGTTTGAAGTCAGGCTGTCCAATTAAGGAATGTTACTCGAAAATATGAAGGGTATTTTGGTCTTTTCCTTACCCAATGAGCTTAAAATGAATTTTAGTAATATTTTGGGGACAAATATGATTTGGGTCATTTTTCATAAATGAAAATACGCTTAAGGTTTTAAAAGAGAGTTCAAGAAGAGAAAATAAGAGAAAAGAGGGAAGATTCAAGGGGATCAAGATTCTTGCGATCTTTGAGGGGTTTTCGCCAAGGATTTTATCCTAAGAGGTATGTAAGATTCCATAGTGTTGGGTTCACTGACATGCCATATGAGTTTCTTTTGCGAATCTATCCATAAATATTGAGCAATTTAATTCTTGATGAGTTTTCTTCAAATTCCATTTGTAATCTTGATTGTTGGGGTTTTGATGAATTCTTAAGATGAAAGTTAGTGATTTGCGGGCTGTTTTGTGTACTTAGGTTAGGTATTCGAATCTAAGTGAGTGAGGAAGAAACCAGTAGATTCTAGGCGAGTTAGGGTCATAAAACGAGAAGGAAAAGTCGTCGGCATTTTCTGGGTTGGGGCTAGCGCGCCGCCGCTGCAGTGCACCAAAAACACTTTTATGTGGGTTGAGGGATGGCACCCTATGCCACTCACTATGCCAGGGTTGCCTGCCCCCACCCTTTCTCCATCGTTTTGCCCGTCTGAGTTCTTTAAAAGGGTTCCTTCAATCCTTATTAATTATAAAAACTCTAAACTGCTTCTAAACATTAGGAAATAATTCATAACATGAATCATAACCTTGAATTCATAATTCATAATTCAAATTCAAGGTAGAGTTAATAGTTAAGTCTTGACAGTTTTTCCGAGTTATTTTGAGAAAGTCCCTTGGAGTCTTTTCGAGGAGTCTTCTACATTTACTTATAAATTGTTTCAAGACCCAAGTAAGAGAGTATGAGAATGATGAGATATATTCATGAATTTACATTATCATTGAGATCCTTGAGTCGAGTTGTTCATGCCCTTAAATTCCGCATGAACTCCATAATTTGAGTATCTTTGAGAGGAGAAGTATCTTCAAGTTCTAAGTCTTGAGTATTAACCCCCTAATCCTTTGGAGATTATATTCCTAGTCATGGGACTACTACATGTTACGCATAAAGGTCCTTGAGTTGAGTAGTTCATACCCATAATTCTGCATGAACCCTATGAGTTTAGTAGTTTTTAAGATGAGAAGTATCATTGAGTCTATGAGTTGACCAGTTCATGCCCATAATTCTGCATGAACCCTCCGAGCCGAGCATTCGCAAGATGAGTAGTATCATATGCTCCTTGAGTTCTAGTGTTTTTGAGTTCCAAGTATTGAGTTTTATGCATGGTTATTGAAAACCTTGAATTGAGTCATTCATGTCCATATTTCGGCATGAACGTTATTTTAAGAAGTCTTTTTACAAATTGTTTTAAAACTTGTTTCAAAGACTTGAGTAGTGAGTTGAGGAAGAGTAGAGTTGAGTTCATTTTATTTAAAATTATATATGGGAACTCAGTATTCCCAAGAGGAAATACCGATTTCCAAAGAGTTCATGAGCAGTTTTTAGTACTATCTCTTTAAGAGAAATATTTTAAGTAATAATCTCAATGTTGAGGAAGAAGAAATGTTTTCCTTAAAACATAATGAGCTAAGTTATATTTTAGGAGTAGTATTGAGAGCTGATATGGGGGAGAGTTCTAACGAGTCACAGCCCCCATAAACTATGTAGCCAACGTGGGTAGAAAGGGTCATACTTTTTAGATGATTCCTTATTGCCTTTTAGCATAAACTAGTGGATCCACTTAGCGAGTAGGTTTCATACCCTAGCAAAGTATATGATAGTTCTGGTAGTGTGGGCTAGATGTTGTATCATCACATAGCTTATATTGATTGTTGTCGGTTAGAGAATCTCTCATAGAGTTACTTTGTATTTTTATATACAAACAGAGTTATGATTGTATTTTCATACAATTGAGTTATTATTGTATTTTTTCATACAACGAGTTATTGTCTATTGTCTGAAAAGCTTTCAACACATTGCATCTTTTATGGTTGTTGAGTATCTTGAGTCAGAATTGAGTACGTTAGTGTTGAGTTGAACTATATTTCTCTGAGTTGAGTTGAACTATGTTTCAATGAGTTGAGTATCTCATTACTGAGTTGAGTATCTTATTTCTGAGTTGCGCCTTATTCATCTGAGTTGAGTTGAACTATGTTTCACTGAGTTGAGCATCTCATTACTAAGTTGAGTATCTTATTTCCGAGTTGAGCCCTATTTCTCTGAGTTTAGGGGAAATATGTTTCATTAAGTTGAGTGAGTTGAGAAGAGGTAAGTATGTTTCTTTTCCATCAGTTCAAGCTTATGTTTATGCTTTAGAATTCCCCTTACATGCTCATACATTCAATGTACTGACGCCATTTGGCCTCCATTGTTTTATGATGCAGATAAAGGTATTCAGGGTCATCAACAGAAGCTTCTTTGATACAACTTGCAGTTCCAGTTAGCTTTGGAGAGCCTTCTTATATTTTGAAGGATTTCACCTTTACCTTACTGTTAGTAGTTTTGAGATGTCCTGGGTCTTCTCCCGATATCTTTCTGTAATAGTAGAGGCTTCATCGATAGACAAAATTGAATAATTTTAGTATGTACCTTCTTTGAGTTGTTTTTACAAACTCTGAGTTTATCTATTGAGTACTGTTCGGAATATTTTAAAGTTAAGTATTTGAGTTTATTAAATTTGTTTCAATTTTAAGCTTTGTATGCTTGAGTTAGTCTTCCACTTGTAGTCATCTAGGATGAGGGTTCACTTGGGGTCCATCAATGGTTCTCGAGTGCCGGCCACGTCCAGGGTATAGACTCGGGTCGTGACACTTACCATCTCTCTTGTAATTGTTCCTACACTCTTTGCACCTCCGGTGTGCAATGAGCCACCCTTAAGACCGCCTCTAGCCTTTTTGGCTTGTTCGGACACCACCTTGAACTTATATGTGTTCCAATACTGGAGCAATTCATCAAAAACATGAGGCAACATCCAATTCGGACACTGATCAGTATACTCAGCTTTCTCATCTATCCTGTCTAAACTACTCTCAAACGACTTTCCAGAACACAAATCCTTAAAAAAAAACTTATCTCTATGATTGGTTTCCTTATCATTTTGGGTAGATGGCTAAAAGCGATAGATATTAATGTTTCCATGAATATATGACAATTATGAGTTTTCATACTTCTCAATTTTCCTTCATTCATATCTTCTCGCTTTCCTAAATTCGAAGCATAGCCCTCTGACATCCTCAAATTTTTAACCCACTCACAAATTTCACCTTTCTCATCCAATGTGAATGAAAAACTAGTTTTAAGCTTAACTATTTTACCATTTTGTAATTCTTGCAACCATAACTCTCTTCTCCTAAATATTCATTTATGTCCATTCTAGCTATTGGATTGTATTTTTTCTTTCCCTTAACATCCATTAATGTGTTAACCAAATTGTAAAAATAATTTTTTTCAATGTGCATCACATCAAGATTATGTCGTAGTATATTGTCCTTCCAATATGGCAAACTCTCAAAATATGCTTCATTTTGTCCAATTATATTGAACACCATATCCAGGAAGTCTAAAAGGATATACATTATCAAAATGATTCCATGCTTCACCATCAGATGGATGAGACTAGACACCCGGCGGCCTTTTGTATTCATGATGTCATCTCATATGTGGGGTAGAACTCATTGATGCATACAACCTCTTTAACTAGGAATAAGAGGTAGATAATGTATCAACTTAACTAGGACCATCTTTCCAGCAGGAGTCCTCTTATAACGAGCATGTCCACAAAACTTGCAAGTTTCTTATTTGACTATCAGTCTTGTAAAACAACATGCAACCATTAACACAACATTTAATTCTATCATACGTCAATGCTAACTTGGAAACCAAACGCTTTGCCTGATAAAATTTCTTAGGTACGTTAAACTCTGGATTAACTAGTTCATCCAAAAGATCAACCATTGAGTTCATAGCCGCATTAGGAACATTCCAATCTGATTTAATATTCATTAATCTAACCGTAATTGACAAGGCAGAATGCAGACTCCCTTCACATAGTGCACGACTAGACTCTTTTAATTGATCATAGAAGTGTCTTGGTTATTCATTAGAAGCTTCATCAAAATATTGTTCGGTTTCCTTTCCACTTTGAACCCTGAAAACAGCATTGGTCATTTCATGAACCCTATCATCATGTTCAACCCTAATTTGTCCATGTGGTGCAGGCATATTATAATCATCCACAGACATCAACTTATAAAATATACCATTCAATCCATTATTTTCTCCATCATCAACCCATACAAAATATCTAGGCTTAAATTCATTACGGTACAAATAAACCATGACTGTATCGAGTTCAAAAAAATTTAAGCGCCTACATGCACTACAAGGAAACCTAACCAATTCATTATTCTTGAAAATATCAAGTGTCATTGTATGTTCAATAAAACCCCTAACACTACCAATAAACTCAACTTTCAAACCACCACAAGTTTCATAATGCATTTTATACTTCCACAAATATATTAAGGTCAATAAGATTTTAAATACTTCAAGTTCAAATTAAGTTCAAAGTTCTAATTAATTAAGTTCAAATTCTAATTACGTTCAATTATTAAGTTCTAATTAATTAAGGTCATCAAGAAATAGTTATATTAAAGTTCAAGTTCAAGTTCTAAATTCAAGTTCATATAAAAGTTATTAGTTATATATAAACTTCAAATCCAATAATTAGTTATATTCAAGTTCGAAGTTCAATTAGTTCAAGTTCTAAATTCAAGTTCATATCTAATTTCTAAACTTAGTTATATATAAATTCTAATCCAAGAATTGGTTATATTCAAATTTTAAGTTCAAGTTCATATCAAAGTTCTAAACTTAGTTATATATAAACTTCAAATCCAAGAATTAGTTATATATATTCATGTTTTAATAAGTTCAAGTTCTAAATTCAAGTTATATCTAATTTCTAAACTTAGTTATATATAAACTTCTAATCCAAGAATTAGTTATATTCAAGCTCCCAGTTCAAGTCCAAATTCTAATTAATTCAAGTTCATATCTAATCTATAAAATTAGTTATATATAAACTTCTAATCTAACAATTACTTATAAATATTCATGTTCTAATTCCAAAAAAAAACCTCATCGATCAATATATATTCATGACATTCAAACATTCATCCTATATTCAAAACACTTCATCAATTACGAACTTCTAACTTAATATTAACAATTACTAACTAACAATCAATATAACATAAAAAAATCCCATTTCACAATCAAATTAAATAATTTAAAATTCAAACTAGTACTAAAATTTAAAAAAACCCTAATTCATTCACTAACAAACACAATCAATCATTCAATAAAATACAAATTCAATAAACTAACTAACTAAATCAAATATAACTCAAATTGAAAATATTTAAAACTAATTTGATGAAACGCGAACCTTATATTAAAGGAGAAAGAGACAATGGAGAGGGAGATGGCGGCGACAGCAGCGACGATGAGAGCATCGGCGGCGGCGATAACGGAACGAGGCGACAGCTAGGGCGGCATCTCCGGCGATTTTAGACAGAAGAAAGAGAGAAGGAAGAGAAGGAAAAATGGGGGAAAATTTGCATCTTTCTTTCAAATATTTTTAGAAAGCGACGGACAACGTCTCTTTGTCCGTCGCTTCTTTTAAATAGTTGACCAACATTTTGACCAAAAAACGACAGACTAAGAGACACTGTCCGTCGCTTTTTAAAAATATTTGACTATATATTTTGACCAAGAAGTGACGGACATAAAGATGTCGTCCGTCGCTTCTTTTAAAAAAATAAAATTAATTAAAAATGACGGACGATGTGGTTATTCATTAATTTATACATAATTATTTTTATTAAAAAGCGACGAACACCATCTCTAACTATATTAAATAATTAATTAATAATTATATATATATATTTGGCGCAAAAATCTACGAAAAAAAGTGATGGACTAAGAGATGCCGTCCATCGCTTTTTGTAAAATAATTTTAAAAATATTTATTTTTATTAAAAAGCAGCGGACAATGTGGCAAATGGCGTCGCTTTTTGTAGTGACGCCATCCGTCGCTTTTCTGTGTATAGGTTTTAGCAGTTTTTTAGTAGTGAGTAGTCATTTACAACTTTTGCATCTCTCTTTCCGTCGGAAGTTGTATCTTTTTTTTGTCTTTCTCTATTTAGAAGTGATTATACATGTCTAGACTAGGACTTTGGAGTTGTTTTGTTATGATTATTACTCATAATGACATCAATTATTCATTAAAAGTACTGTTAATTTTATTTTTTTTGCATATTCTTGGGTGAATGATAACGATTATCCTATCTAGTTAATAATAAAGAAGATGCTTGCATGATGTTGTACTTTGGGTCGTGACATAAAATGTGTCTTGTATTCCTTATTTCAAAGTTTTAAGAGAAACAAATATTCAAGGGAAAGCCAAAACTACTCCAACATTGCAATTACGAAGCACAATTAATGCACCATGTGAAATACTATGAACGATTTTCAATTTAAGGATTGTTTTGGACATTTTCTTCTCCATAAATCATTTATTCCCTTTCCTCTATTTTTTTGTAAACCTTAGTTCGTTGAAGCAGAATACATATATAGAGTGACGGATTATAGAGTGACGGATTATAAGCATTGGTTTGATAACACGTGTTTATCGATTATAGAAGGGGAGATAAGAGTGTATTAGATTGAATCCAATGAATAGATAATGAACATAAAAAAACAGGAAGAGCATATGGACAAAAAATCTTTAGGGTCTATTTGGAAAGCCACCTGATAATTGGAATTGGTGTAATTACTAGAGTAGTAATTATCAGCCAAGTAATTACGCAATCAAGTAATTACACTGACCTGTTGGTTTGCCTCAGTGTAATTGCACTGTAATTACACATATCATGTTTTGATGTCACAATGTAATTATACATGTTCTGTTTGGATGCACAATTACAATCATTAAATTATTTTAAAATTTAAAAATTAAAATTAATTATTTAAAATTTATACTAGACAAATAAGAAACTTTATAAATGATATTAAATTAAATATTTAAGATATATATTATTTTTTGAAAATATATTAATTAACAAACATATGTTTTTAACTAATACTATGAAAAAAAATTGATTTATATTTTTTCCAAATTAATATATTTCAATTGAATTTCATGAAATGCATGTTTGATAAAAAAAATTAATATATAAATAAAATGTCATAAATTATTTAAATGTTTACAAAAAGATAATCTATCAAATCTAATTAAAAAATGACTTGCAATGTGAATTCAATATTACTAAAATAAATGAAACTGAAAATATAACATAAGTTATAAATTCAAAATAAAAATTTAAAATAAGACTCTTATAATTTCAACATAGCATACATAAATATGATTTATTTTTTTAAAAACGTAAGTCTGTAACCTTACATAAAAAAAATTCTATTTTAATTTAAAAATTATAGTACTAGTAAAATTATGCATAGAATCACGTGAAGTAAGGTTTAGAATGAAAAGAAAATGAATATAATAATATAAAATAAAAAATAAAGTTTTAGAAATTTTTAGAATAATAAAAATAAAAAAGTACTACAAATAATCGAAATAAAAAAATTGAAGCAAAAAATAAAATAAGAAATAAAAAGAAGAAATTAAAAGTAATCAGCTGGTAATTACACCATGTAATAACTAACAATTCACAACCTCTCCCTCTGAATTGGAGAGTGTAATTACCCCCTGCTGATTACATCAATTACCTACTGATCAAGTAATTACATGTCCAACCAAACAGGACAGACAGTGTAATTATACCCAATTACACCAAATCCAATTATCAGGGTGGTTTTCCAAACAGGCCCTTAAGATATTGATAAATGTTTGTTTAGATTTATTTAATATAATTAATTAAAAGAAAAAAAAATTATCAGAGAAATACTCATCAATCAAAGTTTTTGTGTTTAGCATATAAATTTTCATTATGATTTAAAAAGAAGGTGAATATGTATGATTCCTCATAGGTTCTTTTTGAATGTTTTGTCGTAAAACAAAAGTTTAGGTAGCAGAGTCATTTTTAAAAATAGGTTAAGGTGTGTATCACTAGAATGATAATACATTGTGCAGCAAAATGTTAGTAACTCGTAAATATGGGGTGGATAATATTTTCTACTAGATAGCCATCAACATTTAATTAAAATCTATATAAAGACTACAAGGTCCTAAATATTTTCTCACCAATTTCTTGTAATAACTTATTCCCATTCTTGAGAAGTAAAAAAATATGGGCATGAAAGGTAAGTTGATAGCTTCGATGGAGGTGAAATGTGGAGGACATTTGCTTTTTGATATTTTTCATACCAATAATCACCATGTACCCAATATAAGTCCTAGAAATATCAACAATTTTGAGATTCATGAAGGTGAAATTATAAAGGCTGGTTCAATTGTTAGCTGGAAATATAATGAAGGTAATATACATTTTCTATAATCTCTCTTTCTATTAGTCAATATGATTTAGTTGCATCAATTATTGATATTTAGAACTATTTAATATTAAATAATATGAAAGTTAACTTTTCATAAAATGATGTTTTTGAAAAGGACTACGACATCTTTCGATCGTGGGTGGACGAATTTTTTTATTTAAATTATTTTAACTTTTGCATTTATTTTTTTGGCTTCAACATGACATTACTTAATAATCTTTACTCATAATGAATTTTAGTAAATTAAAATATGTATAACAGTAAATATTTTATTAATATTTAATAGAATATGCTTTTGGTAATTCTCCATAACTTTAGCTTCTTCTTTTTTTGAGATTTTGACAGAAAACTCCACTCAAGAAAACTAGACAATTCAAAGTTCATAAGATAGAAAATCCAAAATTCATAAGTATAAGATAGTTTTCCATGAAAATTTAATTCGGAATTTTTTTTATACAAAGACAATATTTTGAAAATGTTTAAATCTTTCATGAGAAAATGAAAACTTTAATTTCTTATAACACCTCTTGTATTTGTTTAATGATTATAGGTGGACAACAAATGTACATGAAGTACTTAGTTGAAGCCGCAGATCCTGAAAACAAATCAATTACATGGAAACTGATTGAAGGAGATTTATTAGAGTTGTATAATTACTTTAATGTTGCAACATCTTGTGATCATCAATGGACTACCTGGACATATGAATACGAAAAAAAAAGTGAAGATACCCCAGAGCCCCTCATTCACTTAGGTTTTATCCTTGACCTAATAAAGGATATAGAGGGTCACCTTCTCAAGAATTAATATATATATGTGTGTGTGTGTGTGATGAATAATTTGCTACTTCTATCTAGCTAGCATGTATTATAAATAATCTCGAATACAATATATGTGTGGTTGTGTGATGAAAAATTGGCTAGATCTAGCTAGCATGTAGAATAAATAATGTTGAATAAAATATGTATGTGTTTGCGTGACGAGTAATTGGCTAGTTCTAGCTAGCATGTGGAATAAATAATATTATTTTTTGTGAACATATTGTATATGTCAATATCCTCTATGGATGTATTTCTAATAGCAATTATATACAAGATACTATGCATTTTATTGTGATAACTCAAGCCCTCAGTTTATATCATAATTCTTCATAATATTTCATGAGACCGTGCATAAATAAACAATATGATTCTGGACTTGTTATCATGGTTTGAGTTGGGAACCGAGGAGCTCAAGTGAATTTCGGCATCATTTTGAAACTTGTAAAATTGCGAAATTTTGCTAGTGCAAAGGTTCATCATTGTAATTGTAGTCCATGTAGTCTGATTACAGTGAAGTAAGTTGTAAACCTGAGCTATTTATACATGCTTTAAAGTTTGAACGGTTATTTGTTGGGTGATACTATATACATGAAAAACATAATTGTAAAGTACTAAGAGCATATTTGGCATTGCTGCTAAAATCGACTTCTTTTTAGAAGCATTTTAAAAAAATAACTTTTCAGAAAACTGCTTTCTAAAAAACCAATTTGTGATTAATTAATTCATTTGGAAAGTGCATTTGATAATCCAAATGTGTTTGAGTAATCTTTTTTGAATAGTACTTTTGAAAATCAAATTATGAAAAAAGGAAAAGTGTCAATGCACTTTTAATATTACTATTATTTATAAAGAGAAATTATTTTAAATATCTATTATAATTAAATTACGATATACATATTAAAATTTTCAATCTATATTACACAAAGATGAATACAATTTTTTTTATATATAATATTATATGATGATTTATATATAATTAAAAATATCAATCAAAATAAACTTAAAACTATTTCACAAATTGAATCCACCAAAACAAAGAAATAAATATAAGTGATACGTTGATAAATATGTATATATGTTAGGGATATTTTGGTCTTGAAAGTTTTTTTTTAATTCTCCTTCATTTTTTAAAAAGCATAAATTTTTAGCTTCTTTACAATAGCAGAAAAATTGTATCTTCCTCCATTGAAAAACAATTTTATTGATTTGCGCAACAACTAATTTACTTATTTATTTATAATTAAAAGTGTAAAAGGGCGTTAAATACCATTGAACTATTAGAAATTGTACAAAATTACCCTCCATCCACCTATTGGCTCCCAAATACCCATGACATACACATGTTGGTTCCCAAATATGTCACGACCCGAGCCTACACCCTAGACGTGACCGACACCCGAGTACCATTTCTGATCCCCAAGGGAACCAATCACCTGGCTACATAACTTACATGACTCTAAACAGTATGCGGAAGCTTACAAATAGATGAACATTCAGATATTTCAAAAAGTTCTTAAAATATTATTTTACAAATACTCAACATAAGTCATAGTTTTAATAAAAATCCTAAGAAAACACTGGAACATCTAATTATGTCTGTCTATGAAGCCTTTAAAAGCTCAAGATACGTGTTGGGACAAGACTCATGAAATCTCAAATACTACTAAAACAAAATGAAAATGGAGTTTCATGAAAGCAAGGCGCCCTCAACAAATAGTGTCTACGAGTGTTAAATGATCTCAACAGATCACATGTTGATGATCCTGAATACCTGTATCTGCATCATAACAGATGCAGGTTGCATGACGTCAGTACATTGAATGTACGAGTATGTAATATAGCTGAGTAAAACAGAAACAATACTAAAAGACTGAAAGCAATTCAACTGAATCAATACATGAATAAGACATGAAAATCCTTTTAACTTTACAATAATATATGCAATAAAAGCAATATGAAATTAACATATTTTACTTGCGGGGAGTTTCTCTAACAGACAACCATTACTATGAGCCTAGCAGTGGAACAACGTTCCACCTAGGTTTCAAGGGCCATCCTATACATTTCTGCGGTATAGGATGATATTGTAACTATGAATCCATCTAATAGCTCTTCTCACAGGCAGTAAGGAGTCGTATTAAGAATCAATGATGTCCTATCCTACATTGGCTACGTTGTTTTATGAGATTTCTGACTTATAAAAGACTCTAACCCTATTCGGTAGTCGATACTACTCCCAAAAAAATCAATATAACTTTATGCTCAATTAACCCTTTACAAGGAATGGATTTTTAACTTTATTGAAGTACTTTTAAAAACATTAAACATAATTGTCACGACCCAAATTGAGTCATGAGTGGCACCCACACTTAACCTCCTAAGTGGGCGGACCAAGGAATCTAAACCCCCACATATACCAATATTTTAACTACGACTAACAACAATAACGCGGAAGCTCCAAAACTTATTAAAGTAACCAATCAAATAAACCTCTAAAGTCTATTACATATTATCCCCAAAATCTGAAAGTCATCACATCAAGGACATCTGTTCTTAACATATCAAGTCTAAAAGTATTAGAGACCCCAAAATAAGTAAATACGTTGGTCCATGTCCGAAAATCAAGGACATCACACCATAACTGAGAGAATCCAGCACGAGCTAGAAGGAATAGCTCACCCTGAAATCTGATGTGCGGGAGACTGGCTAGAGCTGAGGGCGAGTCGAAGTCGATGGTACACTTGCTACACTCCACAAAAGAAAAACGCAGAAAACACAAGTAGGAGTCAGTACCAGGAACACGTACTGAGTAGGTATCATCGGCCAACCCAAAATAGAAACTAATATACAATGAGTAATAGTATAAAGTCAACTATAGCACTTAGCAGGTGATAAGAAACCACAACATGAACAAGTAACAGTTGAAGCAAGTACGTAATCAATCACAATATCAAGCACACACACGAGGACTCATGCCTCTACATCACACTCGTTTGGGAAATGCGTTCATTGAGATTGAGTACATTAAGTTAATTCAATATCTTTTTCCTTTAAGGTTACCGTGTCGGAACGTGACACTCCGATCCAATTATACCGTGTCGGAACGTGACACTCCGATCCAAAAATACCGTGTCGGAACGTGACACTCCGATCCAAAAATACCGTGTCGGAACGTGACACTCCGATCCAATAATATTATTAATTTATCATTTATTATCACTACTTTTCCGTTCATTAATAATATTACATCAAGCCTTCTTTATTCAAGGCATAACTTCAATAGAGAGGTGTTCAGATTATAAATCTCACGGTCTCAGGATTTTAGACCAATCACAACCACACAATTAAGCCACACAATCATACAGTTAAGTACATAGAGAACTTCACAATATCAGTCAATGCATATCAATCGCTATTAAGAGTTTATCTATCAAATAGAACAAACCATAACCTACCTCCACCGAAGAACCGAAGTCAAGCAAACTACTTCTCCAATGCTTTTCCCTTCCTCAATGCCTCTGAACCTTTCCAATCTATCAAATATATTTATGCATAATTTGTAAGTTAGCGAGTCCATAAACACTCATATTATTTTATGTCTAGCCTAAACCCAAAAACTCACCTAATTCTATAACCAATTTCCTAAAGTTCAAACCTATGGGTAAGTCTTAATTCCTCCCATTAGCACATCTCTAATGGAATTTAAATAATTCGATGGACCTAATATTTAATTACCTATCTCAATATATCAAAATATAGTTTATAATATAATAACAAAATTGTAATGTTTAAACGTTAAAGCCACTGGTTACGGAACCAGTGGCAGCGAACACTCCAACAATATACTCTACACTTTAATATCCTTAAATCACCATTGTTAAATTATTAACTTCCTCACTTTCATCCAAAGTCCCAACCAATCAGTGATACAAATTCATGCATATTACCACTATACCTTTCTTATCTTCTTGTCCATCCTTAATTATTTTTATACCAACACCATTCTGCACTAAATTTCAGCATATAACAATATACTCCTACCACATTACAGTAACCTGTACCAATAAAATGATTACAACTCCTTAACCAACTAACAATACCTTGTACACGAGTCACAATTTTATATCATTGTTCTAAACATAACTTTTGTTGTGTGTAGTAGCCATTACTTAATAATAAATTATGATATAAACTCCATACGCATGCTACCATTGTGGAATCAACAAAGAGTCACGACAATTTCAACCAACAATTAATGAGGCAAATAACGCTAAGCATGATTCATTACCAATCAAAGGTGTCCTACATCAGGCGGGATATATATATGTATATATAGTCAACTTTATACTCAGAAGTTAGATGCACTTTGATGAATTAAAGTTACCTCGATGTTGTTCTTCACTGGTATACGCCGCAACTACTGTTTTCTCCCCAATTTTTCCTTCTTTGCTATAATTTATTTATTACCCTAATTCTTATATAACCAATTATAAAAAGTGGTAAAAGTGACCCACTATTTATTTTACTATTATTTTCTTTAACCACCAACTAAGTAATTTATTAAAATTACCCCACTAATTTCATATTGTAGTTACGAATAGTCCAAAATACCCATTTAGAATTTATCGGAAAAGTCTTTTATGAAATAAAACGCTCTAGTACTCAAAACGAGCAAATGGGTCGTTACAATAATTGGTTTCTTGAAACATGCATTTATGAACTTATCTTTCAAGCCAAAGATCAATATAGGTACGTATATTTACATAACTACGGAAAGCTCTTAAGTTTTTATGAAAATGGAGCTTTTAAACTTCCCTCATAACTTACTTTAACTATAAATGAACTCAGAGACTTCAGACTTGGATATACAAGGATTTCTAGACGTCAATAGAGTTTATAGGAGTTAATTAAAAGAGGGAAAACATAATCACAACTTAAAGGAACATGTGCCAGATGAAACAAGAAAAAATTGGCACAGTTACACCTGGCATACTGGTGGCGCGCTGCACCAGACCAAAATACTGGGGCAGGGTTTGGGTGCAGTACTAGCGGGTCGCCCCATACTTCAAAGTATTAGGGTATGTTTCGAGCGCACTGTTGGCGCACTTCCCTAGTCCTTCCCCAACAATTTTTGATGAAATGTTTTGGTAAATTTAAGCTTGAAACTAGTTTGGAATTGGGGAATTTCCCCTAAACCCTTCTTGTTTCTCAAACCCTATCACGACCTGATTCCTCGAGTCATGATGACTCCTACTATAACCACCAGTTGGGAAGCCAACCCGTATATTAAAACTAAAAGTAATTGGATTGAGGGAAGAAACCTAAACTCAAACTAAAACAATAACATAAATAACACGAACTATAGATGAAGAAACGGGAGCAAGCCAAAATATATATACAAATAAGAGATCCCTCCCAGAACCTGGAAGTCACAAGTACAAAGCCACTAACAAAATGAGTACAAGTCCCAAAAGTGGACCACCGAAACAAGACTGTCTCAAAAAGCAAACGACAAGTCAATATATATAGATGGAGATTGGTATAGCACAAAACGCCAATTACTCACCCCCGTCTTCAGATTAGACTGTTGCAGGCTCGATGTCAACACTGGTAATTAGTGCTCGGACCTTTATCATGAAAACAGATGAAAAATGTAGTATGAGTACCAAAACAACTAATACCCATTAGGTCTCATATGTCGACTGAGCAAGAAAAGCAAAAGTAATATTAAATGTGAGAATTTAAAACACTACTAGAAACAGCAACGATAAATCTAACAGGTATCCACATGAGTGTACTAACACATAAAGAAAAGGAGAATAACTAACAAAATCCAATCGAGCTCCCATAAACTCAACGAGTACACTCGTGCGCAAGGTAAAATTAAAACCTTAGCCGACTCATATATGCTCGACAGGTACAAGCAAGATCTTAGAATGGAATAAGAGGAATCGACAAAGTTTCCAAGATTTCCATACCTTTTTGAGGACTCGAACGAAACCAATCCATGTGCGTGAAGATCATCCGCAAATGATCTTGTTTAAGGACTTCAACTGAATTGAACATTGAGGATCAAGAAATTGTATCAAGATTTGGAGTAACTGAGGACTTCAATCAAGGCTAAGGATAATTGTGGACTTGAACCATGTATAAATATGACCAAGGAATTGAACCGAGGTTAGAGCAGTGATAACGCTCAATTACACTTCATCCAATTCTAGCTGAAGGTGGTCGCTAACAAGTATAAACCAAACTAATAGTTAGGGTCGATCCCACATGGTGTGACATGGTAAAGAATTCGATTAAGAAGAAAAAATGTGTCCTAATCGTTTGTAGAAGTAAAGGTTTTGCAACATTAAAACAAATCACAAAGTTTTAAGGATTAATATCAAATGGGGGGAATTTGGTAACTAATTTAAGACGGGAAGTATACAAGTAGAGATTGGACAAGAGGAATCTGATTAGTCGAATGCTTATTTGGCATAATGGGTGATTACTAGTTTCTTAAAGTTGTTGAATCTCAATGGGTATGGTAGATTTTGAATACGATAGCCATTTCTCAATCAACTATTGCACTTCAAGTGAGTTCTTTCGAACCTCAACGAGAATAAAATAGCGAAACAACCCAATTCCATTATTAACCCACTCTTTCAAGCTGGGTTTGTAGAGACGCAATCAAACCCACTTTCTCAAGCTAGATTTTAGAGATGCAATCAATACAATTATCAATCAATAATTCTAATATATTACCTATTTCTCGAGAAAGCATAGAGAACTATGCCAGAATTGCATTTGGAACTTCAATTCCTCAATTAAAACATGAACAAATAATTGAACCCACTTCAAAACAACATTAAAACCAACAAATAACAACACCCATTAGCTAATTAACACATTCGACTACATAATCACACCCCTAAGGTAAGGGGTTTTAGCTAAGCATAATGAAAAGAAAGAAATCGTTACCAAAAATGTTTTCCATCTGATTTACTAACGATCTGTAATCTCCAATGTTGAAATCGAAGCTAAAATCTTACAATCTCCGAATCTAAATCCCAAACTCTACTAACAATGTTCTAGAATGTTAAAACTCTCAAAAACCAAGAAGAAAACATTGTGGGAACTCCTTTCCTTCTTTCAAAAATTGTATTTATAAGTTCCCAAAATTTCAGCATGGAGCCAACTCGATGAAGTAAGTCGGGATCGCCGACGAGTTCGGTGATCCGCCGAGTTGCTTTCTTCTCGCCTTTCGGCTTGGCTCCTCCATCAAATTATTATGGAACTTTTGGCAAGCTTGATCACTATTATCAACATATTAACATCAATTATCAGTGTAAAATAGGCATTAACGACACTAAATCCTTGAATGATAAGCCCTAAATGAGTCGAAATCCTCAACTCATCAATACCCCAAATTAAACTTTTACTTTCCCTCAAGTAAACACAAGATCAATCAGGCCAGCATGGATGTCTACAAATAGTGCTACTTGAGACTCAACATGAATGCACACGAGGTTCAATCTACACATGCATTGTTCAATTTTGCACTAAAAGTTTCAAACTATGACTAGCCATTAGCAAATAGAGTTAAAGCTCACAATGCTCAATTGAAATGCAAGTTCATGCTCAACAAGAGTATTCTAATACCCTCACACCAAAAATAATTCCATGCTCTCACAAAGACAATCAAAGAGTACAATTTAAGGAATAAAAATCAACTCTCATGCTCTCAATGATAAACAAATGCATGATTTTACCCATAGGCTTGCCCATATTTTTCTGATCAACACATCATTCGGCTTATGTAAGATCAAAATGGTCTTTCAAGGCTTGTCACTAGGTTGAGGGAAAAGGTATGATCATTTTGGCTTGGTGACTTCCACCTTCATGAAACATGGCTCAAACATCACTTCTTTCCCTTTTCTTTCATTGTTTTCATCTTCACAACTGGTCCTTGGCATATTCATACACACAAAATTTTGGTATAGCATACCGGACAACCATTTTCTTTCCACAATGCACAATTAATACAAAATTTCATTACTTTTCTTTTGATGATTTTCTTTCTCTCTCTGTTTTATATGTAGGGGTTCCATCTTTTTATTCAACACATGTTTTCAAGGATGGATTTCATGAAATTCTTGCTCAATTTCTTTCCTCATTCTTACCACACCCCGAACTTAGGCTTTTGGCCTAAGTTGGCTATTCAAACATACCAATGTTTCATGAAGGTTTTAGGTGGGGAGGACAAGGCCATTTGTGTTCATGTTTCATCGAAAAAGAAGGTTAGGCTAAAATGGTGCCAAACTAGGTTCACACACTCACAAGGTGGTCACACAAAATGTATAGCAATTTTATTCACTCTCAAATATTTATGCCTAAGGTCATTTCCATCATTCAACAAAAATAGTCAATTGGACCAACGGGGCAAGTTTTACATATCACCATTCACATATTTCAAGTAAACCTCACCACACAAATCGGCTAGTCACAATGAAATGCTAATAGTTCACACAAGACTTATGCAACTCAAATTTCCTTGTTCGACTAACACAACATATTTTTCACTAGGAGCACTATTCAAGTCATTGTTATTAGTCACAACCGACACAAAACATACAAAAATAACATCCACAACATTCATAAATCAGGTAATAAAGAGATAGATCAATGAGATTATAACTAACAATGGAGGGACCTTCACCACACCAAAAAGAACTAAGCATTGTCCTCAATGCATATATAGACTAGTAAGTAAAAATAAAGAGAAGTAGTAAGGATCATTGAGTGAAAGGATCATAGTAGAAATGTCTCTTCAATTCACGCTCCAATCGGCGATCCTTAACGATGCCGCCGAATTACTCGGTGCATTGTCGAATAGATTGCAGCTCACCAAACTTTACACAAAGCTAACATTTTAGTTGAAACTAAAGGGTGAGATTGGGTGGCCACGCCTATCCAACTCGGCAAACCACCGAATTGGCTGTAACCTCACAAAATATTTTAGAAGTCCAGCCTTGTAGTTAAAGCAAAAAGGCGAGATTGGGTGGCCTCACCTATCCAACTCGGCGAACAGTCGAATATTCCAGAATTTTGTTCAATCTTGGATTTAAAATGGGTGCTGCATTTGGGAGATCTTGGGATCCACTTGGAGATTCGTCGAGTAGGTCACTCGCTCGCCTAGTTTCCTTTCTTCCAAAATAATAGCTCCAACCTATACATACAACAAACATTATTCAAAATGATAAAAAGCTAAAAATTGGGTTTGTAACACCCCAGAAAATTTTTGAACTAAGACTCGAACCGTTCTTCGTAGTGAGTGAGATTTTACCAAGGAGTTTAAAATTTCTTAAGTGTTAAGGTCACTAGATGTAGCACCTTGAGTTTCAAAAAGAATTAAATTGGAAATAGCAAAATCTGAAATTTTGCAAGTTATGCTTAAGTATGAGTTTTGGGTCGACTTCAAACAACCATAACTCGTAGCTCAGGATGAATTAAGTGTGCTACCAGATACCGTAGCGAAGATCTTTGAATTATCTTTCCAACGCCGCGGAGTTTGCTATGTTTCGAGGTCGGATGAGTGAGATATGACCTTTTGAAGATAGGCTGTCCAGTTAAGGAAGGTTAGCCGAAAATAGAGAAGGGTATTTTGGTCTTTTCCTTACCCAATCAGATTTAATTCAATTTTAGTAATATTTTAAGGGTCTAATCCTATTAGGTTCAGTTTTATAATCCTAAAATTAGCCTAGGGTTTTAGTTGAGAGTTCAAGAAGAGAAAAGAAGAGAGAAGAGGAGAAAAGAGGAGAGGATCAAGCGTTCGTCGAGATTCTTGCGTGTTGTAGCGGATTTTCGCCATGGGTTTGATCCCTAAGAGGTATGTAAGCTTCCATAGTGTTGGGTTCTTTCACCCACACGCCAATCATGATTTATTCAGCCTAATTTCGTTCTTGAAAATTAAGGATTTAAGTTCTTGATGAGTTCTTGATAAGTGTTGTTGAAGTTTCATTAAGTTTTGATGTAAGTTTCTGCTTGGGTCAACTTTAAACGACCATATCTCTTAGAATATTAAGAGTTACGTGAGCCATAACCTATCCAATTAAAGGTAATTGAATCTGCTTTCCAATCCCACCAGTTTCACGTCAATCCAATATCTGAGTAAAGAGTTATGACTATTTTAGTAACCTACACAGTGCTGTTACGAATTAGCCGACGGGAAAATATTGAAAATAATCGTTTTTGTCTTTTTACCTCCAAGAAAACCATCAACGAATTTCTTGACTAATTAAAAAGCTCAAAACAATCAGATTTTCATCTTCACTCATGAAAATCATAATTTTTGGCTATAGAGATTTTAAGAAACTAACTCGAGAATCTCAAGAAAGGTTTTCTTGATTGTTTACCTTCAAGCTAGGGTTTCAAGGCTTCTAATCAAGCTCTTCTTCAAGATTCTTCAAGATTCTTGTCTTGAACTTCTAGGTATGTAAGGCTATCATAGTGTTGGACTAGTTCGTCCTCACGCCCTACATCTACTTTCAGATCAGAAAAAGAGTAATCTAGGATACTTTCCCTAGATTTGAGTATTCTTGAGATAAGTTGATTTTGAGTTCTTGAATTCATGTTTCTTTTATAAGTTCTATTCCTAATTATCGAATAGCTATATTGCTATTGAGATCCTTCATATCATGAATCATAACTCTTGAATTCATAATTCAAATTCAAGAGAGAGTTAAGAGTAGAGTTCAAGGAAGCCTTTGAATTCAATTCTGAATCCTTTGAGATCCATCATCAATTTGAGTTAAATTTTGAGAAAGTAAGTATGAGAATGAGAAGACTTGTACATGAATTCCGTATTGATATTTTGACCCTTGAGTCGAGTCGTTCATGCCCATAAACTCCGCATGCACGTCGTAAGTTGAGCATCCTTTAGAGAAGTGGTGTCTTCAAGTTCTAAGCCTTTTAAGAATTGAGTTTCTAACCCCTTTGAGATTATATTTCTAATCATGGGACTATTACATGTTATCCATGAAGTCCTTGAGTTGAATTGTTCATGCCCATAATTTCGCATGAACATTATAAGTCGAACAGTCTTGAGATGAGAGGTATCTTTGAGTCATTGAGTTGAGTAGTTCATGCTTATAATTCCGCATGAACTCTGAGTTGAGCATTCTTGAAATGCGTAGTATTATTGAAGTTCTTGAGTTCCAAGTATTGAGTTCTATCTATGGTTATTGAAAACCTTGCATTGAGTAGTTCATGTCCATAATTCGGTATGAACCATATTTTAAGAAGTCTTTTACAAACGTTTTAACTTTGTTTTAAGACTTAAGTTTTGAGTTCAGTAAAGAGTAAAGAGTAAAGTTTGAAGTCCTTTTCTTCAAAAGTATATGAGGACTAAGTATTCCCAAAGAGTTTATAAATGTTTTCACATTTAAATAAGAACGGAAACTGAGATTTCCAAAGGGCCTTCGGGCTAGTTTTCAGAAAAGAGTAATAGCTTTCTAAATGAAGCAAGTCGGGAAACTGAGATTTCCAAGATAGCCTTTGAGCTAAGTTTTTGAGCAATTATCTCAAATCAGCAGAAAGAAGTATGTTTTTAAAACATAAGAGCTAGTATATTTTTGGGAGTAGTATTGAGCACCGATATGGGGGAGAGTTCAGACAACTCACAGCCCCCATAAACCATGTAGCCATTATGAGTAGAAAAGGGTCATACTTTTTAGATGAACCTTTTTCACATAGACTAGTGGATCCATTAGTAGTTCAGGTCCTATACCTTTGGCCGGGTATAGGATGCGCTGGCAGCGTGAGGTATATCGCTGTATCATCACTATAGCTCTTATGTGATGGTTGTCGGTTAGAGAAACTCCCACAGAAGTTATTGTATTTTTATATACATTTCAGAGTTATGGTGTATCCTTGCATACACACAGATTTGACAGCATGTTTTTAAACAATTTGTTTCTTTATATTGCACTTGTTTTAAATTGCTTTATATTGAAATGAGTTCAGTCATATTTAGTTGAGTATTCAGAGTTGAGTATCCAGAGTCGAATATCATATCTTTGAGTCGAATATCATATCCTTGAGTTGAGTATCTAATCTCGGAGTTGAGTATCTTATCCTTGAGTACTTCTGAGTTGAGTAAGTTTGAGTAGTTTTGAGTACCCTTGAGTATTCCTTGAGTTGAGTAAGTTTGAGAAGAGGTAAGTATGTTTCATTTCTATCAAATTTCAAGCTTATGTTTATGTTTTAGAATTCCTCTTACATGCTCGTACATTCCACGTACTGAGCCATTTGGCCTAGATCTTCTCATGATGCAGACACAAGTATTCAGGATCATCAACAGGAGCTTCGTTGATACCTTCGAGAGTCCGAGTTAGCTATGGTGAGCCTCTTTGCTTTCAGAGGATTTCATTTACCTTTCAGTTATATCAGTTGTTAGGATGTCGTGGGTCTTGTCCCGACTTCCATCTTTATCAGTTAGAGGCTTCATAAATAGTCAGTATAGTTGAGAAGTCTGTATCATTTATTTTATTAAATGTTTTAAAGACTAAAGTTGCCTTTTTATGGCGAGTTGTATATATTTTATTATACAGAGTTTTCTTTGGACTTAAAGTTTGTATTTAAGTTTTATGAACTTTTATTTCAGTTTTTAAGCTTTGTATGCTTGAATCAGTTTTCCGCTTGTAGTCAGCCAGGATGAGGGTTCGCTTGGGGACCAGCAATGGTCTTCGAGTGCCGGCCACGTCCAGGGTGTAGCTCGGGTCGTGACAGGGTTGCCTCCTAGGAAACATCTTAGTTAACGCCGTGACACGACGGGGAAATGCATTTAAGCATCTCACAAATATACTACTTCAATCACTGACAAGTCTAGTAGTTCTCCAAAGTAAAGCGTCAATCGTTGCCTATTCCTCTTGAATATCGACCCCTCCTTGCTTTCAAGTTCTATTGCCCGATTATTGAACAAATGAGTCACTTTGAATGGGCCAGATCATTCGACTTGAGTTTACCCAGAAAAAGTCTCAATAGGGAGTTATAAAGCAAAACAAGATGGCCAACTTTAAACTCCTGCCAAAGGATTTTGGCATCATGCCACTTCTTCATTTTTCCTTATAGAGGACTGAACTCTCATAAGCTTGCAGCTGAAATTCTTCAATCACATGGAGTTGGTCGACTCTATCCTTAGAAGCATCCCCCCAATTTAAGTTCATGGATTTCAAGGCCAAAAATGCCTTATGCTCAAGTTCAACCAGTAGATCACATGATTTTCCAAACACAAATTGATATGGGGACATACCAATAAGGGTATTTAATGTAGTTCTATATTCCCAAAGGGCTTCGTCAAATTTCCGTGACCAAACAATTCGATTTGCGTTAACGGTTTTTGCCAAAATGTTTTTTATCTCTCGGTTTGACACCTCAACTTCCCTACTTGTTTGTGGATCATAAGGGGTGGCAACCTAGCTTAACTCCATAGTTGACCATCAAATTTTCAAACATTTAGTTACAAAAATGAGAGCCCCCATCACTAATGATTACATGTAGAGTGCCAAATTTTGTGAAAATGAGTCGCTTTAGGAATTGAACAACACTTCTCCCCTCTTTGTTGGGTAAGGCCACCGCCTCTACCTATTTATAGACACATTCAACAACGACTAAGATGTATTTATTCCAAAAGAAACTAGGAAAAGGGCCCATGAAATAAACTCCCCAAATATCAAATAGTTCAACCTCTAGAATAGAAGTGAGAGGTGATTCGTGCCTTTGTGATACTCCTTCTTGGTTTTTTCATTTAGCACATTTTTTAACAAGATAGTTCGGATCTTGATATAAAGTTGGCCAATAATAACCACTTTAAAGTACCTTGGCAGCTGTACGCACTACACTATGATGCCTACCAACCGGTGATGCATGGCAAGCAACAAGAATAACATCCACATCAACTTTAGGAATACACCTTCTAATCATATGATCAACACAGTCTCAAAATAGATATGGTTCATCCCAAAAGTACTTTTTCACATAAAAAAGGAACCTGTTTTGTTGGTACAAATTTTGTCAGTCCGAAAAAATCCCACACACAACATAATTTGCAAAATTAGCATCCCAAGATGGATTATTATTAGATAGAGCCATTACCGATTCATCAGGAAATTCTTCCTCAATATCCTTCTCACCATAGTCAGCAATATTTGTTTCAAGCCTTGACAAGTGATCCGCCATTTGGTTCTCACACCCTTTTCGAACCTCAAAATCAAACTCTTGCAATAAAAACACCCACCAAATCAACCTTGTCTTTGCATCTTTCTTACCCATGAAATATCGGATTGCTGTCTTTGCATCTTTCTTACCCATGAAATATCGGATTGCAACGTGGTCTATGTGCGCCACCATCTTTGTACCCAACAAATAAGCTCTAAAATTTTCAAAAGCATACATTATAGATAATAATTCTTGCTCATTAACAGTGTAATTATTTTGCGCTACGTTCAATGTATGACTTGTGTAATAAACCTAGTCGAACAATTTACCCTTTCATTGACCAAGGATAGCTCCAAGAGAAACCCCGATCACATCACACATTATCTCAAATGGAATGATCTAATCAGGAGCAACAATGATCAGAGCCGACACTAGGTTTTCTTTTAAGCAAAAGAATAGTTTGAGGAAAGCTTCATTAATGTTGAAGGTAGATTCCTTTCCAAGTAGCTTACAAAGATGATAAGCTACCTTAGAGAAATCCTTTATAAACCACCGGTAGAAGCCTCAATGGCCTAGAAAACTCCGGACACATTTAACCAAAATGGGAGGAGGTAGTTTGGCAATAACTTCGACTTTAGCTTGATCCACTTGAATACCTTCTCCGAAACTTTTATGCCCCAAGACAATACCTTCCTTGACAATGAAATGACATTTCTCCCAATTGAGAACAAGGTTGGTTTCAACACAACTTTGCAATACTTTCCAAAGGTGTTCAAGACAAGCTTCAAATGTGTCACCTACAGCTGAGAAGTCATCCATGAAACTTCCATCAAGTCTTCTACCATATCTGCAAAAATAGATAGCTTACATTGTTGGAAATTTGCCGGAGCATTACACAACCCGAAATGCATTCTTTTGAAGGAAAATGTCCTATAGGGACATGTAAAAGTTGTCTATTATTGGTCTTCCAGTGCAATGGAAATTTGATTATGCCTAGAATAACCATCTAAGAAACAATACCATCCACACTACACAATCCTGT
This sequence comes from Solanum verrucosum, assembly GCF_900185275.1. Lineage (NCBI taxonomy): Eukaryota > Viridiplantae > Streptophyta > Magnoliopsida > Solanales > Solanaceae > Solanum > Solanum verrucosum. The sequence continues at coordinate 1,351,174 of NW_026019957.1, forward strand.
CAAGCACCCGATCCATAAAGGGTATCGGGAAATGATCTTTCTCGTTCCATGCATTTAAGTTTTGGTAGTACATGCATACATGCAAACCGGTGACCCGTCATATTGGTATAAGTTCCCCTTTTTCATTTGGGACCACAGTGATACCTCCTCTCTTTGGTACGCATTGGACGGGGCTCACCCATTTGCTAGCTGTAACAGGGTAGATGACTTTCGCATCGACCCTCTTGATGATATATTTCATCACCACTTCTTGCATTGGAGGTTTTATCCTCCTTTGGTGCTCAACGCTTGGCTTACATTCACTATTCAATTGGATCTTATGGATACAATACCAGGAGGAATTCCCACAATATAGCAATCGTCCATCCAATGGCCTTCATGTATCGTTTCAACACATTCACAGGTAATTGCACTTGCCATTCAAGCAAACCTCAGCGATAATTACAGGTAAGGTGTTGTTTGCTCCCAAAAGAACATACCGAAGTGAGGTGGAAGAACCTTTAACTCAAGCTTTGGTGATTTTTCAGTGGATGGTTTGGTGGGAGGGCTTTCCCAATTTTTCAGATCAATATCAAGCGTCAAGGGGTTTTTAGAATAAGAACCCAAACTCGATACAACAGCCACGACCTCATCATAATCTTAAATTTCTTCACCATCATAGTTCAAAAGGACGATAACTAAACATTAACCCACACAAGACACTTCACTCACACTAGCAACTGCTTTATGAATCACATCAATGACTGATACCACATGAATTCACTAGGTTGCTTTATCAATTTGCACACATTGGAAGTAACTTCCTCATCATTTTCCCAAAATTTCAACTCACCGCTTTCAACATCAATAAGAGCTCTTCCGGTAGCCAAGAACGTCCTACCTAGAATAATAGGTACTTCGACGTCAATCTCGCAATCGAGAATAAAAAAGTCAAACTGAAAATATGAACATATCTACTTTTACCAAAATATCGAAAAGAATGCCAATAGGGTGCTTCATAGATCGGTCGGCCATGAGAAGACGCATCATTGTTGACTTAGGTTCACTTAACCCAAGTTGTTTGAAAATGGCATAGGGAATCAAGTTTATACTTGCCCGCAAATCACACAATTCTTTGGAAAATTGAAATATCCCAATAGTTAATGGAATAGTAAATGCCCCCGGATAAGCTTTCTTAACAAACGCATTGCTTGTCATAATGGCACTGCAACTATGAGAAATCTCAACCATTTCAAAACCCATACTACTTTTCCTTGAAACCAATTCTTTCATAAACTTCGCATAGCCCGGCATTTCCAACAACGCCTCCATTAAAGGAAGATTTATAGACAAAGTTTTGAAAACGGAGAGAAATTTTTGGAACTTTGCATCTTCATCCCTTTTCTTTAATCTTTGATGAAATGATGGGTTAACATTAGGCAACAGTTTTGTAGGAACCAAGGAAGAAGCAACTCCCTCATTTGATGTTTTTACCTCACCGGTGGTAACTTTCTTCGGTACCTCATCACTCTCTTTGGGCCCTATATTGATAGATTCTTAGCCAACTCCTCAATATCAATGAAATCTTTTTTCTCTTTACTAGATTTTGCCTTGTCATCAATTTCTTCATCACTACCCACGACTTTACAACTTTGAGACAACATCGCCATGCATTAGTCATGATTACTCTTTGAACTAGCCAAAATATCATTAGCAAGATTATTGTGTGGTTTAGAATTTAATTGAGCTGAAAGTTGACTCAATTGGGTTTCGAGTTTTTTTTTGGAGATTAAGTGGGAGGTCACCGTCTAATATAAAGATGAGAAGTCCGCCTTCATCTCTTTAAGCACTTCATCTGATCCTTTCACTTTGTTTAGAATACGATCAAAAAGATCCTCAGTCCGAAAGCTTTCAGAATCATCCTTCGACTTTGGACTGTCATAAGTGTGCACATAGCGAGCATTATCATCATCTCCTCTCCTCCAATATGTTTCCCAATCAAAACAATCACTATCTTGATCTCTCCATCCACCCTGACAAATTTTGTTCCAACCTTGATTCACTACTACTAGAATTTCGTTGGTTGCCGATTGCAAAATTACACCGAATGTAGTCCGAAAATAGGGTTTTCCGATGCCCTTCCCACCAGTTCTTAGTAGTCGGCAAATTGAATATCGGAAAATCCTTATCGACTACAGAAGTCAGAATTCGCCAATTATCGTAGTCGAAAAATATAATACAAAACCAGACCATTTAAATACCTAAATGGTTGACTACTATAGTCGGAAAACTATTAAAATAATAATTTATTAATTTACACAATGCCAACTACAGTAGTCGTAATAGTTGAGCAATTAAATAATTAATTAATATATATTCCGACTACTGCGGTCATTATATATAATTTATTTATTGATCATTTTAGTACTCTTCCGACCAGTACAATCGGTATAAATAATTAATTTATTCACCATTTAGGTGATCTTCTGATTATTGTAGTTGACATTTTTAATTTTCTAAAAAACATTATACGATATTTCATATAATTGTAGTTGAAAAAACTACATTTTACTACTGAAAAATGTTGTTTATTTGGTACACCAAACAACCATAAGAATACAACAATAAAACCAAACATCGAATACATCCTAAACATTCAAATTGTTTCAATTCAATTGAGTCTAAAAGCTCAAGCATCATCAAAATCAGGTCGATTAAGAATTAAGTTGTTAGTAAAAAAGGAAGTAAATAGTTCAAAAGCACGTCTAAATTTTATAGAAAATGTCTAAGCAACCATAACACAATCTACTTTTCATCAGAGTCGGTCCCTTCTTCACTATCATCAGATTCAGCCATATGTTTCTCCATGATCTTCTGCACTTTAGCAAATTTAACTTCAGATGTTTGAAGTCATTCTGTAAGCTCTGAAATTTGTCTTCGCATTTCTTCCATATCTTCCAAAGATTGAGAAGTGGAAGCACCAGACAACAATAGTGATGGATGACATGAGGAAGGATGTGCTCCAAGCTCGTAAACTCTACCTTTCTTAACACCTCCTGCCAAATTTGTCCATATTTATGTAATATCAATAGATGATGTGAAACTAACCTCTGAAGTAGGTTGTCTTTGACGCCATTCGTCGAAGCTCCTGTGAAATCCAACCTGAAATAAATGTATACAACAACAACCACTTACTGAAAATCCAATACTCCAATACCGTGTTACATGAATAAACTAGATAAAAAATCTTAGTATACATAAAAAAACAAGAGGACCAATAAAAGATCTAATCTAAAAAACAGGCTATTAAGTAAACTCTTAAAAAAATTAGATTAGATCTGTTGATACTGAAAGTAAGGGTCAAGTTAGAACTAATATAGTTGTTCCAATGAGGGCCCCAACAACTACAGTGATCCCCAACATGAAATGCTTGAAAGTGAGCAAAAAAAAGTTCAATTTTTATGAACATTACACTCAATCCAAGATCAAATCTTGAACTATACAGACATGTTAATTCAAGAAAATAAATGAAACCAAAGATTTCATGAAAAACCATCAAAATAACAGTAAATCTTTAAAGATAGTGAAGCAAGCTCTAAAGAAATTAAAAACAACTGAATTTTAGGGAGTGGAAACTAGAATAAAGATGTACAGAAAGCAACTTCAAGAAATACAAAGTTCTATGATGCTGGAGGTGAAACTAGAATAAAGATGTACATGCAACAGCTGCAAGAAATACAAAGTTCTATGATGCCGGAAATGAGAACATTGAGCATTTATTCTTCAACTTCCCTTACTACAGCCAGGTCTGGCAAAAGGTTTTAAGGTGGAAAACTATGAAAAGACAAGAATCAGAGTGGAATGAGGAGCAGATATGGGCACAAGATCATTACAAAGGTAAACTACCAGAACTGGAAATATTTCGAATAATACTTGCAGCTAGTGTTTACTTCATCTTGCAGGAGAGGAATCATAGGATTTTTTAGCGAAAGAATAGAAGTTGTGATGTTCTAATCAAGATGATTATCCAAGAAGTCCACATGAGAGGGGGAATAAACCGAAGCTGAGCACGAAACTGCAGCTGCTAGATTGGTCCCATGTCTAACGAACTACTAATGTGGTATTGGATAGGTTAAGTAATGGTTAGGAGTAGGTTTTGATAGATGTTAGATGTATACAATCCTGGGGGATGTTCAGGTTGTTTTTTTCTATTTGTAATTCTCACTTGATAATAAAATAAGTTTATTTTTAAAAAAAAGTAAATCAAAAAATTGAATCTACGTTGAAAACAATAAGTAATGCTCTTTGAGTAGATAAACTTCAATTTCAACAATTAGAATAACTAGAAGAATTCCTCTTGCTCTTACTTTGTAAAGTTACATATTCAGCTAAAAAAATGGATTCTTAGTCCACCATCACAGTTTCTTCCTCTCTTCACTGTTTAAGAGAAATAATCACAAGTTTTCTGCAAGATTTTATAAGGGAGATGCAACTTGTTCCCTAACAATAATGTAAATTCTTAGCCAATTAGAAGGTTAGATCACATTTAGCTAGTAACTATGCTCGATGTTCTAAGATGAGAACAAATATGTTCCTCAAGGATGTTGAGGCATCCAAACTTTCTCATAAAAATGCCATTTTCATAGGTGAATTCACCCGTCATCTCTTGTTTCTCCCCACCCTCTTTATCACCTATCATTTCCGGTTTAAAGGAGTGACATGTTCATTAAGTAGAAAGGAAAATTAACACACACTTTTTAAGTTTTCTCCGAAAGGTTGGTGAGTTTATCAAACTCCTTCGATCTCTGATAACTATTAACAATGATTCGGTACATAATCCAGAATACCCCAGATATGGAACATGATGCAAACTATTATAGAAAACTTTGGACATCGAAAGTTACATATATATCATTTCTAGAAACTTGAACTACACAATATTCCTTAGTAGATGGTGAGAGAAGGAGTAACATTCTACAGTAAGAGCTAAACGTAACACATATAATACAAAATTCTAAATTAAGATGAACTCACTAGGGTGAGCTTAAAATTAATTTCACCCGTCATTAATTGGAGAAATATACACCAAAAGACAATATTTGTCAACATAACAAGACAATATTGAAGTGTTTTAACTTACAAATGTCTCCTCTGCATGTGGCTCTATTCATTCTCTCCTTGTGCCATTTTTACTTCTCTTTTTATGCGTCTCCTCAAATACCTCAACAATAGACACCTCTTCACCTTTTAACTTTGTCTGCAAATTTCATAAATAAAAGTTATATAAAGTTTAATCGTATTTAGTTAAAAGTAAGGAAAATCAATAAAAATATTGCCATTTTTCGTTGGTGGGCTGCAAATTCATAGAACCTCCGGTGTGTAAAGAGCCACCCATTACAGAGGCCTGAGATGCCTTTGCGTGCTTACACTTCTTCTTAAATTCAGGACTGTTCCAAATCTGTTGCAACAAACCAGGCTTCTTATTATTCTTTCGAACTACAAACAACATAGCTGAAATCCGTATACTATCTTTCCTATCAAAACGACTTTTATTTTGTTCTCATAACATGGCTTCCATGCACACTTCATCTGCATAATAAATAATATCATTAAATCAAAAATTCTATATTCAACAACTAACATAAAAATAAATTTTATTTGTTCCCTAAACTGATTCCATATTTGTTCTCCGATATTGTATGGAAAATCTTTCCATCTACCCCAAGCACCATTGAGTGGTACAATAGATTCTGAAACCAGATGTGAGTCGGCATATGATGCTGCAAATCTGTATTAAACTTAATTTATGTACGAAATACATTCACCAAAGTAAAACCAAATTATCCACCTTCATCACGGGTGATAATCAACCTATGATAAGCATCATATTCTCTAGTATCTCTAATATTTTGAGTCTTCGAATGAGTTGGTGCAATAGTACTACTGATAGATGGTGATGCTGGTACAGAGACTCCAATATTTGACCTAGATATGTTAGGTGTCAATGATGTTTGAGATACAACTTGAGTGGATGATGGAAGCAGAGATGAGGAGCTTCCATTTTTACTTCTATGACAACCTGAAGAAAAGTCAGATGAGGTGTGGGCACTATATTCTTGCCATGAGAAGTTGTGGAATTATTTTGATAGGCCCATATAGTGGTATACTAAAAATGAAGGTGGTAATGAAGTCGGCAAGGTGGGAAAGCCAGGGGGTAATGAGGTCGATGGAGGAGAAATAGTTGGTGGTGGTGAAATTCATTGAGGAGGAACAATAGATGGCAATGAAGTCACTAGATGAGGAAAGGTCGGTGGTAATGAATTTGCCTTAGCAGGACCTACATGTGGCTTTGAGGTGCCGCGAAATCTTGGTACATTTGATGCTCAAAACTAAGGATAAATGCTATAACTTGAGTGTTTTTTTTGGATATGATATGTTTGGTAATGTTGAACAGGTAAAACGCTTGGACACTGGAGATGGAAAGAAAATGGTAAAGATCCTGGAATATACACCACGGAGCCTCAGATGGGCCGTGGTCATAATGACGAGCTGTCCGGAGGCTTGTGGAAATGAGGAAGTGCCAGCAAGGCAAGTTGACCTTAATCAAGTCAGGATCACAGAGACTACAATGGAATGTGGTCTCTTCCATGGACCCTGGAGCAGCTTGTGAACTAGATTTACTAGATATGCCTTGAGAAGCCATGTTTTGATTTTCCTAAGAAAAGACCACGGACACCCAGATGGGTCGTGGTCCTCATAACGACTCGTGATGGTGAACCAGTGAGCCGAACTCAATGGGTTATGTTCTGGATTGGCCAAATAAGGACCACGGACACCCACATGGGTCATGGTCCTCCTAACGGCCCGTGAGGCCGATCGTGAAGCAGCCCGACAAGTCTTACTTCACGTAAGACTCTTTTTAGACTGACTATTTGAATTAATTAGGTTGTATTTTGAATTAAATCATCATATCTAGAGCGAGAGACTATTTTACTATTATTCTCTACTTTGGTTTTTATCGATAAACATTGAATCAAGATTCGAAGTTGATTTGGTTTTCGGAATATCAAGTGTTCTTTGAATTTGCAAATCTTTGTAAGTGATCTCTCCTAATGCATTCATTACGTATCTTTGCTTATTCAATTGAAAGCATGAGTGGTTAAACACCACAACTAGGGTTGTGGGAACTATGACTAAAATCTAAGTGTAGATTCATAAAACGAGTAGAATGTGATTTATATTTGCAAAACATAACTTAACTTTCGTTATTCATTTTTTCTAATGAGTGAACACATTAGAAATTGCTTGTATCTATCAATTGTTTGAGAGAAAATCAATAGTTAGGAAACAGTTGAGTTAATCCGATGAATTGGAGTAAAATTTACAGTTCGAGAGAAGAAAACTTTGACATCAAAACATGCGAGCGTAAAATCTTATAACACTGCAAGACCGAGAGGGTTTGAATGGAAGTTATCTAATAAGATTGAGAAGTGTTAGATACATCTAGCTCGCCTGAAATTTGCAAAGAATAAATCACCTGAAAGTCATTCATTAATCAACACTAAATGTAAACGTCATGGGAAACACAACCCTGGTTTCATTCAATTATAAACACAACCATAAAATCAAGACTCTATTAGTCGTGTTAATCTGGATATTTTAATAAAAAATTATTACGTGAACCTTACAACCAAACACATTTTACATTTCACAATTACTTTCTTTAGGAAATAATAACAACAGTTGAATAAATGTGATAGTTAAATTATTTCTGTAAGTGAATTCTCTGTGGGATCGACCTCAGCTCACGTCGAGTTCTATGAATTGACTTCTATCGTTTATGCTTCTTCATTGAAGTATATGTTTGGATATATCAAATTTTGGTGTCGCTGCCAGGGAATTTTATTTCAGAAATATTGTACTAGCAATTATTCAAATTTTTGGTATATTTCCTAATTTTACGTCTTGTTCTTTGTTTCTATCTTTGACAAGTAAGTCAACAGTGCATGCCAAATGCCAAAAGTAAGGGAGCTCCATTGATACCTTATGATCTAGAACTTAGGAAAACCATCCGCAAGATGGTGAATGCACATGAACTTGTGGCTAAGAGGCAAAGACTTGGATTTGAGGTTGAGACAGCTGCTAGAGGTGCTCAGCAGAACACTGTGAATGACCCACCTAGGGTGGTCGAGCAACATGAAGGAGTAAAAGAGATAGCTCCTCCCTACTGACAACCATTAGCTCCTAGGGGTCAAGCACATCAACCAACTCACAGGATGTTCGAAGAGGACGACTTAGACTTGGATGGAACTGGAGCCACCAGAGCAATAGTGCTACCTGCATTACTTCCAGGTGTAAAATTCACAATCACCTGCGTGATGATTCGGCATCTGAATTTGAAGGAAATGTTCAGAGGTGTGGCTGGAGATGATGATCATCAACATGTAATGAACTTTGTAGCAATATGCAAATCACAGGAAATCCCTGGGGTGAGTCATACTACTTTGACACTAAGGCTATTCCCGTTGTCTCTTACTGGAGAGGCACAAACTGGTTGAATAAGATGCCTGATGATTCCATCAAGACTTGGACTGAGTTAAAGGAAGCCTTTATGGAATGGTTCTATCCTAAGTTACAAGAGCTGTAGATGAAGGATGAAATAAGTACACACAAGCAACAATTAGAGGAAGGAAAGCATGATGCTTGGTGGAGATTCACCCAAAAGCTGGAGAAGTGTCTAAATCAAGGTCTTACCGAAAGATTTTCAAAACAATCTTTTTATAGATCACTGAATTATGTTACTAAGACTGTTGTTGATGCAGTGTGTGGAGGTTCATTCATGAGAAAACCATTCCCAGAAATTATGCAAGTCACGGATGAACTCTCAAAGAACAATAGAGCATGGCACACCAGAGATGCTGAAGTTGGAGATCTGTGGTGCACATTTGAGCTTTCAGCTGAACAAAAGAAGCGAGAAGAATAAAGGGCCCAAGACATGGCCCATATGATGACTCAAATGGATCTGCTTATAAAGGACAACATGTCAGTATCAGAAAAGGTGAATGCTATCGGTGCATCTCAAAGGTATGATGATTAGGAAATTGACTTAGATGAGAAAACTAAATACTTGGGGAACCAGGGGGTTTCTGGAACTATAACTCGAGAAACCAAGGATATAATTCTGGTAAACAAGGTCAGAACTACCCAAGGGAAGGGCAGTATGGAAGAGCTGGAAACGGAGAGAAGGGCAACTGGCAAAATAGAGAGGGATACAAGAATGACCGCAGTGGTGTATATGTGCCTCCAGGTAATAGTCATCAAGTAGGAGGTAAATCCAATGGATCTAAAGTCGAGGCTATGTCAGCTGAGGTTTTGCAGAAAGTTGAATCTACTAATGCTGGAGTGAAAGAAATCAAGAATGATTTTTCTTGTATGAGCCAACTAGTAGATTCTCATACCACTTTATTCAAGCAACTGGAGCAACTGTGGGGCCAATTATCAGCATCTCTAAATCCAAGGAAGAACGGGTCATTACCAAGTGACACTATTCCCAACCCCAAAAATTATGGCCATTGAATGGCCATCACCACTAGAAGCGGTAAGATCCTTAGTGAGCCAAAATCTTGTACGTACTGAGCAGGAATAAGGTATATGGAGAAATAAGGAAGAAGAGGTTAAAGTTGAATGTGTAGATGATACACAAAGAGCCCAATCAACAGAGGAGCCAGCTAAGTTAAAAGAAACAGAAGTAAAGGCTACTTTTCCTTTACAATATATACCGAGAGTGCCTCCTCCATTCCCCCAAAGACTCAGGAAGGAAGCGGAAGATGGAAAGTTAGCAAAATTCATAAAAATATTGAGACAACTATTAGTGAACATCTTGTTTGTAGAAGCCCTGTAACACCCCGTATACTATTACAGACCAAGTACGGATTTCAAGAGTTGCAGGTGGCACCGAAGGGCACCACCCACGGACCGCAGGGGGACCCACGGTCCATTCTGCTAGTCCGTGGTTCACCACATGTGACCCTTCCCCAGAAACTCCCAGAAATTATTCTAAATGTCGACCCAGGGCCGGACCTACGCACCGTAGGTCATGCCATGGACGTGGTCCGTGTCCGTGGATCAGACCCCCTGTTACAGCCTCCCAGTCGCCAAATGATGGTTGACCAGCACGGACCATCGGCCCAACCACGGTCCATCGGTCCCGTCCGTCAGTGGCCCCTGACAACAGTTAAGTCATGGGTCGTTTGCTCTTTTCCTTATGCGTTGGACCTCTAAACTACGTCATTTAAACCCTAAACTACGTAGTTTTGGTCAGTTTTAGCCTAGTAACTTAATTAGAATCTACCCTAAGCAAATCATTCACCAAAAACATAGAAAAAATTAGAATGCGGAATGAGAAAGGGTCGACCAAGCCCTAGTCCAAGAATGCAACAAGTTTCATCAGTTCCAGCCCCAAAATCAATAGACATCTCTGTGGAATACGTCACCAGGTATAAGGGATTTCACTATTGGGTTCCTTTCACCCATTAGGTCACTAGAATTCAGTCAGATTCTTGATTCCCTTCAGATTATTTAGACCTAGGGTGTCTAGAATTTCAGTAGATTATTACGGACTTGTCATTTTAATGTTCCTAATCAGATTATCATGTAGTAGTATCATTTTTGCTCAGATTCATGCATAAACTCAAAACCCTAGCTATGAAGTTCCTTTAGTTCATGAATTACACATCATAGGCCAGATATTTCAACTATACATGCCTCAGAATTAAATGTTTCATTATCAACATATTAATGTTGCAATTTCAATTAGCATGTCAGTATTTTGAGCTATCCAGTATTACAGAACTTCAGGCATAAGATGCTAATTACCTAATCAAATGGGAGAAGCTTAATACTGAGTGGACTAGGGTCAGTCACCATCAAGTCCCAGAACTACATGCCTCGTAAGTTGTAAGTCCCCTATGTAGGCATCATTTTAGTGATCATGCAGCACGCCTCTATATCTCTGGCAGGGTATATTGGGTCCTCTCGATGGGGCGTATAAATCGGACTCCACATATAGCTCATGTGGTTTTATGTCGGTTATTAGTAGCTCCATTACAGTTTAGTCAAACTCTATTGCATTGACGAAGTCACCAGTCATAGTTTAGTATTTAGTCTCAGCATGTTATAAACTTGGTCTTTGCATTCTGTATTTCATGTTCCGTATTCTCAGTTTGTATCATGCTTATCTCGTGTCATTGCTCATATATATGCTTTGATTAAGTAATGTTATTGTTCAGTTTTACTCTATCCCTTATGCTCAACACCTTTAAGTACTGACGCATACTCTGCGCTACATCTTCTTGTGATGTAGGTTCAAGTTCTCAGTTCTAGATTACACATAGATCAATTTTTGATATTCAATTCAGCAGCATCAGTGATGAGTTCTCATTCTTCGACGACAAGTGACATGATTATCTCTCTTTGATTTTAGCTTAGTTTCAGTTTTTGCTAGATTTAGCTGGGGCATGTCCTAGCACTTATAGTCAGTTAGAGGCTATTTTCAGACGTAGTTAGTTTCAGCTTTAGCGTTAGAGTTTGACTTTTCAAATGTATTTCAAACCCTCAGTTTTCATAAATTCAGATTTAGTATATAGGTATTTCCCCATCATTTCAGATTATTCATATGATTTAGCTTCGCACAATATTTAGTGATTCAGTTTGCTTTAGTATGCTTATGATATGCCACCAGGGTTAGCATGAGGTCACTTGTGATCCTAGGTCCCGTGTCCGCGTCCAGGGGTAGCTTCGGGGTGTGACAAACTTTGTATCAGAGCTTTCGGTTTAAGATTCCTAAGATGTCTAAAAAGACACACTAAGTAGAGTCCTTTTCATGGGTGTGAAATGCACCACATATAATGATAAGGAGGCTACAATGTGTTTTAGGAAAACACCATTTTCTTGCTACTCTTATCGTGCGTATGGTATGATCTAATTCCTCATTCTAACTCTACGTTATGTACTTTCAGATCGTGCCTCCTCGTAGATCTTACGCAAGAAATACGAATGCCAGGAATGCAAACACAGCTCCTCCAGCCCCATATCAGGAAGTTTTGAATGTTGAATTTTGGAATGCTATCCAGTTGTTGGCTCATAGTGTGACCAACCAGAACAACCAGTAGGTTCCAGTTCCTACAAATACTAGTGATGGATTAGTGGTAGCCAGGGTTCGTGATTTCGTTAGGATGAATCTACCTGAGTTCTTAGGATCACAAATTAGCGAGGATCCCCAAAACTTCATAGATGAGGTCAAGAAGATCCTTGGAGTGATGCAGGTGACAGGTAATGATAGGGTAGAGTTGTCATCCTATTAGCTGAAGGATATAGATCACATCTGTTATACTCAGTGGAAAGAGAACAAGGGTACAAATGCAACTCCTATCAGTTGGGAATGCTTTAGTAAGACCTTTCTGGACATGTTCTTCCCAAGGGAGTTGAGGGAGGAAAAAGCTCAGGAGTTTATGAATTTGAGGTAGGGTTCCAAATCAGTCCAAGAGAATGGACTCAAGTTCAACCAGCTCTCCAGGTATGCTCCTCACATGGTTGCCGATTCTAGGGCTCAAATGAACAAGTTTCTTTATGGGGTATCCGACCTTGTGAAAATAGAGCGTAGGAATGCTATGTTGCTAGAAGATATGAACATCTCTAGGCTCATGACTCATGCTCAGCAGGTTGAGGGTGATAAGCTTAGGGAACAGGCTAAGGGGAATAAGAAGGCTAGGGCAGGCAACTATGATTATTCTCAATAGAAATCGGGTGTTGGAAATCGCTCACAGTTTCAGCAGAAGTCTTCAGCTCCAACACCTTCATCAATTAGTGTTCTATCCTCCAAGTTCAGACATGATCAGAAAGGTAGGGCATCAGGCTCTAAGTCTCAATGTAGTATTTCAGGCACCATAACCTACCCAACTTGTCCAAAGTGTGGTACAAACCATCCGGTCGAGTATCTTGCAGGAAATGAAGGATGCTTTGGGTGTGGTTAGTCTCGTCACAGGTTGAAAAATTGTCCTTTTAAATACGGTCAATGAGGTAGAAATGGTAGAGCTTAGTCTACAACTTCAGCAGCACCATCAGGTCGCCCAACTCAGCAGGGTAACTCATCTAGTACAGGTGGCGATCAGTGCCAAAACAGGTTGTATGCTCTCCAGGATCAGGAAGATTCCCTGATGTCGTAACTGGTACGTTACAAGTCTTTGACTTAGATGTTTATGCTCTGTTAGATCTAGGAGCTACTATTTCCTTTGTAACTCCTTATATAGAAGTCAACTTCAGTGCTAGTCTAGAAATTCTCTCATAACCCTTCTCAGTCTCTACTCCAGTGGGTGACCCAGTTATATCTAGATGGGTGTACAGAAACTGCCCTATCACAGTGTCCTAGAAATTCACCTCAACAACTCTTGTAGAGTTTGAAATGGTAGACTTTGATATCATTCTAGGTGTGGATTAGTTACATTCTTGTTATGCCTCAGTCAATTGTAGAACTAGGATCGTTCGCTTTTAGTTTCCAGACAAATAAATCTTAGAATGAAAGGGTAGTAGCTTAGTACCTATGGGTCAATTCATTTATTACCTTAAGGCCAGAAAGATGATTTCTAAAGGGTATCTCTATCATCTAGTTTGGGTTAAGGACTCAAGCTCTGAAGCCCCAACTCTTGAGTTAGTTCCAGTGGTGAATGAGTTCCCAGAAATGTTTCCAGAAGATCTTCCTAGAGTTTCTCCCGAAAGGGAATTCGACTTTGGAATATATCTCCTTCCAGATACCCAGCCTATTTCTATTCCTCCTTAAAGAATTGCTCCAGCTGAGCTTAAGAAATTGAAAGATAAGTTAAAAGACCTTATAGATAAGGGCTTCATCATACCCAATATTTCCTAATGGGCTGCACCAATGTTGTTCATGAAGAAGAAATATGGTTCTCTCAGAATGTGCATCGACTATAGGTCGTTGTCACAATAAAAAATAAGTATCATATCCCCAGGATTGATGAATTATTTGACCAACTACAGGGTGCTAGCCATTTCTTAAAAATAAACCTCAGATCCGGTTATCATCAACTTAGAGTCAGAGAAAGTGACATCCCGAAAATAACCTTCAGAAGTTGGTATGGTCATTATGAATTTGTAGTTATGTCATTTGGACTAACCAATGCTCCTACAACTTTCATGTACTTGATGAACAGAGTGTTCAAGTAGTATTTGGACTTGTTTGTTACCGTCTTTATTGATTTAATCCTCATTTACTCTAGGAATGAGGAAGAACATGCGAATATTTGAGGGTTGTCCTGCAAACTCTCAAGAATCACCAGTTATTCGCCAAGTTTAGTAAATATGAGTTTTGGTTGCAATCTATTACTTTACTTAGGCATATTGTATCTAGCGAAGGGATCCAAGTGGATTCTCAGAAAATAGAAGCAATGAAACAATGGCTCAGACCTACCTCTCCTATAGATATCAGAAGTTTCTTGGGTTTGGGTGGTTACTACAGAAGGTTCGTGGAAGGATTTTCATCCATAGCCTCTCCATTGACTAAGTTGATGCAGAAGAAGGTTAAGTTTTAGTGGTCAGATGATTGTGAGAAAAGCTTTGCAGAACTGAAAACTAGGTTGACTACAACTCCTGTTTTGACTCTACCAGAGAGGTCAGACGGTTATTTTATATATTGTGATGCATCCAGAGTCAGCTAGGTTGTGTGTTGATGTAGCGAGGTAAGGTTTTAGCTTATGCTTCTAGACAACTTAAGGTGCATGAGAAGAACTATCCAACTAATGACCTCGAGCTAGCAGTAGTGGTATTTTCCCTTATGATTTGGAGACATTACTTGTATGGTGTCTATGTAGATGTGTTTACAGACCATAAGAGCCTTCAGTATGTGTTCACCCAAAAAAAGTTGAATCTTCGCCAGAGGAGATGGCTTGAGTTCCTCGAGGATTATGATATGAGTGTGCATTACCATCCTGGTAAGGCCAATGTAGTAACAGATGCTCTTAGCACACTATCTATAGGTAGTGTAGCACATGTTGAGGAAGAAAGAAAGGAACTAGCAAAGGAGGTTCACAGGCTTGCTCGCTTGGGAGTTCACCTTATGAGCATATCAAATGGTGGTGTAACAGTTCAGAATGGGTCAGAATCTTCATTGGTAGTGGAGGTTAAGGAAAAGCAAGACAATGATACAATATTGCTTCAACTAAAGGGTGTAGTCCATCAACAGAGAGTTGATGTTTTCTCCCAAGGGGGAGATGGTGTGCTTCGCTAATAGGGTTGATTATGTGTTCCTAAGGTGGGTGAGTTGAGACAACAGATTCTTGCAGAAGCCCATGATTAAAGATATTCTATTCACCCAGGCAGCACTAAGATGCACCGTGATCTACATAAAGTCTTTTGGTGGAATGGAATGAAAAGGGATATAACATATTTTGTGGGTAACTGCCCCAATTGTCATCAAGTCAAGGTAGAACATCAGAAACCAGAAGCTATGACTCAAGAGATCAACATTTGTACTTGGAAGTAGGAAGTGATCAACATGGACTTCATCATAGGTTTACCTCGTACTCGCAGACATCATCACTCCATTTGGGTGATTGTTGACAGAGTTACTAAGTCTGCACAATTTTTGGCTGTTAAGACTACAGATTCGGTGGAGGACTACGCCAAGATTTACATTAATAATATAGTTAGGTTGCATGGGGTTCCTTTGTATATCATGTTGAGCGCTTGTGCGATCGACTACAAGTCTAGTTGGGATGATCACCTCTCTCTTATAGAGTTCGCCTACAATAATAGCTACCATTCCAACATTCAAATGGTCCCTTATGAGGCATTGTATACATCTATAGTTGGTTGGTTTGAAGTAGCTGAAGCAGCCTTGATAGGGCCAGATTAAGTTCATGATGCTATGGAGAAAGTGCAACTCATTAGAGATAGACTTAAGACAGCCCATAGTGGCCAGAAGTCCTATGCAGATGTAAGGAGAAGGGAATTAGAGTTCCAAGTTAATAATTGGGTTTTCCTGAAAGTGTCACCTATGAAAAAGGTGATGAGGTTTGGAAACAAAGGGAAGCTTAGTCCTAGATATGTAGGCTATTTCAAGATCTTGAAAAGAGTTGGTAAAGTGGCTCATGAGTCAGAGCTGCCAGCAGAACTAGTAGCGGTATATCCAGTTTTTCACATTTCACTGTTGAAGAAGTGTGTGGGTGATCCAGTATCTATAGTACCTTTAGAAAATGTGGTTGTGAAGAATAGTTTCACTTTTGAGGATGTGCCAGTTGAGATTCTTGATTGTTAGGTTCAAAGGTTGAGAAACAAAGAAGTCGCTTCAGTTAAGGTTTTGTGGAGGAGTCAGTCCGTAGAGGGAGCTACTTGGGAAACAGAAACAGCCATGAAGGCCAAGTACCCTCATCTCTTTCCTTCCGATAATATTCCAGCTTGAGGTAATAGTTCATCTTTAGTTTTTCAATCATTGATGCACAGTTTCAGTCCTAGCATCATGTTCCTTCAGTTTGTACTTGCATTTTCAGTGTATTTACATGTTCTTGGAACTTAGATCAGTCAAAAATCAGTTTCTAGTGTTTAGTGGTAGGGGTTGCAGCTCTCTCCCTTCATTTCAACTAGTTTAGTCTTCATTCGAGGATGAATGTTCCCAAGGGTAGATAATGTAACACCTCGTATGCTAGAACAGACCAAGTGCAGATTTCAAAAGTTGCAGTGGCACCGACGGGCACCACCTACGGACTGTACGGGGACACACAGTTCATTTTGCTGGTCCGTGGTTCACTACCTGTGACCCTTCCCCAGAAACTCCCAGAAATTATTCAAAGTGTCGACCCACGGTTGGACCTACGAATCATAGGTCAGGCCACTGACCGTGGTCCATGTCCATGGATCAGACCCCTAACAACAACCTCCTAGTCGCCAAATGATAGGTGACCAGCACATACCATCGCCCCAGCCACGGTCCGTCGGTGGCCCCCGATAGCAGTTAAGTCAGGGGTCATTTGGTTTTTTCCTTAAGCATTGGACCTCTAAACTATGTCATTTAAACCCTAAACTATGTAGTTTTGGTCAATTTTAACCTAGTAACTTAATTAGAAGCTACCCTAAGCAAATCATTCACCAAAAACATAGAATAAATTAGAACGTGGAATGAGAAAGTGTCGACCAATCCATTGTCCAAGAACGCATCAAGTTTTCATCAGTTCCATCCCCAAAATCGAAAGATTTATCCATGGAATTCATCACCAGATATGTGGGATTTTACTAGTGGGTTCCTTTCACCCATTAGGTCCCTAGAATTCAATCAGATTCTTGATTCCCTTCAGATTATCTAGACCTAGGGTTTATATAATTTCAGTAGATTATTACAGACTTGTCACTTTAATGTTCCTAATCAGATTATCATGTAGTAGTATCATTTTTGCCCATATTCATGCAAAAACTCAAAACCCTAGATATGTAGTTCCTTAGTTCATGAATTACACATGCTAGGACAAATATTTTAGTTATACATGCCTCAGAATTAAATGTTTCATTATCAGCATATTAATGTTGCATTTTCAATTAGCATGTCAGTATTTTGAGCTATCTAGTATTACGAAACATCAGGCATAAAATGTTAATTACTTAATCAAATGGGAGAAGCTTAATACCGAGTGGACTAAGGTCAGTCACCATCAAGTCCCAGAACTACATGCCTCGTAGGTTGTAAATCCCCTCTGTGGGCATCATTTTAGTTATCACGCCAGCATGCCTCTATACCTCTGGTAGGGTATATTGGGTCCTCTTGATGAGGCGTATACATCGGACCCCACATTTAGCTCATGTGATTTTATGTCTGTTATTAGTATCTCCCTTACAGTTTAGGCAGACTCTATTGCGTTGACCAAGTCACTAGTCACAGTTTAGTATTAAGTCTCAATATGTCATAAACTTGGTCATTGCTGTAACATCCCTAAAAATGAAATAGGATAAAGTAGAGCCTCACATGGGTTTTATGCATTAATAACTTGTTAAAATAATGAAGAATAGCCTTTTTAGTTAGTTTTAAAGAGTTTGAAGTCAAACGTCAAAGAGACGTTCAAAAACTACTCTTTTACGTGTTATTGTGTTCTAATATGTTGTTCATGTTTTTATGTGTTGTTTGGAATCTAAAGTCAGTGGAGGTGACTCTACTGTCTTAATAAATGTTTTTAGGGTCAAAAAGTTCGGGTATGACTCCCCGGGGCCACCCTAAAGGTTCCCGAGGAGGACCCCAACCCTTGGCTAAACAAGTTGCCAAGGCAGCTTGAAAATGCTCATGGAGGGAGCATGTCCGCGTTGCCGACTAGCTCCACCATAGGCCAAATTCTTGGTCCACATCGTGGAATCTTCTGTCTCGAAATTTAATTTCCATAAACTTGTGGGAACACCCCCACGTTGCGGACTTGTTTCCCAACGAATCTGCAAAAATAAAACTCAAGTTTGACTTGTTTAAAAGGTCCAACTAAGTTAGGGGTTGTTTGGGTACTTTGGAGAATTATTATAATCGGTTATTCTACCTATTTTAGGGTATTTTCAGTTGGTTAAAACCCCAAAACCTAGAATTAGACCTCATTATCTAAATTGAACCTTCCCTCTCAAATAAATTCTCTCTAGAACTCCATGGAAGACATTGATGAAGCTTCAAGCTAGGGGATGGGTTCCTACTGATTTCTCCTTCAAATTCCTAAGTAAATTAATCACAAAGGTATGGGGATTTTATCTTTGATTCTCCTTTCAATCAAAGAGCCAAATCAAAGTGATTTCAAAGTTTTTCAAAAACACTAAGAACCCCAATTTCGATTCTAAGCTTGGGTTCTTGCATGAAAGTATTTCAAATAGTGATTTATGTTAATATTGATGGTTTTAAGATAAAAAATTCCATGAACCCTTGCATATCTTGAAATCCTAATTTTTGGGTCTAAAGTGGGTCTATTGATTATGAGCTAATAATGTAATATTAATGTGTATATTGTTATGGGCTATTGATTTATGTATTTTTCTATATTGAATTATGAGGAATTGATGGTCAATTGTGTTATATTGGATGTTGGCCTTGAATGGGCAATTGTGACCTAAGGTTTATGATGATGATGAAGTTGTGAATAGATTTTTGATTCTAGTATTATATATATATGTTGTAGATGTTAGAATTGTGAGGTTTGATCCTTTTGAAAGTGGGGAGGTGTTTACTTTATAAGCATGTTGTGATCATGGCCTTGTAGGCAAAGTTGGATGATTGTTCTGTTTAGTAATGTTGATTATGTGAAGGTAATGTGATATGATGTGAATTTGTGCATGGTCTAAGAGCATGAAAGGTGACCTTGTGTAGAGACTTTATGTGTTGTGCTTGGTTGTTGTCTTCTTTGAATGACTTACAATGAAGGTAAGGTTAGGATAAACTATGTTTACCTACTCTCACACCTAGTGAAGAATGAATGAAAGAATGTGAGAATGAATGAAAAGAATAGGAGTTAATGCTAATGAATGAAAGTTGGGTCTATTATAAGAATAGTCTCATAAAGTACTCCTTTAAATGAATGGGGTTCCTAGATGAAAGGTTTTCTCATCTTTGAATCCAAGAGCTTCCTAAATGAATGAATGTTGGGCTAGGATGGGTACTTCTTCGTGAGTTGAGATGAGAGTTCTTAGTAGCAATCCTTAATGAATGTTGGTCTAGGATGGGTACTCCTTCGTGAGTTGAGATGAGAGTACTTAGTAGCATTCCTTATCCCTAAATGAATGGATTTTGGGCTAGGATGGGTATTCCTTCGTGAGTTGAGATGAGAGTACTTAGTAGCAACTTATCCCTAAATGAATGAATGTCCAAACTCCGTGGTGGAGTAATGTCTAGCACCGAGAGTAATTGAATATGGGTGGATGCTTCTTCGTTAGTTGAGATGTGAGTATTTAGTACCAACCCTTAAGATGGGTGCCCCTTCGTTAGTTGAGATGTGGGTACTTAGAATCAATCCTTCTATCCCTTAACTATGTGCCCACATAGGACTAGCTAGTGGTCTCTACCACGTAAAGGCTAAAAGAATGACCCTACCTTAGGCAAGTGGGGATCCCTCATCCGGTAAGGGTAACTACCGGGATTCCATGTCAAGCTCCATGGTCATGTCGGTTAAGGCTCATTTCCCACATTAATGAATGAATGAACTAGGGTCTCTTAAGGGTGTACTACTTAGGATAGGTGGTGGAATAGGACATTATCTAGACATTGCACAAGTAGACATTGAAGGGAAACCTTGCTGTGTCTTAATAATGATAATGATGAATGAGTCTTATTGGGCTAATTAATGAAAGTGTTGGTCTTTGAGCATGCTAATGTGAAAGTGAATCATAATGAATTAAATGTAACTGCTTATGTTGAATTGAATGTAGGTGATGATCTTATGCCATTAATGAATGAAGTTGTGTAAATGCATTAAGTTGAATGAACGATTTATGTTGAGATGTGAATGGAGCTTGTCTTGTGTAGCCTTAAGGATCACCTGGGTGTGGTATGGAGAGGTAGTATGGGCTGCCTCACCATGTCTTACTTAGGTGAGTCTTGGGATGACAATTTGATGAGTGTTCTAGTTTTATGAAGTGACTTGTTGGCTTATGTGCTTATATGTCTTATGTGATTAATTGGTGAAGGTTGAGGTACGCATGGTAAGTGCACTTTGTGTGACATTATGGTGGTGCCTTAGTGTGGGTGATGGTATGGGACGTTGCCCATACATTGCACAAAGGTATTGCTTAAGGGTTACTTAAGGTGGAGGTCCAAGGCAAGAAGGTAAATGTAAATGGGTTATGTATGTTTATGATGTATTGTGAAGCATATGACTTTGTATTGTTGGTTGTGACTTGTAAGGTGACTATTATGAGATTTTATCAAAATGGCATGAAAGCATAACTTCCAAACAAATGTCCTTTTTAGCATGTTTTGGATATCCTCATACTTAGTACGTGTGTTGTACTAACCCCATTCTTCTATTTTACTACAAGTGTAGGTTGTGGTAACTAGGAGGAGATTGTGCTTTGGAGTTACTTGGATTGCTTCACTCTTCCAAGTCTGTGGTATGTACTCAAGATTCGAGGACTATGTTTAGAAGTTTCTTAGTCATTGTAAAGGGTCGTGTACCTTAGAACGTTTTAAGTTTTAAGTTCTTGTCTAAGATTGGCTAAAGAGACTTAGTAGTTCTGCTTGCGTATTGATGTTTTCAAATGTTGATTGAGTCTTGAAGTCTTATGGTTTATTGAATAAAAGTTTTAAATTCTTAGTGATTTTTATAATATATGCGATGAATGAATGCTAAGGCTTGTATAAGACATCCGAGAGGTCGAATACGCGTGTAACGGCTAGGGGGTACTCTCGGGTCGTTACAATTGCATTTAGTATTTCATGTTCTGTATTCTCAGTTTGTATCATGCTTATCTCATGTCATTGCTCAGATATATGTTTTTATTCAGTTATGTTATTGCTCAGTTTTACTCTATCATGCATGGTCAAAACCTTTCATGTACTGGTGCATAGTCTGTGCTATATCTTCTCGTGATATAGGTTCAGATTCTCAACTTCTAGATCACGAATAGATCGGTTCGTGATCTTCAATTCAGCAGCATTAGTGGTGAGTCCTCATTCTTCGAGGACGAGTGACATGATTATCTTTCTTTGCTTTTTGCTTAGTATTAGTTTTTTGCTAGATTTAGCTGGGGCATGTCCCAGCACTTCTAGTGAGTTAGAAGCTATTTTTAGACATAGTTAGTTTCCGCTTTAGTGTTAGAGCTTGACTTTTCAATTGTATTTCAAACTCTCAGTTTTCATATATTCAAATTTAGTATATGGGTATTTCCCAATCATTTCAGATTATTCATATGATTTAGCTTTCGCAAAGTATTTACTGATTTAGTTTACTTTAGTATGCTTATGATATGCCAGCAGGGTTAGCTTGGGGTCACTCGTGATCCTAGGTCCCTTGTTTGCGTCCAGGGGGTAGCTTCGAGGCGTGACAAATGCTGGAGCAGATGCCATGATATGATAAGTTCATGAAGGATTTAGTCACAAAGAAGGGAGCTATAAGTTTTGAACTAACTCACAATATTCATCATTGTAGTGCTATTGCTACAAGATCTTTGGTGCAAAAAAATAAGGATCCAGGTGTATTTACTATACTACGTACCATCGATGCATTTGAGTTTCGAAAAGCTCTATGTTATTTAAGGGCAAGTATCAACTTGATGCCTCTAGCCATATATACACAATTGGGCTTGGTAGTACAAAAACCCATCGCAATGAGGTTGATGATGGCAAATAGGTCAATGAAGCGGTCTTTGGGTCTTTTAGGTGATGTGCTCGTAAAAGTGGACAGTTTTATTTTTTCGGCAGAGTTCGTGATTTTGCATTGCGAAGTAGACTTTGAGGTTCCCATAATTTTAGGAAGGCCATTTCTGGCAACAGTTCAAGCTTTAGTTGATGTTGAGAGCGGAGAACTGATGTTTAGGATCAAGAATAAGGAGGTAAAGTTTAAAATATGCAGGTCTATGAAGCAACCACAAGACTTGAATGTGGTGTCTGCGATAGAGGTCATTGATGAAGGGGAGCCAGAAGTTGTTATTGAGGAATGATTTGTTGTTGAAACATTGGCAGCCGTACTGATGAATTTTGAAGAAGACTTCCGAAATGATTATGTGGAGACTCTGAAAATGTCTAGATCTTATTTCTCTTTTACTTCAGACATTAATGATGATTCAACCCCATTCATCACCACCAGTCCTCCTTCATTGGAATCCATCAACCGGACTGCTAATCGTGCAAGTTTGTGCTAATATTTTGCCATCTCTTTCTTGTCATCCTCAATATGGGAAGTACTACCCATAGACAATCTGCTCAAGGCATCATCAACTACATTAGCCTTACCTAGGTGATAGAGTATACTCATATCATAATCCTTGAGTAACTATAACCACCACCTTTGTCTGAGATTAAGCTCTTTCTGACTGAATTGTGATTTGTGAACACATATACATGAACACCATAAAGATAGTGATGCCATATTTTCAAAGCAAACACTACAACAGCCAACTCTAGATCATGGGTTGGGTAATTCCTCTCGTGAATATTAAGCTATTTGGAGGCATAAGCTATAACTTTACCATTATGCATCAATACAAAACCCAGTCCAACTCTGGACGCATCACAATATACCACAAAACCTTGTATACCTTCTGGTATGGTCAACACTGGGGCAATAGTCAACCTGGTTTTCAATTCCTGCAAGCTTTTCTCACAAGCTTCAGAACATTGAACTTAACTATTTTCTGAGTAAACTTAGTCAACGGCGATGAAATAGACGAAAAACCCTCGACAAACCTTATATAATAACCAGCCAATCCCAAGAAACTCATAATATCTGTTGGAGATATGGATCTAGGCTAGTTCATCACTGCCTCAATAATTTGAGTATCAACTCGAATCCCATCACCAGAAACAATGTGGCCTAAGAATGCCACATACTCAAGCCAAAATTCACACTTGGAGAATTTAGCATACAACTCTCTATCATTTAGAGTTGGACAACTACTCTGAGATGAGTAGCATTATCTTCTTCATTCCTTGAATAGATTAGAATGCCATCAATGAAGACGAGAGCAAACATATCAAGATAATTCTTAAACACTTTGTTCATAAGATCCATGAATGTTGCAGGAGCATTAGTTAGATCAAATGACATGACTAGAAACTCATAATAACCATAACGGGTCCTGAATGGTGTCTTTGGGATATCACTTTCTCTTACTCTCAACTAATGATAGCCTAATTTGAGGTCTATTTTAGAAAAACAAGTGGCACTCTAAAGTTCATAAAAAAGATAATCAATTCTCAGAAGTGGATACTTATTCTTGATAGTAACCCTGTTGAACTGGCGGTAATCTATACACATTCTAAGAAAACCATCTTTCTTCCTCAAAAACAAGACCAGAATGCCCCAAAGTGAGAAACATGGTCGAATGAAACCTTTTTTTAGAAGATCTTTCAACTTTTATTTTAACTCATTCAACTCTGCTAGAGCCATTCTATATGGAGGAATAGAGATAGGATGAGTATCTAGAAGAATATCTATACGAAGTCTATTTCTCTCTCAGGAGGGTCTCCGAGAAAAAAATCTGGAATGACCTCTGGACACTCACTTACAACACGAACTGACCGAATAGGTGGTGTATTAACACAAGATTTATTAACTCGGACTAAGTGATACATGCAACTATTGGAAACTAACTTTCTTACCTTAAGGTATGAAATAAAATGACCCCTAGGCACTGTTCAACTACTTCTCCACTCTATAGCTGGCTCTTTAGGAAACTGGAACTTAAATACTCAAGTTCTACAATCAACTTAGGCATAACAGGCATGAAACCACTCCATACCTAGAATAACATCAAAATCTACCATGTCTAACCCAACTAAGTCAGCCATAGTGTCCTTGTGATTGACGAAAATGGTACAATCACGATAAACACTCTATGCTTGAATAGACTCACCAACAGGTGCAAACATTGAAGGGCTCAAGAAGTTGCTCAGGAAGAATATCAAAATGCATAGCAATATAAGGAGTCACAAAAGATAGACTCGCTCCTTGATCTAGAAAAGCATATACGTCAAGAGTAAAGACTTTGACCATACCAGTGACAACATCTTGAGAATTCTCCTGATCTTGGCGACTAGTGATAGCATATAGACGGTTTGCTCCTCCGTCTTCTCCTGAAGTAGCTCCTTTAGGTTCAGATCTGTCTGGTGGAGCCAATGAAGAAGATTGGGCTCTATTTCCCCCATTATCACTACATTTCCTGTTCTTAGGGCACTCCCTCATAAAGTGACAATTCTAACCACACTTGAAAGAACCAGTGAAGCCATCACGACACACTCCAGAGTTGTTCCGACCACACTTAGCAGATGTAGGAGTCCTATTACCTCCCTATGTCACACTACCCTGAGACTATGTAGGTCTAGCTCTGAAGTTCTATGAATGTTGATTCTTGAAGTCACCTCTGTTCTTTGGCGCATGCGCACCAGCAGATGATGGAGCACGTCCTTTATGGTTTTGTTGGAAAGATGACCGGTTTGCATTACTCTTATGCTGCCCTGACTGATTTCATGTCTTAGCCTTCTTATTTCGAAACTCTTCTCTATCCCTCAGCTTATCTTCATTAACGTGTTGAACATTGATCAGCAGCCTTGCTACACTTATGTCTCCTATCAGCATAATTGCCTTGCCCTCCATACTTGATAGATGAGACAACCCAACAAAAAATAGACTTATCCTGCACCTCATTTTACCAACAATCTCCAGGGCATAACAGGACAGTTGGTGAACTTAAGGCTGTACTCATGTAGACTCATGGATTTCTGGTTAAGAGTGAGGAATTCTCTTACCTTTGCCTCTCTTAGCTCATGGGGAAAGAAAAGGCCCATGAAGGCACCTTCAAAGACAGCCCAACTCACAATTAGTGCACGTTCAACTCTACTCTTCTTCCATTGATCAAACCAGATCCTAGAAAGACCCTTCGGTTGGTATGCGGCTAGTTCCACTCTCTCAACATCAGCCACATGCATAACCTCAAACACTTTCTACAACTCTTCCAAAATGTTTTCTAGTTCCTCAGTGACACTTGAACTGGTGAAGTCTGGAGGATTCATCCTTAAGAACTCAAGGATTAGGGATGTACCTTCCACATCCTCTCGATTCCCTCTTTGTTGCCCAGCTTGGTTGGTCACAACTTGACTCAACATCTGGATAGCTTCTCGGAACTCAGCATTAGTAACCTCTCCTTAGGGTTGCACTTTCGGTGCATTAGGTACCCTTTAATCCTCAACATTCCTCGTAGCAGGATGACCTCAAACAACTCTTCATGGAGGAATGATTTTAAAGATATGCGCAAGCACGAATTAGAAGGAAACTTTATAGAGATGAACTCTATCGTAAGAAAAGAGTATGAAAGAAGTTAGATAGTTCATAAATGTCGTTGCCTCCTAATTATAGATGTGGCGCGCTTCACACCGATAACTAGGACTCTACAGACAAGGCTTCAAAGACACCCTAGGACTCTTGAACTCTATGCTCTGATACCATGTTTGTTAATCGTCGAGCCTACACCCTGGGCATGACCAGCACTCGAGTGCCATTGCTAACCTGAAGTGAACCCTTGGGCTGGCTTAACTCTTAGCGGAAGACTTACTCATAAATAAGATGAACTCAAATTGTAAACTTTACTTAAAGTCTTAAATTAATAACTCATAATTGTGTCAAAATATTAACTGGCCAAAAGCGGCAACTCAAGTCTAGAACATTAACAAAAGAAAATGAATCAGACTTCTCAATATTATACTATCTATGAAGCCTCTACTAACTTAGATGGATGTCAGGACAAGACGCACAAATTATAATAAACAAACTGAAATTCAAACTTAATGTGAAACCCTCTGAAAAGCAAGGAGGCTCAAGAAATCTAGCTGGAACTCAACTGGATCAACGAAGCGCTGGTTGTTGATCCTAGTTACCTGTATCTGCATAATAAAAGATTCAGGCCAAATGATGTATGTACATGGACGAGCATGTGAGGGGAAATCTAAAATAAGACATAAGCTTGAATTGGAACTGAAGAAACAACTTACCTCGTCTCAACTAAACTCAACTTAACTCAATTCATTTCAATATAATATAGTGATAAAGATGCAATATAAAGAAAATCTTTTGAAACTGTAGATAGCAACTTAGTGTATTGAAAAATACAATAATAACTCAGTTTGTATGCAAAAACACCAGATAACTCTGTTTGGGAGATTCTCTAACCGAAAACCATCACTATGAGCTATGTGAAGATACAACGTCTAGCCCATGTTGCCAAAACTGTCCTATACTTTATCGGGGAATAGATCCTACTAACTAAGTGTATCCACTATTCTATGCTTAAAATCAATAAGGACTCATCTAAAAAGTATGACCATTTCTACTCACATTAGCTACATGGCTTATGAGGGATGTGAGTTGTTAGAACTCTCCCCCATATCGGTTCTCCGTAGTACTCCAAAAATGTAAATAACTCATATGTTTAAAAACATAACTTTTTCTGTGGTTTTGAGATTATTACTCAAAAATTTTCCTATTAAAAGAAATGGTACTAAAACACTTAGGAAAACTCTTTTGGAAATCGTTGTTTCCTCTCATCATAAATGTGAAAACATTTACTCTTGGGAATACTTAGTTTCCATATATCTTTTTAAAAATAAATGAACTCAGCTCTACTCTTCCTCAAACTCAATGCTCAAGTCATAAAACAAGTATAAAAACAATTGTCAAAGACTTTTTGAAAAGACTCGAAGAACTCGCAAGACTTGACTATTAGCTCTACCTTGAATTGGAGTTATGGATTCAAGGGCTATGATCTCATGTTATGGATGATCTCTCGATGATTAGATGTAATTTAGAGTGTAGAGATCAATTAGAAACCATAGGTACGATTTGAGGGAACTCGTACGAAAAGAAGGACGAAAGAGTAAGGGACCTGGTGACCCTGGCGCACTAAGTGGTGCAGGGCGCGAGCCCTTGAACTACAGAAACTGACTTGGGGAACAGTTAGTGGCGCGGCACCTCAGGATCCAAACTACAGAAATTGACTTGGGGCGCACTGAGTGGAGCGACGCTCCATCCCTTTTCCCAGAAAAATTGACGAATTTTGTTACTCGTTTTCTAACCCTAATTCACCTAGAATAGATTGGTTTCTTCCCCAATCACTTAGATTCAAATACCCAACAATAGTATATGATAATATACTCAAAACTACCTTCGAAACACTAACACTTATATCAAGAATTCATCAAAACCTCATCAATCAGGATTATAAAAGAACCTTTAATAAAACTCATCAAGAATTCAAATCCTTCAACTTTAAGAACAATATTACGCTGAAAATAACATGATTGATGCGTGGGAAATGAACCAAACGCTATGTGAACTCACATTCCTCTTAAAAATCAAACCCTTGGCGAAAATTCGCAACAAAATTCCAAGAACTTGGCGACACCTTAAATCTTCTCCTCTTTTCTCTTCTAGAACTCTTTTCTTAAAACCCTAGCGTAAATAAGGATTGTGAAAACTAAACCAAATCAGTTTAGACACCTAAATATTACCAAAATTTGCTTAAATCTGAAAGTGTAAGGAAAACATAAAAATACCCCTCATATATTCTGGTAACTTCTCTTAACTGGACAGCCAGACTTCAAATGGGCATATCTCCCTCATACAAGCTCAAAAATTGGCAAACTCGGTGGCGTTGGAAAGAGAATTCCAAGAACTTTTATTTGATATCTTTGGGCCTCCTAACTCATCTTGTATTGAAAGTTATGGCCGTTTGACCCAAAACTCCTAACTCATGCATAACTTGCAAAATATTAGATTTTGCTATTTCTAATTTAGTTCTTTCTACCTTTAGCTCTTTCAAATACCGAGGTGTTACACTATATTTTCTATCATGTATGTTCGATGTAACCTAGTTGCAATTCTGTGGTCGTCCTTTTTAAAATCTTATTAAGTTTGTGTTAAAAAATATTCCAGCAAAAAAAATGCTTTTTCTTATGTTTAATTTACCTTGTGAAAGTTTTCAAAACTTGACCAGATGTCTAAGTTTTAGATTCAGTATTGGTTTAAAGGGGCAGTGTTTGTTGTCATAGGCACGATATATCCATATAGGCGAGTCAGTTTTCAATTTGCTGGTCTCATTTTTGTATGTTGCATAATATGTTTCATGCATTCCTGAAATAAATTATATTATGCATCAATAAATTGCATGCCTTCTTATATTCTTGAATCAGTAGTCCTGTATGTAGATTCCTGAAGATATTCTGATAGCTCGTTTAGTTGTGTACTTTGCAGTGTTTACTAACCCTTATTTTCTTTGTTCATGATCTATAGTCCACACGGGCTCTTTCCTTGCATTTAGAGTTGGGTCGAAACCCAACACTATACTTGGGTCAGCTTCATATAGTTCCTCGAAGGAGGAGTAAAATGTAGCTTCAATGAGCTGATATAATGCTTTGTACGAGGGCAGAAATGGGCAAAAGACCGAAAACCACTTCAGCAGCAACTCACTTTTTGGATAGTACTCAATTTAGGGCAAAAGGGCTCAAATTCAATTCCTCCTTTACCCTTAAGTTATTTAATTGTGAATATGTATTTTTTATTCTTTTTACCTATCTCTAACTTTAGAATTGTTAATTAACTTAGTCGAATTGCCCAAAAGATGAACTATTTCTTTGTGTTGTTTCATTTTCAACGAATCTCATTTTATCAAGTCTTTATTCTTTATTTACTTAATCAAATATCTTTATTCAAAACTTTTTGTTTATCTTTCGTTAATTAAAACAAGTTTTTTAAACTTAACTGACTACTTTGGTTTGCATTGCGAACTTTAAAATGATTCAAATAAATTCTTACTTAGTCTATTTTTAAAAGATTATTCTTAATCTATTTGTAAAAATATTTATCTTAATCTACTATTTGTTAAAAAAAAGTTTTAGTCACTTCCTATTTATTTCAAATGTTTTTTAAGTTACGTTTACCTTTTCTAAAAACTCAAAGAAAAAATGTTTCTTTACATAATTATTTAGTCAAAAAGTTAGTCAAATATTTTAGTGAAATCGTCGGATAACCGCATGTTAGTGGCTACTTTATGATATACTACCTTCTTTAAGTACAAATAGGGACCTCTTACCCATTTTTTCTAAAAAAAAATTAAAGGTTGATATGTTGAGGCCTTTTTAAATTAAGTTTTTTAAAATTCTTTAAACAAACTAAGTGGCGATCCTTTTTCTAAGTATTTTTTTTTCAAATTTTCTTATACTTAGAAGGTTTCAAAAAGTGGCTTCCCTACAGATAGTAAAATCACGACATAATAGTTTGTGAAGGATCTTCGCTTTTGTGAGGGTCGCATTAGCAAAAACCGACTTGCGTTCTTGAACGGTCTGGAGGGCTGACCCTCACTTTCACGAAGGTCTCGTCGCGTTTGCGACCTTCGCTAATAGAATGGACATCTTGTGAAAGTGAGGCTGTCACATCAGTGGGGTTCGCTTTCACAACCAAGCCATCGCTTTCGTGAAGCTCATGTTAGTGAGCTTGGGCTCGCGAAAGAGATACCTGGGAGTGTTTTATTTTGACATTTTGGGGTCTCCCCCCCCCCCCCCCCTCCCCCCCATAGTCCAATATTAAGCTTTGAGGACTCGGTTGAGACGATTTAAAGGGGGCTTTCAAGATAATATATTTCGCTAACGATTCTTGACTCCAAATCTTCTTTTACTTGTTATTATAAATGAATTTAAGTGATTAAAACAAGGTTTTTGATGGATAAATTTATTTTTCATCAAGAACACACAAACTTTGATAAATTCATGATTTTGAGTTGATTTACACCCATTTTTCAAAATGATTTTCTTGAATTGATTCCAAATACTTTGCATGACATACTCATGTAATAATTTTCACATTCAAACCTTGTTTTTGGAATCGGTTTTTCAGCTAGTTTGACGTATTTATCAAATTACATGAGATGGGTGTTTATAGTTCTAGAATCCCATTGTGAATAATTATTTGGATAAACTATGTTTTTTTGGATGTCATTGAGAAGGAAAATGCTCAAGTCTTGGATTGATTTTTGATTGATTAAGGCAAGTGAACTTCAAAACCCTGTTAAAGCTTGTAGAATCTTGAACCCTCATTGTTGTTTTTGATTGGAGTAATGGGAATGAGGTGATGTGTTAATTGCTCAAATTGGATAACCTTAATGATAGAAATAGGGTTCATAAAAAGGCAACGCTTATTATATTAATAATATTGTATTGAGTTGTGTAAATTGCCTTGAGTGTTGATATTTAATTGGCCCTTGATGAAATTCTTTGATAGTATTGTTGTGTTTGTAAATTGCTTGAATTTGTCATTTCCTCATTGTTATGCGTCGGTTCTAGACACTACGATGAGATGTATTGTGATGATGCTACGGTCGATACCAACAAGTGTTATTGATGTAGATATAATTTTCAGCAAATGTCATTAATGTTGAGGTCATTAACGATGAGTTTTATTGATGCCGAAGTGGCAAGGTCATTTTCTGCGAGTGTTATGGATGCCGAGATCATTGTCGGTGGATACATGGATTATGGGTATTCCCTATACGTACCAATTGATAGTTGTCATAGATAAACTTGATTATTGTGATTGGCAACTTTGATATTTTTCAGTTATAAATGTGATACCTAAGATTGACAAAACTTGATACATGAGATTGATGAACTTGACTTTAATGCTTATGATTGATGACCTTCATACTTGTGATTGATGAACATGATTGTTGTGATCTATGGACTTAACAATTGTAATGTGATGAAACGTAAATGTGTATTGTGACTATGAAATGTTGTGAACTATATGTCGTGAAGTGTTACGTTAAGATCATTTATGTGCAGGCTGTAGTCGTGGCAGTTTGGTTTTGATGAAAGTAGTTGTCATTTTCTATCTACTTTTACCTTATTGATGATTCAGAAATTTTGACTCATTAAGGGCATATTATTTAATGAATTAGTGTCCTCAATGCCTATTTTATGTTCATAACTGATGCTAAATTGTTTATGAGTAGCAATGAAGGCTTAAGAATAAGTAAACTACATTAAAATGCGTAAAGAAGCAAAAAAGTTGGAAAAGCTGAAGAAAAGGAAGACTGGAGCTAATAAAAGCCACTTTGCGACTGGGCGAGTGAGCCCCCAGCTCACCAAAAAGTTCAGTGAATTGGCTCATTAACTAAGTAGACGCAGTGAATAAAAATACACTTCAGCGATGCGCCGAATGGAACGACGAGCTCGACCCAGCTCACCTAAATTAACAGAGAAAAGGAAACGAAACAATAAAGGTTCACTTTCATTGGTGCTTCCCCCTACACATAAGAACAACTGGTTGCAGAAGTCAAGCCAAAAGGCAAGAAGGTATGCTTGTTGGCAGATCGCCGAGTCGTTTAGTGATCCCGACGAACTTCGCTGAATCAGACTGCGTACTGAAATTTTTGAAAGTTTTTGGAAACATATAAATTGATTTTTGAAGAGAGGAAGCGGGGTCTTACATAGTTTTTTTAACAATTTTTTGCATACTTTGACAATACAAAATATTCTTGGAGAGGGTTTGGAGCTTAGATCTTAAGGTTTTGAAGGTTTTAGTCGTAAGTTTGGCATTGAGCATTGGAGATTTCGTCACTCCGATGGAACATCTTTTTGGTAACTATTTCTTGCTTTTTGTTTTGTGTTGCTATACCTCATTTCCTTAGGGGTGTGACTATGTAATCGCATACATATTAGCTTGTGAGTATTGTTAATTGCTTGTTTTACTGTTGTTTTGAAATGGGTTTAGTTGTTTATTCATGTTTTCATTCATGAATTGAAGTTGCAAATTTAGTTCTAACTTTAGCTCTCGATGCTTGCTTGCGAAAGGTTCTTAGAGTAGAGTAAATGATTGATAGTTGTATTGGTTTATGTCTTTACAACCCAGCTTGATAAAGTTGGGAAAATTAAATAATTGGGTTGTTTTGTATTGTTAAGCTTGTTGAGGTTCGAAGGAACTCACTTGAAGCATAACGAATGATTGAAAAATGGCTATTATAGCTAAAACCCATCCTACCCATTGAGATTCAACGACTTCAATCACTTTTTAATTACCTAGTAGGTAAATTAGTATTTGATTGCTCACACACTAGTAAGGTCCTCTTTATACTTGTTCAAACTCCGTACTATTTGTTTCCGTTAACAATTGGATACCAAACTCTCTTGATATTGATAATTGAAACCTATTGATTTAAATTATGTTACGTGCTATTTACTTCCCTTCTACAAGAAATTAGAACTCTTCCATACTTCGTACTTGAATTTTTTTCCATATCACTCCTTGTGGGATCGACCCCAACTTATCGTTGGGTTTATACTTGCTAGCGACCGCCTACACTTTGAATCATAAGAGGTGTAGTTGAGCATTATCACTCGTTTTAGTGAGTTTCTTGTTGTGTACCTTGTTTATTCACACTCACTATTTTCTATAAATTTGTGTAGATTTTGAGCCCAGATATGAGTGATTACCCATCTTCTATCTACATCCTAGGGGTTTTGTGGATTCCTGAGAGTAAGTTGCTTATCTTCTTGACGGGCCCTCTTGTTCCTTTCAAACTTTGTTTGTATGTATTAGTGGCTTGTAAATGCGACAATCAGGTTTTTGGTGTATTTGAGAACGCCTAATTTTTTTGCACTTATGTTATTATTTGTTCCTTTCTATATTTTCATTTGTATTGATGGGTTCTAGGCTTACGTTTCTTGGTGCGATTAGACGAGTTTGATCACGTCCATTTCAGAATCTGATTATCAGTTTCATTTTATGTTTACTTGTTCTTTGCCTATCATGTTTTCAGACTTATTCTTTTATTATGTCATGTTTATGCATTTCCTCATATTCAGTACATGGAATGTACTGACCCCATACATTTTTCCTATATTATTTCATTTTGTAGGTTTTGATGCTCATCCTTCTTACCACAGTTATATAGGATTCTATCAGCCAAACACTACTTTGGTGACTCCTCATGGTTCTGGGACATTTCTTTTGTTCAGTTCCGACTTTACTTTTCTATTTCAGATTGTTCGAGCTAGCTATGGATTCTCTTAGCAACTCACTTATATTTCGAGCCTATTTCAGACATTACTATTTCCACTCATGAGTCTGCCAAAGTTTCTAAATTTATATATATTCTTTAGTTAGGACAAACTTTTGATATTTTTCGTGTTTTGCACTATGGACCTTTGTTTATTTCTTTAAAAAGTTGAGGCGTATGCCCGTTTTGTTTTAGAGAAAAAATTACAACCATAATGGTGACAAGAAATGGGAATAACTTCTTAGAAGTTATGTACATCAGATATCCACCATAATTGTAATATTTTATAATAAGATGTACATTATCCTAATCGTGATGTTATTTTATGCCTTGCAAAGTCATAAATGATATTATTTTGTTGTTGAGATATGGTATCATTTCTTAAAAATTCTATACCTCACACAATAGGCATTAGACAATAGGTAATTGAAAAAGTAAATTAAAGATATAGATATGACACTTTATATTTGTTGAACAAAAGGGTCAAACAATTAATGTCCTAACTTTCTTCAAGAGTTTTGCAGTTTATTGAAAAACAAAATTAGGCATATGACATTTACTATTTTACTAAGGGTGTGTTTGGTATGAAGGAAGATTTCTTTATCATAGAATTGTGTTATTAATTGGGGACAAAATTTTGTTCCCATCGCCTTACTGAGAGAAAACTCCTTATGACAAACCATGGGCCTTTATGTAGTGCCTTGATAATATTTTCAATATTTCTGAATTTGGCAATATAGAAGTTTCAGCCCAAATCAATTAGAATGAGGGGTTCAGTGGGGTTCCATAGGTCAATCAATTTTCTTTTCGGATAGCTATGGGAGATTTTCTTCCCAAATAATTTAACTATGAGTAAGTGTTTCGATGGCCTGTAATTTCTCATTATTTTTCATAAAAGAGGATTATTGGCCCTTTGTCTTGTTCATTGTCAGCTTAGTGGACCATATTTATTTTGTGGTTGAGCTATGATATCGTTTGTTAACAATTATTTACCTCCCACGATAGGCATTGCACAATAGGTAATTGAAAAAGTAAATTAAAACAATAGATATGACACTTTAAATATTGTGAACAAAAAGGTCAAACAATTAAAGTCTTTACTTTCTTCAAGAGTTTGGCTGTTTATTGAAAAAACCAATTTACGCATATGCCATTTACTATTTTACTACGTCTTTGATTTTTGAAATGCTACGAGCCATAATATCTCCTAGTGCGGTCCTTTTTTGTTCGTAAAACAGTAGCAATAAATAATGCATAAATCACTCTGGTGTTTATTATATTTATGTAATTTTTGAAAATTTCAAATTAATTTTTTAAGACTATTTTAAAAACATCATTTAACAAGGTTAGTACAAGATATAGATCATAGAACACCTTATAATAGTTATATTTCTCTAATTTTTTTAAATTGTCTTGCTATTCCTGCAAATTTTTAGAAGGGTACTAATAAAGTAGATTGTTAGCCAAATATATAGTGCATATGACATAAATTATAAACTAAATATTTTATATCTATGTCTGCTATAAAAATAATAATAAAAAATTATATAGAAGACAAATGCGCACAAAGTGCTCACCACACAGTCATCACCTGAAGAGAAGAGATTGTAGTAGAAGTTGTAGCGCTACGGGTTAAGAAGGGGTTCCAAAGAAAAAACCTTCTTTAGGACCAAAACTTAATAAGAAAAACAAAATAACCTTGTAACAAATATTTAAGAATCTGGTATGAAATAATTAGAGGATATAAAGTAATAATACAAAAAAAAAAAAAGTAAACAAGAATGCATTGAGATAAAGAGAGGAAACTCTCTTGTTTCTTTCAAATATTTCTTAATTTATTCAAGTGAGTATGTGTAATGACCTATTTCGTTGTTTCTGAAATATCCATTGTCAAAGTGTGAGACTGTTCATCTTTAAAATGTTTTCGAATATAAATATGAGTCTAGGTAGCAATGATTTTGTTTATCGAAAAATATGTAACCTTATAACTAAGATTTGAACCATCCTATGTGTAGATAGACCCTAATCAGATGAAACTTTTTTATTCGTAAATTTTAAGATCAATTCTTTAGTGTGGAAGTACATTAAGTATGAAGTAAGGTCATACAAAACCTTTTGCACAAAGTTGAGTTAAAATCATCCTTATTGGTTCGATATAAGTTTTTCTAGGGTCAAGTTCGAGCGAGAACATCTCCTAGAATACAAAGAGTTACTTGACCTATAACAAATTAATTTAATGTTCTTCAAGTCATTTTTTAAATGTCAGCAACCATTCATTAATACAAATACGAAGAAAAAAATATGATCGTTTTACTAAAATGTGTATATGCTAAAAAAACTAATTATTTGTAGTGAAGGCAAGCTCTCCATAACAAACTTCTCTATGTTGAATAGCCTCTGTCTAAGGTGAGCTTCAGGATAAATGGTTATACATATATTCAGAGGGTCATGTATCATGTCGGTACGTTGAAAGGACAAAGTCACATGATCCCCTATAGGTCATGACAATTGGTCAAACGTACTACCCATTAGCTTGTGCGTACTGTTGCTTCCTAACGCACACGCAAGTGTGCGTGGACGTGTCAGTAATAAAGTGGTTCTTTTTAGAAATTAGATGTCAAATTCACAAGACTTGTCGATTAACTATTTACTAATATATAGTAATTCTTATTATCTATTCAAGGGGGGTTTTCAAAGTTGAATATAAATGAACTAAACTAAAAATAAAGATAAAACAACTAATAAACAATCAACCAAGAAAGGGAGTTTTTTTCATACAATAAATGCATGAATCGATCTAGGATTATGATTTAACTAACAATTATGTTTAGCATCAATTTCATCAACTTATTTGATTACCTAGTTATTGATTTACAAGGTTAATATTATGATAATGATCTCCCGACCTCTAATCACCTACCCAGTTGACATCTAACTACATAGTTGAGTATGGATAGATTGAATCAACTATGGAGCATTAAGCTATCTTGTTGTTTCTTAACCAATAACGGTACTTAGGTATATATCTATCCTAGCCACAAATCAGTTGAAGTGATATGTAAGAAAATATAACGCTCCTTATATTCTGCGTTCTATCCCTCTATTCCTTTCTTTGAGTTCAAGAGAATACAATAAATTTATTCTAACAGTGATGAAGCATTTAAATACAAAGCACAAAAATATAAAAATAATTAACATGATAAACCAATATGCTGAATCAAGAATCACTTAACAATCATTTAATAAGTTAACATAGTTCTAGAACGAGCAGTTTCACTCCACATAGACATGAAAAAATTCAATAAACCATTCAAATAAAAGGAGTACAAATAATCCAAAGAAAGAGGTGCAAATTTAATTAATTAAGTAGAAGAAAAGATGAAACACAAGTTTTATGGCCTTCACGACGGCTCATAACCCTTTCTAAGTCAGTTATTGTCTATGCTGTATCGTAGTATCTTCAAAACTTATTATGGATTATTTATAGAGGTAAAAAACCCCAAATAGAATAATTGAGTCCAAAATAAACTGAAAATCCCAAAATATAAAGGAATTGGAAATCGCGTGAAAATGTGGCCGTCTTTCAATAAATTGGTTGTGGCCTTCGATTACTGCCACGTTGCAGTGAGATAATGAACAATCAATTGGCTTTCTTAATTTTTGGTAGCAATCTACTATATATAAATATTAATATAATATTAAATTTAATCCATTAAATTGCGTGCTTGATCTTTTTTTTTATAATCTTAAATTTGTTTTATCTTCAAATTTTTTTCATCTTACTGTCATTTTAATTCTAGAAATAAAATACACTATTACGCACAATAAAATTTATGATAAAAAGAATAAATAAAAATACTAAATATGAAGCAAATAATAATTAAAAATATATATTTTTAGTCTCACATCAGGTACAATCAGAGAGTGAGATACAAAGGCGATAATTCTATTGGTGTTTATATGTATCTGTATCTATGTTTTGAGGTAATTGCTTAGCTTGTTTAGCTTTGTTACTCTTGTGTTGATGTATTAATTGTGTATTTTAAATTTTAATTGTGTGACATGTGTTGTGAGTCCAGTTACGAATTATGTTGTGATGTGTACTAGGTAGTTTCCATATACTATTGGCGATATGGGAGGGATGTAGAATTATTGACATAGTAGGAGAATATTTGTGGTGTACATGGTGGTATTGCACGTGTTCTATCTGTCAGTTGGGTTACCTTGTTTTTGCTATTTATTGGGTAATATTATTGTTTTAAATTAAAGAATCTTTTTTGTTAAGCCATTTATCAAAGGTGACAGAGGATGTTATGTATTGATTCCGTGATGAATTTGGTATATCTATGTTATGTTGTGTGATCTAATCTTTGTCGACCAATGATGCTTACCAGTACGTGTTATATACTAATATTAATATTGATAAAACCTTATTTGGATGCAGATATATGGTAGATTGATTTGAAGTCTATTATATGGAATGACTCGTGCTAATTTACAACTTTTGCACCTCTCTTTTCATCAGAAGTTGTATCTTTTTGGTCTTACTCTATTAAGAAGCTTTTATGCATGGCTAGACTAGGTCTTGGAAATTGTTTTGTTTCGTTCAATTTATTTACTCATAAAATTATATCATATTCATTAAAGAGAAAATGTTCAAAAATGTTTTTAACGTATTTAAAATGATTCAAAATATCATCTTTCCACCTAAATGCCCCTTAATGTTTTCTTTAGGTTAAAAAATGTTTAATAGTTAACAAAAATATTACATGAAAATTAACTAAACAAGTGGCTATTTCACATTTGTCCAAGTAATTTTTTACCCAAGAAAAAGATCCCACCCCATCAAACACCCGAGCCCAATATTTGTCCACTAAAGGAATCAACTTATTTTTTTTTACATGAATACTCTCCATGTGAAGAAAAATTCAGTTCAAATTTAATTTTCCAACTATTTATGTAATTTTATTCCTGATATCACTTGCGTCGGTGAGCAAATATCACTCATACTTTTCCATTGCACCGATAAATTGGGATCTAGGTTATTTGAAAAGGGATGGGAAGGCGGAGTTGGACTTGGTGAAAAACTTGAGGTTGAATTCAGAGTTCGTTATTGAGTTTGAGTGGTCAAATTTTTTTACAAAGAGAGAAAGGAAGCAAGATCTACTTGTTCTTCTACCAAATGAAATGCACTACTTTTTATCATAGTTCTAAAGTTATTGTTTTGTTAAAATACAGAAATAATCTTCTATGTAATATTTTAAATTGTTTAGATTAAAAACATTTTATCCTTATTGAGAAAATATCATAAATACTCATTTAACTATAACTTTAGGTCTAAAATGGTCTCTTAACTATATTTTTATCGTATTTAGTCTTTGTCATGACCCAAAATGGATGTGATGACACTTGTCATGACACAGGTCAGCCTCAGCCCAACAAAACAAAAGAAAAGCGGAAAGATAAAGCAAGAACAAGAAAAAATTAGAAAACTTATTCATTCTATTAACCCCTCAAAACCTGGTTGTCACATGTACAAACCACTAATACATAAAGTGCGGGATTATGAAATAAGTACAAGTCTCAAGTCTTTGTTTCTCCAATAGAAAAGGCATAATATGAAGAACTAGAGGTCCTGCCGGATGAAAATCAGCTACCTCTCAACAATTCTTTGGCAAGCCTCGAGAATAAGAGAAGAAGAGAAATCACATGGTACCGGGCTTGGAACCTACACAAATGTAGAAGAAAGGAGTGAATACCAATAACGCAGTACCAAGTAAGCAACCTAATAAACAAGGAAACTAGCTAAAATTCGAATACTCTTTTCATCCCCAACTGAACCTCTTAAAACTACAAACTACATTGAAATCATCGCAACCTAACAGTTCTAAACTACAAAACTCACAAGGCTCAATAATCACATTCCAATAGTCACGATTCAACAACAAGCATATAATCAAACTCTTACAGGAACCATTTTGTCTTCGACACAGTATTACTAGTCGAAACAATTTTCCATCGGCGTTATATCATATCACATGCCGGAACTATTTCCCATCGGTTTTTTATAACTAGCCAGAACTATTACGCATCGACTTTATTTCATTTGCCGAAACCATTTCCCATAAGCTTTATATCACCGGCCGAAACTATTTACCATCGGCTTTTACCATTAACAAAAATCATTTCTCATTGGCTTTATATCACATGTCTCACCACAATGTACAACAATCAATGCACAAAAGAAAGTTTACACCATAAGGAGGAGACATCAATACAATCCATTCAAGTCCATATTTATGACATCAAAGCATTTCATCAACCTGTCGAATAGGGGCCACAATAAGGCAATTCATAAAGAAATATGATCAACATATAGCCTTTTCTTTAATCCCCTTTTAATTTATAAATATTAATTAAGTGGAACGGTAACCCCTTTACTTCATTCACATTACTCCCAATACACACATGGTTGATTTCAAGAAAGGCATAATTTCTTTACTTTTTGTGTTGATTGGTTAAAACCCGAAGATCTAGGGGGTGCTCTATTGGGGTTAGGTGTTGATTTAATGTAGTGTGCATCGTGCTATGCTCTTTTTTGGTGTTGTTTATGCATGAATTTGGTCTATTTACTTTGGGTTTAACTGATTGGTTAAGATTGCAAACTTAATTCTTACTTCTAATCTCCGATTGTCACGACCCAGATCATCGTGATTGGCACCCACACTAACCCTTCGGTGGGAGAACCATTTATACTAATTAGCTAACCAACTTAATCAAAATACTAAAGCATTTAAGTTACGGAAGCAAGTTTAATGCTAAGGAAAGATATAGAGTTCCCATAAACTCCAAACAAAAGTCTAACAACAAAAGTAACATTGTGGAAGTAATGCCTAGAACCTGAAAGTCAATTTACCAAAACTCTAATAATGAACTAAAAATCTAAACAAGAAGGGGTACAACCCAAACTAGTGAACTAATAACTAACTAGAAAGTCCAAGTCCGAAATGAGGACATAGACAGAAAGAGAACTCATGGCAGCCTGGAAGAACTAGCTCACCCTTGAATTCGATCGACGATCACTGATCTTCTAGATGAGGTCTGTCAACAGCCGTTTGAAGATGCCCTGTACTCAACAAAGAAAGAGCAAGTGCAGTATCAATACACAACCACAGTGTACTAGTCGGATCACGCATCTATCCAACTAAGTGCAACATATATAAGTCATACAACATAATAATAACATGCATACACCAAACATATACAATATCATCATCATTTAACGAACAACGTACAATTTCACATTTCTCAAGTTACACAATTATGTCAACTCATTGGTCCTCTCATGGAACCCAAACCCAAACAGTTAGCATACCGAAACGTGGTATCCGATCCAATGTTTATACCGGAACGTGGCAACCGATCCAACTTAGTGTGTCGGAACGCAACACCCGATCCATTTAGCAAGCCACAATCATAATCACAAGTATATTCTCATAATCATACAATCAAGACATGATTCATGGCATGCATCATTCATCTATCTCATTTACAACTAGTGTGATCAATAATGCAACATTCACATACATACACCTATTATAATGAAGCAAGAACAAACATATATCACACAATCATGAAATCACAACCATCACCTACCTCGAAACAAGCTTGAAATCCTTAAGAAACTTGATTCTTCCCTTTTCGAATTCGTTTCTCTTGTTCTTGGTCTACAAACAATCATATTAATACGGAAATCAATAAACAATCACTAATTACCCTGATTACTAACAATTCTATCAACCCAAGATCCCAATTTCCAACTAGGGCATTTTCCACCATAATTTCCAGATCAAAACCCTCCCTCATCGATAACTACCTGCTAGATTACGTTTTATTGATCGAAAAATGGATTCGAAGAGTTAAAATCTTACCTTTAGCCTTAAGAATGGTGAAAAACTGTCAAGAAAATCCCTGGGTTTGTTCCTTAGCTCTCAAGTTCGAAAATTGCAGACTAAAACAATTTTAGGGTTTATTTCTGACTTTAAGTCGCGTCTTCCCCGCCGTGGCGGCACCCCCTCTGCTACAGCAGGCTCGCCCTGGCGGCAGAATCCCGCCTCAGCGTCTTGCACGAAAATACTGAGCTATTATATGAATTTCAAAACCCATTTCACAACACACCTTTAACCAACGACACTCAGAAACTATCCGCTCACGCTAAGATCGATTCCGAGAGTTCTACTCGCCCGAATTCAATTTCGATAAGTCGTACGGGTTTCTTAAGAACTTATCTATCTACTAATGTGATTAAATTTATAAATAGATCACCCAATTGTTACTAGATTTCCATAGATGTCAATGACTCTGATTTTGTCCAAATCTGGACTAGGTTGGGAAATTCCAAGTTTCCATGAAAAAGTTTTCCGACCCAAAAATTTTCCCAATTGGCTTTTCTATAACGACGGAACCCGGTCATTACAATAGATACCAATTTACCCATTCCCCGTCCCCGACTGACAAACTTAGAAAAATAGGCTAAGGAAGGAATGGAGTAGTACCTAAATTGGCGAACAATTTGGGATACTTCTCTCGCATATCCTTCTCGATTTCCCAAGTAACTTCCTCTACTGGACGATGCTTCCATTGAACTTTGATGGACTTAATCTCCTTGGTTCTCAGTTTCCAGAAATCACGATCAAGAATTGTAATCGGTTCCTCCTCATATTGGAGGTCTTTGTCTAACACAATTGAGCCCTACTTAATGATGTAGTCCCCGCCACCATGATATCTCTTTAACATGGTCACATGAAATACCGGGTGAACACCCGATAGATTAGAAGGTAAAGTCAATCTATAAGCCAACGTCCCTAAACATTCAAGAATCTCAAACGAACCAATGTATCACATACTTAGCTTGCCTTTCTTGCCAAATCTCATCACCCCTTTCATGGGCGATATCTTAAGAAGAACATTCTCACCAGTTTGAAATGCCATGTCTCTTACCTTATAGTCCGCATGCTTCTTCTGTCTACTCTGGGCTGCTAAAATCTTAGGTTGAATACTCCTTACCTTATCTTGAGCATCCTTCACTAAGTCAACCTCCACTGGTTTCATATCTCCTGCCTCAAACCATCCTATGGGTGATCTACATCCCCTCTCATATAATGCCTCAAACGGTGCCATATCAATGTTAGAGT
The DNA here is from genome assembly GCF_900185275.1 of Solanum verrucosum. Taxonomy (NCBI): domain Eukaryota; kingdom Viridiplantae; phylum Streptophyta; class Magnoliopsida; order Solanales; family Solanaceae; genus Solanum; species Solanum verrucosum. Next base: position 1,394,118 of record NW_026019957.1, read on the forward strand.
GATAACTATTATTGTAAGAGAACTCACACAAAGGTAAGAACTTATCCCAATGCCCTCCAAAGTCAATCACACATGCCATCAACATGTCTTCTAACACTTGAATGGTCCTTTCCGACTATCCATCCGTCTATGGATGAAAAACGATACTAAAACTGAGTGGTGTGCCCAATTCATCATGTAATTTCCTCCAAACTTGGAGGTAAACTACGTACCACGATCTGAGATTATAAAGATGGATACCCCATGCAACCTCACTATCTCTTTTACATACACCTTAGCCAATTGTTCAACATTATAATCTATTCTTACCGAAATAAAATGGGCTGACTTAGCCAATCTATCAACCACTACCCAAATAGAATCGAACTTCCCCAAGGTCTTGGGACGACCAACCACAAAATCCATGGATATCATCTCTCACTTTGTCACGACCCGAGAGCACCCCCTAGTCGTAACACGACGTACTTGACCTTGAAGGGGTCTTATACAAGCCCTTAGCATATCATGACATAAGAACATAGGAAAAATGTGGAAAATTTAAAACTTTTCTTTACAATCGAACTCTTTATAAAAATGAGAGAAAGTCTATGACACTATGTCTCAAACCATCTATAACATTGGAATAAAAACTTTTTAATACAATCTTAGGGACACGACCCTTACATAAATCTAAAGACATAAAAGTAAAGGCAATAAAGGACATGTGGTTGAGCCCTTGAATACAATGAGGACTCACCAATCTTCTTCTTGTTTATCTACAAAGGTCCTAGCCACGAGGATGGAATCCAATATCTCCAAAGCCTACACTTATAAAAAATGTAGAAATATGGGTTAGCACAAAATGTACCAAGTATGGAAGCCATGCAAGAAAATCCTTAAAACATGCATTAAAAGGGACACTTAGTTTAAAACCATGCTTCATGCCAGTTTTGAACATCATATTTGAAATAGTTGGAGAATGTAGCTCATAAGACAAGTCATGCACAATTCATCATAACATATATAATATAGTCACAATGACAAGCATATTCTTCAACACAACATAATGCATACTCCAATCCTCACAAGATATAGTTCACATACATGAGTACATAAAAAGATCATATCAACATAATAGGACTATCACATGAGCAACCTTAAGCTAAACTTGTGCAATGCATAGCTAGGATCCCATAATCCTATCTACACTAAGTCTCACTTTTATGCTACCATCAACAAACATATCTTACTTTACCATAGTCATAACAAACATACATAAGTAAGGAGTCATTCATGTTCATAACTTGTGACTGGTGAAGGCAAAACTTAACATTCATACATACCTTCATACCTTCATATATAATTCATAAGTCATCATAACATCATAACATAAGAGAACTTACCCCACAACCCCTTTATAAGTCTACTTGTGCAATGTACAAGTGAAGTCCCATAACCCCACTCACACTAAGTAAAGCTCATTAAGGAATCATAAGCATAGTTCATATTCATATTCATAATTCATATAAAACATACATTCAACTCATAATCATCATATCATAAAAGAGACATACCATGCCCACTCTCAAAGCCTACTTGTGTAATGTACGAATGAAGTCCAATACCCCCATTCATACTAAGTAGAACCTCTTGAGGAGACATAGAACATGCCCATGTTATTATCATAATTCATATTCTTATCATTTAGGGAGATTTAGCCTTAACCGACATAGACCATGCGAGCTACATTGAATCCGGTGTTTTATCCCCACACCGAAAATAGGGTGTCCTAGATGCTTAAGGTAGAACGTACATATTAGCTTTTAGGTGGATCCACTAGCTAAGACTTATGTGGGCACATAGTTAAGGGATATGGAGATTGCTACTAGAAACCTTTTACAACTAACGTGCAGGTTTCCATCTCATGAGACACCGTAATGTGAACCCAACTACTAACGTGAAGGAACCCATCTCATATTCATATCCACTCGGTGCTAAGTATAATTCTCTTTAAAAGATATTTTAAGTCTTTTACTTAAGTTTATGGTCATAAGAAAATGCACTAGGCACTCAAACTAACATTCATCATAATAGCTCAAAGATTCATTAAGTGAGAATATCCTTTCACTTTAGAACCATCAATAAGTGAGTACACCTTTCACATTATCATTCATAGTGTTTTCATGAGAATTAGCCTTTCATTCAACACAACAATACGACCATAGTCATAACATATCATACATAGCCATGTATAAGGGTATATGAAAGAAGGATCTTGCATCAATACCACAATATACACAATAACTAAACACCTCCACCTTTCAAGTGGATCAACATGGTCATGTACATTTCGTGCATAATAGTATGTAAAGTGCATATGAGAACTAACCTTTCAATCAACACCATAGATACATTATCATCATATAAACTTCCTTCTCAATTGTTCGTAAACATGTACATAATACTACAATCACACATAATACACATACATTGCATTTAAGAGTCACATTGAATCAACACATCTAGCATTCAACATATATAACATAGATACAACCATGACTCAAGTAATCCATTCATTTCATGCATAAACTCATTTACTCATGTTAGAGGTCATGTAGATGAAGTCTTCTCATAATAGGTCCATACACAAATCAACATACGTAATGGCTTTCTTCTTGGAGGCTTAGCACCGTTAGGTTATTCATTTTAGCTCTTTGCGTTTAAGCCCTAGGAGTCACCTTCATATTACAAGTTTCACTATCAAGCAATGCCTCACATGATGGTTAAGTAATACTAGTTCTCATGGTATTCTAACCACAAACCTCATTCTTGATCAATTATTGTCATATAGGAACATATAAACTCAATCCCAACACTATACACACATGATCATTCATATAAGCCCTAATCAAGTTAGTTCATGTCTACAAGCTTTACTTACAAGCAATTCATGTCTAGGTGATCTAATCTAAGGCAATTCACTAAGAAGTTCATCAATCTTAAAGGTTCATATCTAACCCTCAATTTGCCTCTTTCATAATATAACCCTAGAATCTTAGGTTAATCAAGAATTTAGGTAGATTCATACCTAGATCATGTAATTACATCATAATCAACTCTCATTCAATCAAATGAGTCAACTTCTAACAACATTCATAGTGTTGGGAAGAGCCATAGCTAGGATTTGGGAAAACTCATGGATTCTTTGGAATTCAAGTTAGAATCATCTAAAATTAGTAGTATCATCAATAACAAACATAATTCAATGTAAACATAATCCATTGTCAAGCTTTCATCATCAATCAAGGCATACCCTTGTTCACAATTTTGGAATAAGGGGAAATCATGGGTCCAAGGGAGATTTTTTTTATCAAAATCCATCAATACTCAATTAATCCAACCATAAATCATCTTAACCAATCATAATAAACCATAATTAAACAATTGAATTCCTTTTGGAAGAAGACCCATGACTAGATTTGAAAACCCTAGAGTTGGGGAATTTGAAAACATAGTAGAAGGGGCTTCTTGGTGATAGATAACCAAGAATAAAAAGCATCCATACCTCAATTTATAATCTCCAAGAAATTTGGGGAAGAACCTTGAGAATCTACAAACCCTAGATCCAATGGCTTCTTCTTCTTCCTTGAGATTAGAGAGAGAAATATTGGAGAGGAGAATCTCTTTTGATTTGATTTGGGTTTTCTTGAAAAATGACTTAATTGAAGGAATTTCAAGTTTAAAAATGTTATATACTTGTTAGGAAAGGAATAAAATAATAAGGACTCAACTTTGGAAAAGAACTAAGGACCCACAAAGTTTAAACTTAAAAGTTTGCACCAAACCCGTCTAAGGTCGCCCTTTGAACCTCATGGCTCGCCAAGGGCACTAGGTGACTCGCCTAATGGCCCTTGGCTCGCCCATTTTTCCAGCCTGACAATGCTTCACTATTTCGGGGATAACATTGTACTCCGAGATCAGAATTGGGTAAACTCGGTGGCGTTGGAAAGAGGACTCAGAGACCTTTAGTTGGATAGGTAATTGGACCACCTATTTCGTTTTGAGATAAGAGATGTCATCATTTGAAGTTGACCCTACACTCTAAGTCAATTGAAAACCCTTCATGGACGACCTCACAGTCCGTGTTGAGTTTCACGGACCGTTGTGATGCCCTTTGCCCTTGACCAGTAGACTAGCTTGCCACCCCTTAACCCCCTTCATGACCTTGCTTGCCCAATGGACCCTCTTGGCTCGCCGAGGCACTAGGCGACTCGCCAAGTGAACCCTTGGCTCGCCTAAATTTCCAGTGAGCTCCAAAAATAGGTAGCTCACTAGGCGATCTTGAGGGGACAATGGGCGACTCGCCAAGATAGTTGGCAAGCTAAGGCTTAGTTCGCCTTTTGGTCCAGTACCTAGGCTAGAAGGGACAGCCCACTAGGCGACCCAAGTACACTTTGGTGCATCGCCAAGTGGCTTGGGTGACCATGCTGCCAATCGCCAACCTATCCAAAGAGAATCAAGTTCTCCTTCACCCATCCTTTATAGTTTAGGCCCTTGCCCACTTCCTAGGTTTGTCAACCCAATATACCAAGACCTAGGTTAGCCTATAAGGGTACGGGGTGTAAGACGTGCCTTGACGTTCAACCATTAAATCTCTCATTCTAAGCACGGGAAGTCAATATACAACCTAAAACGAAACACCAAACTCAAAAGCTCCCAAGTTAGTCTCTAGTTTCACCTATTAGTTTCCATTAGACTCTAGCTTGGTCTTACTAATTTTTCGGGTTGTTACATTATCTCCCCCTTAGGAACATTAGTCCTAGAATGACACTTTAAACACCTAATGAAAATAAAGACTCAAGACTAGCAGCCCATCATGCACGAAACATCATTAATGCACAACTCAAAATTCACTATTCACAATGAGCAGTTATTGAAAGGAGGTAACATCAACTCCAATTCAATCATGAGCAATGCAATACAAGGACGTAGGAACTACATCTACAAACTCATTATGCATGATATGCAACATATCTCATGTTCATAGGAGGAGCTACCTTCTCCTAGTCATAACATGCTCAACATACTTAATGGAGCTCATATGCAATCATAAAAGCATTTCATTCAAGGAGGAATTCTCTACTCCTAACTAAAACATGCTCATATAACCTTCTCATGAAGTTCAATAGGCAATTCCTACTCAATGCACTACAACATGAGGGAAACAATGCACATAAACTCATTTTCTTTCAAAACACTAGTTTTCATGAATATGTATCACCTAAAGAAGTCATGGCAACATATAAGCACATAACAACAATGTTAACTAGGCACACCATCCCCCCTTAGGAGTGAGCCTATACCAACACTTTCAAACATCACCAATCACATAAACATAGGAGTGACCATCTTTTCCCAACTAAAGAAAGCTCAATCACAACAATATGGAGCCAATATGCCCTTTTGTTAAAAGCATAACAAAGCATGTTCATCAAACCATCTCATGAAGTCAAATGAGCCATCACCATACTAAGATATACAACACATGAGGAACATAAAAATCATGAAAACTCATTTTCTCATAAATCATGAATTCCATCAAGAAGATGCATAATCATGAGGAAATCATGAAAACACATAAATCACACATGACTCCAAAACATGAAACAAGCCACAAGGAACTCTTGGTCTCAAGCTTGAATAGGAATAGAACAAAGGGATGAGGATATCGGGACTCTCAATCAATGTTGCTACTCAAGCACATGATCTCCCCCTTGGGAGTAAGCCCCTTTATACTAAAACCTCAAACACTACTCCTTTCTAACAAACTCAAGCATTACCAAGACTCATTATAACCTTACCGGGCCTTAGAACTAATAGAGGGCTAATAACCATGCATCCAAACCCTACCAAGGTTAACAAGAGTAACTCTAAGGGACAAGGGAACCATAGGACACATATATCATCCAAGACTCTAAATCATAAAATGAGTCAAGGTGAACTTATCATTTCTAGCTAGATGAGGAATACAAGGGAACATAAGGATATAGGGACATCTCATTGGCCCTTAGCCTCCCAAATAAGAACCCTCAACTACAACCCTTACAAAAAAACCACTCCTCAACATTTCCATAGAAGCACTTCCTTTCTCTTCTATTTCTCAACCTGCCGGTCTAAGATCCCAATTAGTACTTCTAATTTAGAGAGGTTCTCATTTAAGCACTCTTGCTCACAAGCAACCTTACCAGCACCACTCAAAATCTCATATGTGCGTACCAAACCGGGACTAAACTCCTCAAACTCACTACACCTCTTACGGTGACATTATCAAGAAAGCCTAATTCATAAACATCAAGGACACTCAACGACCTTACCATCTAAGAACATTATCCCCCACTTGGAGGTAAGCCTACACAAACTCCTTACATCATCACTTCCTTCAAATCTATGGTCGGAGCAAGTCATAACTAAACCTTCACACTCATTACACAAGATGATTCTAAACCATGGAGAGTTACACTTACATCCTCTTTTAAAGGGGTCTACTCACTCAACATCTCTAGGCACCACTTAAGAACCACTATTCCACCAATTTATCAACATACGTCGAAACTCATCATGACTAAGTCGGGTTCTCCCAACACTAAACATACCTCACAATCACCTTTCTAGGTAGGCACACTATCTCCCCCTTTGGAGTAGGCCTACTTAATTCCTTTAAACCTCTTTTATAACATAAAGGCAACAATGAAACATCTTTCACACTAAAGACACCATCACAATCTATCATCTCAAATCTATCAAGTCACATTGCCATAGTTGGCATCACAACCAACCTTTCTCCCCCCCCCCTTGTAGGATAAACCATTCTAATAGTCACATCCTAAAGAACATCGGATAAGGGATAAGAGAGAGAGCTTATAAATCTATGGCACGACTAGAGAATGTAGAAGTGAAGTTTCCTAATGCCCTATAGACTCTCGCTCATAGATGTGTCATGACTCACACTAATGAATAAGACTCTACTAGACGTGGTTTGAGACATCCTAAGATCATTCCATAACTTTATGCTCTGATACCAAGTTTGTCACGACCCGAGAGCACCCCCTAGTCGTAACACGACATACTTGACCCCAAAGGGGTCTTATACCAGCCCTTAGCATATCATAAACATTAAAGCAGATGAAAATAGCAGAAAATTTTAAATTTTTCTTGACAATCGAATACTTTATAAAATGAGAGAGTTTCTATGACACTATGTCTCAAACCATCTATAACATTAGAATTAAAACTCTTTAATACAATCTTAGGGACACGACCCTTACATAAATCTAAAGACATAAAATTAAAGGTAATAAAGGACATGTGGTTGAGCCCTCGAATACAATGAAGACTCACCAATCTTCTTCTTGTTGATCGACAAAGGTCCCTGCCACGAGGATGGAATCCAATATCTCCAAAGCCTACACTTATAGAAAATACATAAATATGGGTTAGCACAAAATGTACCAAGTATGGAAGCCATGCAAGAAAATCCTTAAAACATGGATTAAAAAGGACATTTAGTTTAAAACCATGCTTCATGCCACTTTTGAACATCATCTATGAAATAATTGGAGAATGTAGCTCATAAGACAAGTCATGCACAATTCATCATAATATATAGAATATAGTCACAATTACAAGCATAGTCTTCAACACAACATAATGCATACTTCAATCTTCACAAGACATAGTTCACATACATAAGTACATAAAAAGTTCATATCAACATAATAGGACTATCACATGAGCAACCTTAAGCTAAACTTATGCAATTCATAGCTAGGATCCCATAAACCTATCTACAGTAAGTCTCACTTTTAGGCTACCATCAACATACATATCTTACTTTACCATAGTCATAACAAACATACATAAGTAAGGAGTCATTCGTGTTCATAACTTGTGATAAGTGCAGACAAACCTTAACATTCATACATACCTTCATACATAATTCATAAGTCATCATAACATCATAACATAAGAGAACCTACCCCACAACCCCTTTATAAGTCTACTTGTGCAATGTACAAGTGAAGTCCCATACCCCCACTCACACTAAGTAAAGCTCATTAAGGAATCATAAGCATAGTTCATATTCATATTCATATTCATAATTCATATAAAGCATACATTCAACTCATAATCATTATATCATAAAAGAGACAAACCATGCTCACTCTCAAAGCCTACTTGTGTAATGTACGAATGAAGTCTCATACCCCCATTCACACTAAGTAGAAACTCTTGAGGAGACATAGAACATGCCCATATTCTTATCATAATTCATATTATTATCATTTAGGGAGATTTAGCCTTAACCGGCATAGACCATGTGAGCTACATGGAATCCGGTGTTCTACCCCCACACCGAAAAGAGGATGTCATACTTGCCTTAGGTAGAACGAGCATATTAGCTTTTAGGTGGATCCACTAGCTAAGACTTATGTGGGTACATAGTTAAGGGATATGGAGATTGCTCGTAGAAACCTTATACTACTAACGTGCGGGCTTCCATCTCATGAGACACCGTAATGTGAACCCAACTACTAACGTGAAGGAACCCATCTCATATTCATATTCACTCGGTGCTAAGCATAATTCCCTTTAAAAGTAAGTTTAAGTCTTTTACTTAAGTTCATGGTCATAAGAGAATGCACTAGGCACTCAAACCAACATTCATCATAATAGCTCAGATATTCATTAAGTGAGAATATCCTTTCACTTTAGAACCATTAATAAGTGAGTACACTTTTCACATTATCATTCATAGTGTTTTCATGAGAATTAGCCTTTCATTCAACACAACAATACGACCATAGTCATAATATATCATACATTGCCATGTCTAGGGATATAGGAAAGAAGGATCTTGCATCAATACCACAATATACACAATAACTAAACACCTCCACCTTTCAAGTGGATCAACATGGTCATGTACATTTCATGCATAATAGTATGTATATGTGCATCTGAGAACTAACCTTTCAATCAACACCATAGATACATTATCATCATAGACACTTCCTTCGTAATTGTTCATAAACATGAACATAATACTACATTCACACATAATAAAACATACATTGCATTAAAGAGTAATACTGAATCAACACATCTAGCACTCAACATATATAACATAGATACAACCATGACTCAAGTAATACATTCATTTCATGCATAAACTCATTTGCTCATGTTAGAGGTCACGTAGATGAAGTCCTCTCATAATAGGTCCATACACAAATCAACATACATAATGACTTCCTTCTTGGAGCCTTAGCACCCTTAACTTATTCATTTCAGCTTTTTGCCTTTAAGCCCTAGGAGTCACCTTCATATTACAAGTCTCACTCTCAAGCAATGTCTCACATGATTATTAGGTAATCCTAGTTCTCAAGGTATCCTAACCACATGCCTCATTCTTGATCAATTATAGTCACATAGGAACATATAAACTCAATCCCAACACTACACAAACATGATCATTCATATAAGCCCTAATCAAGTTAGTTCATGTCTACAGGCTTTACTTACAAGAAATTCATGTCTAGGTGATCTAATCTAAGGCAATTCACTAAGAAGTTCATCAATCTTAAAGGTTCACATCTAACCCTCAATTTGCCTCTTTCATGATATAACCCTAAAATCTTAGGTTAATCAAGAATATAGGTAGATTCATACCTAGATCATGTAATTACATCATAATCAACTCTCATTCAATCAAATGAGTCAACGTGTAACAACATTCATAGTGTAGAAAAGAGCCATAGCTAGGATTTGGGAAAACTCATGGATTCTTTGGAATTCAAGTTAGAATCATCTAAAATTAGTAGTATCTTCAATAACAAACATAATTCAATGTAAACATAATCCATTGTCAAGCTTTCATCATCAATCAAGGCATACCCTAGCTCACAATTTGGGAAGAAGGGGAAATCATTGGTCCAAGGGAGATTTTTATCAAAATCCATCTATACTCCATTAATACAACCATAAATCATCTTAAACAATCATAATAACCTATAATTAAATAATTGAATTCGTTTTGGAAGAAGACCCATGACTAGTTTTGAAAACCTTAGATTTGGGGAATTTGAAAACATAGTTGAAGGGGCTTCTTCGTGATAGCTAACCAAGAATGAAAAGCATTCATACCTCAATTAAGAATCTCCAAGAAATTTGGGGAAGAACCTTGAGAATCTACAAACCCTAGCTCCAATGGCTTCTTCTTCTTCCTTAAGTTTAGAGAGAGAAATATTGGAGAGGAGAAGCTCTTTTGATTTGATTTGGGTTTTCTTGAAAAGTGACTTAATTGAAGGAATTTCAAGTTTAAAAATGTTATATAAATGTTAGGAAAGGAATAAAATAATAAGGACTCAACTTTGGAAAAGAACTAAGGACCCACAAAGTTTAAACTTAAAATTTTGCACCAAACCCGTCTAAGGTCACCCTTTGAAACTCATGGCTCGCCAAGGGCACTAGGCGACTCGCCTATTTTTCCAGCCCGATAGTGCTTCACTATTTTGGGCATAACATTTTACTCTGAGATCGGAATTGGGTAAACTCGGTGGCGTTGGAAAGAGGACTCAGAGACCTTTAATTGGATAGGTAATGGGCCACCTAATTCATTTTGATCTAAGAGATGTCATCATTTGAAGTTGACCCTACACACTAAGTCAAATGAAAACCCTTCATGGACGACTTCACGGTCCATGTGGGGCTTCACGGTCCGTTGTGATGCCCTAGGACCTTGACCAGTAGACTAGGTTTCCACCCCTTACCTCCCTCACAACCTTGCTCGCCCAATGGACCTTCTTGGCTCACCAAGGGCACTAGGCAACTCGCCAAGTGAACCCTTGGCTCGCCCAAATTTCCAGTGAGCTCCAAAAATGGGCAGCTCACTAGGCGATCTTGAGGGAACAATGGGCAACTCACCAAGATGGTTGTCAAGTTAAGGCTTAGTTCGCCCTTTTGTCGAGTACCTAGGCTATGAGGGACAACCTACTAGGTGACCAAAGTACACTTTGGCGCATCGCCAAGTGGCTTGGGTGACCATGCTGCCAATTGCCATTCTATCCAAAGAGAATCAAGTTCTCTTTCACCCTTCCTTTATAGTTTAGTCCCTTGCCCGCTTCCTAGGTTTGTTAACCCAATATACCAAGACCTAGGTTAACCTATAAGCGTACGGGGTGTAAGACGTGCCTTGACGTTCAACCATTAAATCCCTTATTCTAAGCACGGGAAGTCAATATACAACCTAAAACGAAACACCAAACTCAAAAGCTCCCACTTTAGGCTCTAGTTTCACCTACTAGTTTCTATTAGTCTCTAGCTTGGTCTTACTAATTTTCTGGGTTGTTACACACTTCCATTCCGGAATTGGCATTTTTGAAGCAAACCTGCAGGGCTTTGGTGCTCATATTTTACTTGTTGGCAATATTGACACTTAGCCACAAACTTCGCTATATCCTTCTTCATTCCCGACCACCAATAAATTCGCTCCAAATCTTGGTACATCTTGGTTACACTCGGATGAATGGAGTATCGCGAACCACGAAATTCTATCAAAAATTTCTGAATCAAGTCATCAACTCAAGGAACACAAATTCTTCCTTTAAAATTGAGCACACCTTCCGCATCAAGAGTGGTCTCTTGTGTCTTACCAATTGCAGTCTTCTTATTGAGTTCACTCAAATTTTCATCCTTTAATTGCTTGGCCTTGATCTCTTCCATAAAATTGGCCCTTACTTCAATGCTAGCTAACACCCCACCTTTTTTTGAGATGCCTAATTTCATGAATTTAGACTCCAAGGTCTGAATTTCCTTAGCTAAAGGTCGCTTAGTTACACTCAAGCAAGCTAAACTACCCATACTCACCGCCTTCCAACTCAAAGCGTCTGCCACTACATTAACCGTACCCGTATGATATTGAATGGTGACATCATAATCTTTAAGTAACTCCATCCACCTTCACTGTCTCAAATTCAGATCCTTTTGAGTAAACACATGTTGCACACTACGATGATCAGTAAACACCTCACACTTAACACCATAGATATAATGCTGCCAGATCGTAAGGGCAAATACAACCGCTGCCAACTCCAAATCATGTGTTGAATAATTCCTCTCTTGCACCTTCAATTGACGCGAAGAATAAGTTATAACATTCTTATCATGCATCAACACAACACCCAAACCAGTATGTGAAGCATCACAATAAACAATAAAATATTTACCTTCCACTAGTAATTCTAGGATAGGTGTTGTGGTTAAGAGAGTCTTGAGGCTGCCTCACATTTTTTAGTCCATTCAAATGATATCTCTGTTTTGGTCAAAAATTTCAAGTGAGTGGCAATAAAAAGCAAAGTTTTTCACAAATAGACAATAGTAGCTAGCGAGCCCCACAAAACTCCTAACTTCCGTCACAGAGCTAGGCCGAACCAAATTCTTAACCGATTCAATCTATTGGGGATCTACCATTACCCCTTCTTTTGAAACTACATGCCCTAGAAATGCAACCGAGGTCAACCAAAGTTCACACTTTGAGAATTTAGCATGCAACCTTTCTTTCCCAAGAACTCCCAGAACAATACGAAGATGGTTGGCATGCTCTTCCTCACATTTTGAATAGACCAAAATATCATCAATAAAGACTATGATGAATGAATCTACAATGGCTTGAACTCCCCATTAATCAAAGTCATAAATGCGGCGGACGCATTAGTCAAACCAAAAGACATAACTAGAAACTCATAGTTCCCATAACGGGTTCTAAACGCCGTCTTGAGCACATCCTCCGGCCTAATTTTCAACTGATGGTAGCCAGACCTTAGATCAATCTTGGAGAAAACTGATGCACCTTGCAATTGGTCAAGAAAATCATCTATTCGAGGCAAGGGATACTTATTTCGAATGGTGACCCTATTCAATTGCCGGTAATCTATACACATTCTCATACTACCATCCTTTTTCTTAACAAACAAATCTGGAGCACCCCATGAGGAAGAAGTAGGACGTATAAATCCCTTATCAAGAAGCTCTCAGATTTGAGCCTTAAGTTCTCTTAATTCTGCTGGAGCCATGCAATATGGAGGGATAGAAATGGGACGAGTTCCAAGTTCTAAATCAATGCAGAAATCTATATGTCTATTCGAAGGAATACCAGGCAAATCATTAGGAAACACTTCTCTAAATTCTAACACCACAAGAGTAGACTCAATAGATGGAGACTCAACCTCAATATCCCATATATGATCCAAATAAGCCAAACAACCCTGCCCCACCTGTTTCCTTGCCGAATGAAGGATATGATCTTAGCTTGCTTAGGCTTGTACACCCTTTCCCACTCTAACTTTTCCCTTCCAAGAATTTCTAGAGTTACAGACTTAGTGTTATAATTAAGCACAACATAATAGGGGGATAACCAAGTCATGCCTAAGATTATATCAAAGTCAGTCATATCCAAAATCACCAAATCAGCCCAAGTCTGAAAACCGATAAACAAAATAGGACAAGCACGATAGACAAGAGTGACTACGATAGACTTTCCAACTAGGGTAGAAAAATGGATGGGGGCATCAAGTATATCACAAATCATATCAAATGTGCGGCAAATCGGACGGACACATAAGAATAAGTAGAACCCGGATCAAATAATATATTAGCCATCCGGTCACAGACAAGAATAATACATGTGATTACTGCGTTAGATGCCTCTGCCTCCTTCTTGCCCGAAAAAGTGTAACACTGAGCTTTATCATCATGACGGGCGACTTTTCTGCCTTGCTGCATTGTACCTCTACCTGCATTACCATTTCCTCTACCCCTATGGCCTCACTGATTTCCGCCTCGCCCACCTTGTAGACACCCTCGACCATTATTACCATTCCTCGCGGGTACAACTGCTCTAGATGGCTGCTGCACAGAATCCAACACTCGTGAGTGGGGACAATCTCTCATCATACACCCAGGTTCTTCACAATTGTAGCAAGTCCAATCAAAATATGGTCTGCCGCCCGTCGAAGGAGAGACTCCCTGGCTATCCTGAATCAAATTATGAGGTGGAGTTCCTAAGTAATTACTTGTAAAGGCGGGAATGACGGACTGAATTGGCCTGGCTGCAACTGTTGGCCTCACTGAACCTCTGGAGTAAGATCCCTGAAAGTTGTCTGAAATTTTGGCTTTTTTAGCCAATGCCTGGGCCTGACCGTCTCACCTCACCCCTTCCACTTTCTTAACAAAGTCTATTACCTCATTAAAGATCCTCCCTGCAGAGGTCATATGCACAGATAATACCTGCAACTCAGAATTAAGTCCCTTAATAAATAAACGGATCCTCTCTTCCTCAGTAGTCACCAATTGAGTAGCATATCTAGACAAGCCATGGAACTTGGCCTCATAAGCAGCCACAGACATACCACCTTGCTCCAAGGCCATGAACTCATCCTTCCTGTGATCTCTCAAATTCCTAGGTACATATTTCTCTAAAAATAGAGCATGAAATTAGGTCCAAGTAGGTGGAGGTAAAACTGAAGATTTGCATTCCATATAAGCTCTCCACTACTCATAAGCCTCACCTTGAAGCTTAAAAGTCACGAACTCAACCCCATGTTGATGGAAAATTCCCAACTTATGAAGCCTCTCATAGCAATCTAGGATGAACTCATATGCATCCTCACTCTCAGAACCATGGAACACAATCGGTTTCAACTTCAAAAACTTGGTCAACATCTCATGTTCATTACCAGTCATAAGAGCAACCAATAAAAGATGGAAGAAGGCATCATTACCTCCAGTTCCACCCACCTTAGGGACAGTGAAAGGAATGGGAAGATTGGCGGGGCTTGAGTTGCTTGAAGAAAATGAAGCACTCCAGGACCAACCAACCCCTTCAAGAATGTCATGATTTGTTGAGCTAACACTGGGTCTGCGAGAGGAACACCTGTAGGCTCTACTTACACCTCTTCCTCTTTTCAAACCTCCTCAACATTTTCAGCCTCAACATTCTCTTCTATCCCTTTTATGATGCACGGGAGGGGCCTCATTTTGGGGAGCATTTTCAACAAGTACCCCAACTCTAGTAGGCGCCACTCTTCCTCGTTCTCTACCCCTAGCTCTTCCTCTACCCCTGCCTCTACTGCGACCTCTCGCTGCAGATTCCTCAGCTGGAGCATTGACAGGAGCTACATGCTTGACTCCATTGAATCTAGTGTTAACTATCTGCTGATAGAGGAGTGAAAGAGGTTTGATACCAATTCGAATCGACAGATAAAAATTAGAATCAAGTTATAGCACAAAGGAGACAAGAGAAAACAAAGAGATTTCCTAAAGTCCTATAGCCTTGCGAAGAAAAGTATAGATGTCTCTGTACCGTTCAGCAAGACTCTACTAGGCTCATTTCGGAACATCAAAATCAACGAACCTAGGCTCTGATACCAACTTTGTCATGTCCCAGACAATTGTGATTGACACCCACACTAACCCTCCGGTGGGAGAATCATTTATACTAATTGTCTAACCCACTTAATCAAAATACTAAAGTATTTAAGTTACGGAAGCAAGTTAAATGGTAAGGAAAGAAACAGAGTTCCAAAAACTCCAAACAAAAGTCTAACAACAAAATTAACATTGTGGAAGTAATGCCTTAAACTTGAAAGTCAATGTACCAAAACTCTAATAATGAACCAAAAATCTAAACAAGAAGGGTTACAACCCCAAACTAATGAACTAATAACTAACTAGAAAGTCCAAGTCTGAAAAGAGGACATAGACAGAAAGAGAACTCATGGAAACCTGAAAGAACTGGCTCACCCTTGAATTCGATTGACGATCACTTATCTTTTAGACGAGGTCTATCAATAGCCGCTTGAAGATGCCCTGTACTCAACAAAGAAAGAGCAAATCCAGTATCAGTACATGCACAACCACAGTGTACTGATAGGATCACGCGGCTATCCCACTAAGTGCAATATATATATAAGTCATACAATATAATAATAACATGCATACACCAAACATATACAATATCATCATCATTTAACGAACAACGTACATTTTCACATTTCTCAAGTTACATAGTTATGTCAACTCATTGGTCCTCTTATGGAAATGAAACCCAAAAAGTTAGTGTACTGAAACGTGGTACTCGATTCCCATATTTATGCCGGAATATGGCAATCAATCCAAGTTAGTGTGCCGGAATGCAACACCCGATCCATTCAACAAGCCACAATCACAATCACAATTATATTCTCATAATCATACAATCAAGACATGATTCATGGCATTCATCATTCATCTATCTCATTTACAACTAGTGTGATCAATAATGCGAAACCATTAAGAAACTTGATTCTTCCAATTACAGATTCGTTCTGCTTCCTCTTGGTCTACAAACAATCATAATAATACGGAAATCAATAGCAATCACTAATTACCCGGATTACTAACAATTTTGTCAACCCTAGATTATACCTATGATCACAATGTCAAACTAGGGCTTCTTCCACCATAATTTCCATATCAACCCCTCCCCCCCCCCCCCGGCCGATAATTACCCGCTAAATTATGTTCTACCGAATGAAAAATGGATTCAGAGAGTTAAAATCTTACCTTTAGCCTAAAGAATTGTGAAAAACTGACATGAAAACCCTTGGGTTTGTTCCTTAGCTCTCAAGTTCGAAAATTGCAGACTAAAATATTTTTGGGGTTTATTTCCTACTTTAAGTCACGTCTGCCCTGCCACGGCGGCACCCACCCCGCTACAATGGCCCTGCCTGGCAGCAGAAATCCCGCCTCAGCGGCTTGCATGGACATAGTGACTTATTTTAAGAATTTCAAACCCCATTTCACAACACACCTTTAACCAACAACACTCAGAAATTACCCGCTCACGCTAAGATCAATTTCGGGAGTTCTACTCGCCTAAATTCAATTTCATAAAGTCGTACGAATTTCTTAACGACTTATCTATGTACTTATGTGATCAAATTCATAATTAGATCACCCAATTATTACCAGATTTCCCTAGATGTTAATGACTCTGATTTCGTCCAAATTTGGACTAGATTGGGAAATTCCAAGTTACTACGAAAACATTTTCCGACCTAAAAAATTTTCCCGCTGGCTTTTCTATAACGACAGAACCCGGTATTTACATCGGTTGATTCTCAAAAGAGATTAATTAGAGTGGGTAATTAGTTACATACTAGCAAGTTAGGTTTGATGTTTGTAGCTTGGTTGAAAGAGAGAGGTTATGGGTCAGAATCTAGTTGCACTATCCTTGAAAGAGAGGATAAAGTAAGGTATTGGGTTGTTTTAGATTGACATATCGATGAGATCGAAAGGAGATTTGATGTGAGGTTAAAAATATATATTTTTAATCATTATTTCCCTCCCATTTATTATTTATATTTGCTCGTTTTGAGCATCAATTTTATGGAATATGCTAAATGCGTATTTTATTTGTAGGATAAAATTAATATAAAAATAAAGAATTTTAGAGCTAAAATGAATTAAAACTGGAACGTTGAAGAAGGAAATCAAGCACGTAGCTTAATGGATTAAATTGAATATAATAATGTATAAATATATAAAGTGCATATTGCTGTAAATTGCGAAGTGCAAAGGGAATTTACTGCCATGTGGCAGAAAAGGAAGATAAGAGTGAAGATTGAAGAGCGGCTATAGTATTTCACACGTACAAGAATTCCAATTCCTTTTGGTTTTGGATTCCTAATTTGATTTGGATGCAGTTGTCGCGCCTCGTTTTCTCAAAATGGGTTTTGGTGTGACCTAACAACTCTTTTGGGTTTTGGGAGATTGAAGAAGAGTCGTCATCTAACGAATTAAGGCGGGTTAGGGCACCTATCTAACATAACTAAATCTAACTAAGGTCAACGAACCAGAGATCAGGGTAAGGGTTCAAATTACCTCGAGGGGAAGGTGTTAGGCATCCTTCGAGGTCCACAAATGTGGATCCCGACCATGTCTCATGCAATTTATATGGGCGTTACAAGTAGAAAATAAGGTCACATCATTTATTATTTAGTTAATTTGATTTAAGCATGCTTTCTAGATATTAACCAACATTTAACAATTAAGATCAATTTGTTTATTTATTTTTATTTATTAATCATGCAAAACTAGGTGATAACATAATAATAAAAAATTAACACAAATAAAATTTAAAAGATATAGCGAGAAGATAGAAGTAGACAACTATATAAGTAAATATCATTTTTTATTTAATTAAACTACCCCAAATAAATATAATTATAAACAGATAAATGGACATGAGGAAAGGGAGACTCTGAAAGACTATACGGATTAGCACTCGACTTTCTTTATTTCGGTCGGCTTTTCGTAGGGACAGACAAAACCAAGGTTTGTCATTAAAACCAAGTCGATGTCATCATCTCCGTAGGGCCTATACTACCCCTACCCCACCATCGCATGCTTTTCGTCTCTAAAAGGTGTCTATCGTCCTCGCTTAAGGTCCAAGAGGCAATGGACTACTATTAGGATGGATTTAGACCAAAATAAACTCCTAATAGGCCCACCTAGACACCAAGTCAAACAATTTGGACGAGCATTTAGCACACAGAGTCTCATATTGGCCTCTAGATTAGTTTATTAACATGCTTGCAAACAACACATAATTAGTGAAGGTCTCATGCTAAGTGTGTGCACATTCAAGCATACATAACATTAATTAATTTTAAAAGGGACATAAAATTATTATAAGTACGAAAGAGCTTATTAGATTGGTATTAAAGGTGGTAGGGAAAAATTACAGAATGCAGATTTTAGGGTCTCAACTAATTTTAGAAGGATAAGAAATTAATGACATAATAGATTTTATTAATTGATTTTAAGATAGAGCAGAAAAGTGATCACATATGCAGAAATATTTAGGACAGTAGCATATTCAATACTTAATCAGAAACTTATATTTTTAAACAAACAAAATTAGGACAGACTAGCTGCTACTTTTAAAACAGTGTCAATTAGTTGCAGACTAATTTTAAATAGTGCAGATTAAATATTAATTTTTTTTTAGAATGTAAATTAATCAGGAGTCATTACCATACCCATCTAACTCTTTATTATGCAGAAAATGTTTAAACACTAACAATGCAAATAGTAATGATGCAAGATAATTTCATTCCGTTATGACATGTTGGAAACAGTAAGTGATTTATTTTAAATGGCCAAATATATTTGTATTGTAAACATTATTTAACAGGGAGAAGAAATATGCAGCAAATTATTTCAGTTATTTAGCACGCGGACATACTATTATTATTATTTATTTTATTTAACATTAATTAATTGATACAACAGGTAATTATTAACCCTAAGGCATGATTTCTAAATAGACAACACAACTTATAGGCGTGGTTTCTACGCACAACTAACATTAAGCAATATTTAAATCCTATAGGCATGCATTTCTAAGTAATTTGAATTTATTAACAACCATCTGCCATTAAAATCTAATTAATTGACCTATTGAATTAAGATTACTTTCTAGACAGATTGCAGATTTAATTCTTTTTTTTTTTAACATGCCAGCAGTTGATCAAGATTAATTTGCTAACT
This sequence comes from Solanum verrucosum, assembly GCF_900185275.1. Lineage (NCBI taxonomy): Eukaryota > Viridiplantae > Streptophyta > Magnoliopsida > Solanales > Solanaceae > Solanum > Solanum verrucosum. The sequence continues at coordinate 1,413,747 of NW_026019957.1, forward strand.
ATTAACATACTAAATTTGTTAGAAACATTTGGATAAATTCTTATGGGCCCATTTATTTAACATGTTGAGGTGAATAAAGTCCAATCCAAATAAAGCAAATACTCAAATTATGAGACAAATTAATTAACACATAATAGTTGATTTTGAAAATAAGACAAAGTTATGCCTGAGTGAAGGATTGATATTAGGCCGATTGCTAATGGATTCCGACATGCTTATTATCTAGCAACCACACATACCAAAAATAAACTAAGCTAAAAGGAAAAGAAACAATTAGCACATATGTCCCCCTCCCATTAGACGATTCCCCAAGTTATCATATATATATATATATATATAGTTACACAACCAAATTATTACAAAACCATAATAGCAAATACAAATATTATGAATTAAATTATATCTTATCCGATGACCCATCCTAGGCGACTCTTCAAACTTGAAACCAAGTCCGAACCTACTAAAGTAAGATACAGACAAATACGACAATAAAAGCAATATATTATAATAAAGCGAGCATACTAAATAATGGGCAAATTCATCATATGCGCATATTTATTGCATACATCTGGTTAAAATAAACAGACAAGCACTTAGAGAAGTAAACAATATAATAACACACAAAGTTTGGGAAGAACGAAAAACTGACTTGCATGTCTCTTCTTTTATTCATTCAAACAAACAACAATATCCAAAATAATAATGCAGGATGAAATTAAACTAATGGAAGAGTAACTAACCAGTTAAAGCAGAAATATTTAACAGCAATGAAGACCAACACTTAGTCCAATAAACGACACGAACACAACAAAAAGTAGCGAGTAGAGGAGCTTTAATCCGTTTATTGTAAAAACCTTAATTCTCTTTTTTTAAGTAGAGAGTAATATTTTTTAGTATTCAAGTAAGGTTTGAACAATGTGAGAATGTGTAGAGGTGTTCAACCTTGAGTGGTAAAATGTGTGTAGACCGTCCCTTGAGTGAAAAAGAAGTCTTAATTTATAGTAAAATAGGAGGGCACCACAGTAAGGAAAAGCAATCATTAGAGCCAATTAGGTACACAATTAATGGAGATCTCCTCCCAAATACGGACAAATATTTTACCAAAACTTTAACATAATCACAAAGAATTAGCTAAAATTAAGCAATTTCAACTTACCATTACAAAAATAATTATTTCCTTATATAAGTAAAACGTAGCCAATCAAAACATGAAAATAACTCAACTTTTCCAAAGTAAAAATGCACGAATCTGTCTAAAGTTAAATAGAAAAAGAAAATAATTGATATGCTATGTTTACCATAAATAATCACTAACAACATGGATACTAATCATACTAAACTCGCCAGTGATATGCTAATTACCATAATGAATGAATTACTAACTTTTCAAATTAGGAGGAATGATGTCCACAATCAAATAAATAATTATGTAACCAAAATAAATTAATAGTCTGAATATTGTTTAAACAAGAACATAGATGGAAGGCGAAACAATCACTCATATCACCACCTATGTATAGTCAAAACCAATAGCCACAATTAATTGAAGAAGCCTAAATTACAGTCTGATTAATAAAACAAATACACAACTTGGTTCAAGAAAGGAATCATAATCAGTTTATAGACAATTAAGGACAATCAATTATCACAATATCATCACCCAAAATGAGTCAAGAAATCCATCTCATAATTGAAGAAGAAACCATTGATTTTAATGCATACAATTAGTCTCACTTCACAATTTTGTCACTAGCAAATGGTGACCACATTATTAAAGGGAAAGAGCAAGAGCAATGTATATACCGCGATTGAGCGGAAGGATATTAATTTAAGAACTAACAACTGGCAAACAATTAAATTCGAAATCTTAAAGAACAGTGAGCCAAACGACCTATCGATTGCATCTTCATACTAACATGCATAAAAATTTAAGCTTAAAAAGGGAAAACATACCTGGACAGATCCGTAAGATCCGTCCTTATCATAAAACTCAATATTTACTTTGGTTCTTGGTCGAAAAAGAAAGAGGCGGAGGGAGGTGCTGTTCTCAGAGCTGCTGGTCGCTGGTGTTGTTGTCCGGTGCTGCTGGAACAGCTTGGTGTTGTTGTCGCCGGAGCTGCTGGTGGTTGGTTCGTTGCTACTGTCGTGTGCCTCGCCAGGCACTGTTATCGCTGCAGTTTCGCCGGCAAATGCTGCATGGTGGCTCGCCAGTCGCTGGTTACTGCTGCTCCTCGCTGGACTGCTGTCCTCGCGGTGGCTCTCTGCTTGGAGCTGCTGCGTTGCTGGGAAAGAGGAGAGCATAGGGGAAAAGGGAAGAGGAAAACTATGGGAGGAGCGAGAGGAGGCTGCCACCGGACAGCATGGAGGCAAAAAGTGTATGGAGGAGAAGCGCTAGAGTCAGGGAGAAAGAAGAAGAGATTGAAAAACAACTCTTTTAGGGTTTGAGGGTATTTTGATTAAAATAAAATAGGTTAGAGATGAGATCGAATTTGGACCTTTGGATTGATTTGGATGAAGGGTTAGGATTGATCTTAGGCTTTAACTAAAGGATGGATGGTTGAGATTAATTGGAATTGGCAGTCTGAAAATTGGAATAAAAATGGCTAGATTTGAAAAAATGAAAATTTGAATTGTAGTGGCTAGAATTGAAATTAATTAGAATAGAATAAGCTAAAATTTAAATGATGGAGGAAAACTAAGAAAATGTTATTTGATTAATAAAATACTACATATATTATAAAATTTCCATACAAACTAACATACTTAAATTTTAAAATATTTTAGCAAGATAATTATTTCGAGTTTAACTATCGATAAATATAATTTAATAAAACAATTTGATGATAATTATAATAATTTTTGAAATCATGCATACTAAAATATGTAATTTTAAGACAAAATTGATTAAAATTTTAAACTCAAAATATGTTTTAAAATACGTATATAATCGAATAGCATTCCCAAAAAGGGTTAGAGGTCTGTCAAAATTGGGTGTCAACAGCTGCCCTTTGGTTGCTTGAGAATGAAGAATGAATTGTCGGGCAACCAACGTTGACTTAGTAGCCGATTTTGTCCGACCGACGAGAGATGTCAGTGGGATCGATTGAAATGATGTAGAATTGAAAATGGGTACGACCGAGACTTTGGTATTAAGCCGCCTACATATCTCTGGTTATACGAGAATCAGGTCGTGTGTAGTTCTAGATTCAGGAGCAAACGAAACTCTTAAAATTAGAAAAAATGGTAAGATATTTGAACGGGAACGATATCGGCTTGAGTGGATAAGATTTGACTAGCGAGAAAGGCATGATAGAGTGATTTTCAGTTTAAAGGCAAAGGATCCAATGAGAAGGAGTAATATGAGTAGTAAAGAATTTGAGAGGGCCTTCGTTGCGATAATTGTAGTCGAGAGGGTGATCGATCTTGCTTGTACTTTCTAATACATGACTAGATAAGATGTTAGCTTATAAAATACAAAGAGTGTGAACCAACATGATAAAAATATAAATGTTAGAAAGTGATAATGAGAAGAGGAGATAGGAAGATGTATCTGCTTTGAGAGATATAGTGCAAACCCTGATGAACTTTGGCTTAACTTCTTGAAGAAATGCGATCCATCCCCAAAGAATAATGTTAACCTGAGCATCTTATTGTAAGGCGGAAGATCCTAAATGTACTATTGTAAGGCAGACGAGCCTAGTGTCCTATTGTAAGGCGGACGAGCCTAAATGTCGTATTGTAAGACAGACGAGCCTAATGTCCTATTATAAGGCGGATGAACCTAAATGTCATATTGTAAGGCGACCTGATTGTCCTATTGTAAGGCGGGCGAACCTAATGTCGTATTGTAAGGCGGACGAGCCTAATGTCCTATTATAAGGCAGATAAACCTAAATGTCGTATTGTAAGGCGAATGAGCCTGATTGTCCTATTGTAAGGCGGGAGAACCTAATGTTGTATTGTAAGGCGGACGAGCCTAATGTCCTATTGTAAGGTGGCGAACCTAAATGTGGTATTGTAAGGCAGACGAGCCTGAATGTCCTATTGTATGGCGGGAGAACCTAATGTCATATTGTAAGGCGGACGAGCCTAATGTCGTATTGTAAGGCGGATGAGCCTAATGTCGTATTGTAAGGCAGACGAGCATGTGAATATTCGGTAGGCCACAATAGCAAGTTGAAAATAACATCTTCGAAATAGCTAAACGGTAGCTTGATTCAAATAGTAGCTCTTTATGTCAAATCTATTCCTGCATCCAGAGAAAAATCGTAAATTCAAAAAGCAAGATGAGGTCCTACCTGTGCTTGTTTTGATTTCAGAATTGCACTCTATTGTGATGAATTTTTTAAGGATTTCTCAATAATTTCTGCCCCAGTTTAGAGTATAAGATATATTCTCTCTTTATGGAATTTTTGAGGTCTCCTCAAAAATTCTGCCCCAATTTCAATAGTGGGGGACTTTGTGATCCTACTTCACTCAAAGAAAAATTAGTAGTTTTAAGAAAAAGAAAAGTGATTGTCTTGTACTTGGACATTGAAGCTCGGCTTTGAATCTGAACGACAATTATGCTCAAGGTTGGGTCAGTAAGCCTATATTTGAAATTGGAGAGGAATATTTTGAATGACCATGGGAAAGAAAATAAATTTATTTGATAGAGACCGGACCCATCAAAGGGTTGCCTACGTATCCAAAAGGAAATCAGGTCAAACGTAGTTCAGGAATACAAGGATAATGAAAGGAGTAAAGAACTCTTTGGGCATAAGGTCTAAGAACAAAAGAGACACTTTGTTCATAAGAGTCTTGTCCTCCTCAATTTCTTTGATGCGATTTGCGCTTCCTTGTCAAGTGTCTTGAATATAGCCCTGTGGGATCTCCTTGAACAATGTCTGCATCCACTATAGAAGAATTGCAATTGTTGTTTAGTGGTCCTTGTTGCACTATAATTTGTCCTTTTTCTATCATATTCTGGATTAAGGCGCGTTAGGGCACCTATCTGACATAACTAAATCTAACTAAGGTCAATGAACTAGAGATCAGGGTAAGGGATGCCTAACATCTTCCCCTCGAGGTCCTCAAATGTGGATCCCGACCGTGTCTCATGCAATTTATATAGGGGTTACAAGTAGCAAATCAGGTCACATCATTTATTATTTGGTTAATTTGATTTAAGCGTGCTTGCTAGATGATAACTAACATTTAACAATTAAGATCAATTTGTTTATTTTTTTTATTTATTAATCATGCAAAACTAGGTGATAACATAATACTAAACAATTAACACAAATAAAATTTAAAAGAGATAGCGAGAAAGGCATGACAGAGAGATTTCCGATTTAAGGACGAAGTATTCGATGAGGAGCGGTAATATGAGTAGCCAAGGGTTAAATGAAAAAAAATGGTAATATAAGTAGCAAAGAATTTTGATCGAGCATCCGTTGTGATGGATGTAAGCACGATAATTGTGGCTAAGAGGAAGATTGATCTCGCCTGCAAAATGTTAGTATCTGCAAATCTGTAGCTTGTAATATGACTAAATAAAGTGATTAGAGTAGATATATCAAATAAATGATAAAAGTAAGCATGATGCATTTTCCCATATTGACAATGTTGTTTGCCATAAGACTATGAAGATGATGTCTTAGGCTATGATGTCTAGGGCCATGATACGCAAAAATTATATCCTCATGTCATAAAAATGTTGTCTGCGGGCCATGGAAGATGATGCCTTTAGACTATTACACCTTTGGATCATGATAAGCAGAAAGTAAATCCGTAGGCAATGATATGATGTCCGCAGGCCATGAAATATGCCTCTAGACCATGACTCTTTCGGAACATAAGTAATGAGTAAAGAAAACGTATCTGTAATTCGGGCATCTGTTGATACTTGTAGCTTGATTGGAGTTTATTCGGGCATATGCATTTCTTGAGCACAATGCAATCTCGGGCACATGCAATCTTGGGCACATACAATATCGGGCACAATGCAATCTTTGGGCTCATGTAATATCGGGCACAATGTAGTTCTCGGGCAACAATGCAATTCTCGGGCACATGCAAATCGGGCACAATCCAATATCGGGCACAATGCAATTCTCGGGCACATGCAATATCGTGCACAATGCAATTCTCGGGCACATGCAATATCGGGCACAATGCAATCTTCGGGCACATGCAATATCGGGAAGAATGCAATCTTTGGGCTCATGCAATATCGGGCACAATGCAATCTTCGGGCTCATGCAATATCGGGCACAATGTAATCTTCGGGCTCATGCAATATCGGGCACAAATGTAATCTCGGGCACATGCAAATGATATAATTCTCGGGCACATGCATAATAGTCGATTGAGGGCATAAAATATCTTGGACCTTCACCTTGTTGGAAGGGTCAATGTCATTTGTTGACAATCTTCGAGTTTAGAATATTGTAGCTTTGACCCTTCGTCCTATTGTAAGGATTGGGTGCAGTTAAATGTTGATTTGTCGGGCTTGATATAAAGTAGCTTGATTCTTTCGTCTGATTGGAAAGATGTACCCATAATTAGCGATTTGTCGGGCTCAAAATAGCTTGGTCCTTCATTCTGTCAGAAGGATAGTATGTCATTTGACTGGCGATTCGTCGAGCTTAATAGCAGTCAGGCGATGTTGAAGTTGTCTTTTGTATCTGTACCTGTCTTGCCTGTATTCAAAGAAAAATTATGAGTTTAAAAATGGGGAAGGTTGATCTGCTCCGACCGGTGTGCTCCATTTGACTTGCCATCCAGACCTTTCCGGGCATTTGATTTGTAAAAAAGGAGAGAGAGTTTTTGAATAGATTTTGTAAATATTAATTTGTAAAAGTAATGTTGAATCCTTGACCATGGCATAGTTTGAGGGTTTCCAACATCTGACTCAGTAGCAAATCTGTTATTCTGATCTTTGTTGCAGATTGTAGCTTGATTGCTGCGAATTTTTGAGATCCTCTCAAAAATTCTGCCCCAGTCTTGATTTGTGCAGAAAATGCTCATTTGAAGGAATTTTTGAAACTCTTTCAAAAATTCTGCCCAGTATCGAGATTTTGCAAGAATAATGCTCTTTTATGAAATTTTTTAGACCCTCTCAAAAAATTTGCCCCAATTACTAATATGTGCAAAGAAATGCTTTTGCAGGAATTTTGAGTTCCCTGCAAAAAATTCTGCTTCTGTATCATCACTTGCAAGAAAATGTCCTTCTGATGGAATTTTTGAGACACTCTCAAAAATTCTACCCCAGTTAACAGCCAAAAGGGAAAATGGAATTTTATTATGATAAGACCGAACTACATAGGAGTGCCTACGTATCCCCTCTTAAACGGGAATCAGGTCAAATGTAGTTCAGGAATACAAGGATAATGAAAGGAGTAAAGAACTCTTTGGGCATAAGGTCTAAGAACAAAAGAGATACTTTGTTCATAAGAGTCTTGTCCTCCTCAATTTCTTTGATGCGATTTGCACTTCCTTGTCAAGTGTCTTGAATATAGCCCTGTGGGATCTCCTTGAACAATGACTGCATCCACTATAGAAGAATTGCAATTGTTGTTTAGTGGTCCTTGTTGCACTATAATTTGTCCTTTTTCAATCATATTCTGGATCTTATTTCTCAATGCTGAACATTCTTCAGTGTCATGACCTTGAATATTTGAATGATACGCACAGTTTTTGGATAGATCCAAAGTTGAGGAAGAGTGCTTAGGGATCCAACCTTCTTTTGGCTTCAAAAGCCCTTTAGCCCATAATCTTTGAAAAATGCCAGTCAAAGTTTCCATTAAGGGAGTAAAGGTACGAGGCTTCCTTACCTTAAGTTGAGATACTTGCGGGTTGTAAGGCTTGAAACGCATACCAGATGAATAAAAAATAGCATGAACCTGTTCAGTATTCTGATTGTTTTGTTTCGGAGGTACAAAGGTTGATGCATCCTTGTTCTTTTCATCTAATGAATTTTTCAGGACTTGAAAATGACCTTGTTCATCAATAATTTTCCTAGATTGAATGCCATATTCCAATTCCTGTCCAATTCGAATTAGACTAGCGAAGCTTTGAATACCTGCAAAGTACAGAGTCTTGTAGTATACACCATCAAGTGATTTGATAAGAGTTTGGACCAACTCTTCTTCATTCGGTAGATGACGTATCTTGGAAGCTTCCATTCTCCATCGTATGACATATTCCTCAAAAGATTCATGACTCAATTTCCTTACTTTGAGCAACTCCAACAATGTAGGATCAATCTTAGTGTTAAACTTATATTGCTCCACAAAGTCTCGAGCCATGTCTTCCCATACGAGTCATTTGTCAAAGTCTTGCTTGACGTACTAGGTGAATGTTATTCCTGATAAGCTTTGAATAAACAACCTCATCAGGAGAGGTTCATTATTTTCTAAGCCAACTAATCTGCTGCAGAAGTCCTTGAGATGTGCAACTAGGTCTCCACGCCCGTCGAACATGTTGAATTTTGGAATTTTAAATCGTGATGGCAATTCAACTCTTGGGTGCGGACATAATTTTTCATACCTCAGGTCATGGGCAGGTTTTGAGTTTAGTCTTCCATTCACCTTCTTCTCCAAGTCATGCAGTTTTTGTTGTATTACATCTAGCTTAGACTTCTCCATTTTGTCACGTATCCCCACATATTGCAAAGCATCAAAGTTGAGGCGTGTCGGAGATAATTGTTAAGGAAAGGTGTGAGTAGGAATAGGATGAGGGGAGATAGTCCAAAAGGTACTTTGTGTTGGATGAGATTGGTGATTTTTTCTAAGGCCAAACATATTTGTCATATCGCAGATTCTTAGTTGAGCCAAAGTCCAAATACTAGACAACCTTTAATCAAAGAAAGTAAATCAAACACAAACATGGGATAGCAAAATTATAATTTCAAATAAATGACACAATACTCTCGTAGAGGGACAATAATAACTGAAAATAAAGTTGATTCAAGTCATACTTTGCCAATTGAAGTTTTAGAGTAAAAAAAATAAAATATTTTGAACTCCATTTTGACATAATTTGACTTGATTTAATTAATATGATCACATTGACACATAATATGCAATTTGTCTAAAGGGAGTTTGGGGCCTTTTAGACAATAGGGTGGCTACTAATTGTGTGAATTGACACCAAGGGTCAAATCACCTAAGGTTTATGCAACATGTATGACCTAATTGTTATTTCTAAGAGTTGGTTCGACACGGACTTGAAGAGGGATTCTATGCGAGAAGGCTCGTGATTTCCCTGTAGTAAAACTATCTGTTCCGTTCACGCATATGCCGACTCTCTATAATGGGTATTTGAAGAGAATTGGAGTATTTGTGAGAGGTGCAAAGGCACAACATCACGATAAAAATTTAAATAAAAGGAAGAAGGTCCCAATTGGGGGAAGTATGAGCAGAATGCCAGTTTATCAAAGCAGCAAGCATTTAGCATGTAGATGAAAAATAGTATCATACAAACAGTTTATGGAAAGCGATAAATAAATACACGGGTAAGAGGAAATAGACATGCAAATACTTAAATGAATTAAGCAATTAAGAGAAAAGGGAAAGGATTAAGCATGGAAGTATGCAAATATGCAACTAGCCAGACAAGGAAAACATACAAAAACAAATAAACCCCACATAAAGCATGAAACACGTAATGGTTAGAACTTAATATTTCTCAGCAGATTCGTCATTCTGTCGCACCTCGTTTTTCTCAAAACGGGTTTTGGTGCGACCTAACAACTCTTTTGGACTTTGGGAGATTGAAGAAGAGTCACCACCTAACGAACTAAGGCGCGTTAGGGCACCTATCTAACATAACTAAATCTAACTAAGGTCAACGAAACAGAGATCAGGTAAGGGTTCAAATTACCTCGAGGGGAAGGTGTTAGGCATCCCTCGAGGTCCACAAATGTGGATCCCGACCGTGTCTCATGCAATTTATATGGGGGTTACACGTAGCAAATAAGGTCACATCATTTATTATTTGGTTAATTTGATTTAAGCATGCTTGCTAGATGATAACTAACATTTAACAATTAAGATCAATTTGTTTATTTTTTTTTATTTATTAATCATGCAAACTAGGTGATAACATAATACTAAATAATTAACACAAATAAAATTTAAAAGAGATAGCGAGAAGATAGAAAGTAGACAACTATATAAGTAAATATCATTTTTTATTTAATTAAACTATCCCAAATAAATATAATTATAAACAGATAAAGGGACAAGAGGAAAGGGAGACTCTGAAAGACTTTATGGATCAGCACTCGACTTTCTTTATTTCGGTCGGCTTCTCGTAGGGATAGACAAAACCAAGGTTTGTCATTAAAACCAAGTCGATGTCATCATCTCTGTAGGGCCTAAACTACCCCTACCCCACCACTGCATGCTTTTCGTCTCTAAAAGGTGTCTATCGTCCTCGCTTAAGGTCCAAGAGGCATTGGACTACTATTAAGATGGATTTAGACCAAAATAAACTCCTAATAGGCCCACCTAGACACCAAGTCAAACAATTTAGATGAACATTTAGCACACAGAGTCTCATATTGGCCTCTAGATTAGTTTATTAACATGCTTGCAAACAACACATAATTAGTGAACGTCTCATGCTAAGTGTGTGCACATACAAGCATACATAACATTAATTAATTTTAAAAGGGACAGAAAATTATTATAAGTACGAAAGATCTTATTAGATTGATATTAAAGGTGGCAGGGAAAAATTACAGAATGCAGATTTTAGGGTTTCAACTGATTTTAGAGGGATAAGAAATTAATGACATAATAGATTTTGTTAATTGATTTTAAGATAGAGCATAAAAGTGATCACATATGCAGAAATATTTAGGACAATAGCATATTCAATACTTAATCAGAAACTGATATTTTTAAACAAACAAAATTAGGACAGACTAGCTGCTACTTTTAAAACAGTGTCAATTAGTTGCACACTAATTTTAAATAGTGCAAATTAAATATTAATTTTTTTTAGAATGTAGATTAATCAGGAGTCATTACCATACCCATCTAACTCTTTATTATGCAGAAAATATTTAAACACTAACAATGCAAATAGTAATGATGCAAGATAATTTCATTCCGTTATGACATGTTGGAAACAGTAAGTGATTTATTTTAAATGGCCAAAAATATTTGTATTATAGACATTATTTAACAGGGAGAAGAAATATGCAGCAAATTATTTCAGTTATTTAACACGCGGACAAATTATTATTATTATTTATTTTATTTAACTTTAATTAATTGATACAACAGTTAATTATTAACCCTAAGGCATGATTTCTAAATAGACAACACAACTGATAGGCGTGGTTTCTACACACATATGACATTAAGCAATATTTAAATCCTATAGGCATGCATTTCTAAGTAATCTGGATTTATTAACAACCATCAGCCATTAAAATCTAATTAATTGACCTATTGAATTAAGATTACTTTCTAGACAGTTTGCAGATTTAATTCCTTTTTTTTAACATGCGAGCAGTTGATCAAGATTAATTTGCTAACTATTGACATACTAAATTTGTTAGAAACATTTGGATAAATTCTTATGGGCCCATTTAATTAACATGTTGAGGTGAATAAAGTCCAATCCAAATAAAGCAAATACTCAAATTATGAGACAAATTAATTAACACATAATAGTTGATTTTGAAAATAAGACAAAGTTATGCCTGAGTGAAGGATTGATATTAGGCCGATAGTTAAGGGATTCCGACATGCTTATTATCTAGCAACCACACATACAAAAAATAAACTAAGCTAAAAGGAAAAGAAACAATTAGCACGTATATCCCCCTCCCATTAGACGATTCCCCAAGTTATCATATATATATAGTTGTAGTTACACAACCAAATTATTACAAAACCATAATAGCAAATACAAATATTATGAATAAAATTATATCTTGTCCGATGACCCATCCTAGGCGACTCTTCAAACTTGAAACCAAGTCCGACTAAAGTAAGATACAGACAAATACGACAATAAAAGCAATATATTATAATAAACTGAGCATATTAAATAATGGGCAAATTCATCATATGTGCATATTTATTTCAGACATCTGGTTAAAATAAACAGACAAGCACTTAGAGAAGTAAACAATATAATATCATACAAAGTGAGGGAAGAACGAAAAACTGACTTGCATGTTTCTTCTTTTATTCACTGAAACACACAACAATATCCAAAATAATAATGCAAGATGAAATTAAACTAATGGAAGAATAACTAACCAGTTAAAGAAGAAATATTTAACAGCAATGAAGACCAACACTTAGTCCAATAACCGACACGAACACAACGAAAAGTAGCGAGTAGAGGAGCTTTAATCCATTTATCGGAAAAAACTTTATTCCCTTTTTTTTTTAAAGTAGAGAGCAATATTTTTTAGTATTCAAGTAAGGTTTGAACAATGTGAGAATGTGTTGAGGTGCTCAACCTTGAGTGAAAAAGAAGTCTTAATTTATAGTAAAATAGGAGGGCACCACAGTAAGGAAAAACAATCATTACAGCCAATTAGGTACACAATTAATGGAGATCTCCTCCCAAATACGGACAAATATTTTACCAAATCTTTAACATAATCACAAAGAATTAGCTAAAATTAAGCAATTTCAACTTACCATTAAAAAAATAATTATTTCCTTATATAAGTAAAATGTAGCCAATCAAAACACGAAAATAACTCAACTTTTCCAAAGTAAAAATGCACGAATCTGTCTAAAGTTAAATAGGAAAAGAAAATAATTGATATGCTATTTTTACCATAAATAATCACTAACAACATGGATACTAATCATGCTAAACACGCCAGTGATATGCTAATTACCATAATTAATGAATTACTAACTTTTCAAATTAGGAGGAATGATGTCCACAATCAAATAAATAATTATGTAACCAAAATAAATTAATAGTCTGAATATTATTAAAATAAGAACATAGATGGAAGGCAAAACAATCACTCATATCACCACATATGTATAGTCAAAGCCAATAGCCACAATTAATTGAAGAAGCCTAAATCACAGTCTGATTAATAAAACAAATACACAAATTGGTATAAGATAGGAATCATAATCAGTTTATAGACGATTAAGAACAATCAAATATCACAATATCATCAACCAAAATGAGTCAAGAAATCCAACTCATAATTGAATAAGAGACCGTTGATTATAATGCATACAATTAGTCTCACTTCACAGTTCTGTCACTAGCAAATGGTGACCACATTATTAAAGAGAAAGAGCAAGAACAATGTATATACCGCGAATGAGCAGAAGGATACTAATTTAAGAACTAACAACTGGCAAACAATTCAATTCGAAATCTTAAAGAACAGTGAGCCAAACGACCTATAGATTGCATCTTCATACTAACATGCATAAAAATTTAAGCTTAAAAAGGGAAAACATACCTGGGACAAATCCGTAAGATCCATCCTTATCATAATACTCAATATTTACTTTGGTTCTTAGCCGAAAAAGAAAGAGGCAGAGGGAGGTGTTGTTCTCGGAGTTGTTGGTCGCTGGTGTTGCTGTCCGGTGCTGCTGGAACTGCTTGGTGTTATTGTCGCCGGAGCTGCTGGTGGTTGGTTCGTTGCCGCTGTCGTGCACCTCGCCAGGCACTGTTGTCGCTGCTGTTTCGCCGGCAAATGATGCCTGGTGGCTCGCCGGTCGCTGGTTACTGTTGCTCCTCGCTGGACTGCTATCCTCGCGGTGGCTCTCTGCTTGGAGTTCTTGCGCTGCTGCTGGGAAAGAGGAAAGGAGAGGGGAAAAGGGAAGAGGAAAACTAGGGGAGGAGTGAGAGGAGGCTGCCACAGGACAGCATGGTGGCCAGCCTCGCCGGTGAAAAATGGGGGCAAAAAGTGTATGGAGGAAAAGCGCTATAGTCAGGGAGAAAGAAGAAGAGATTGAAAAAAAATTATTTTAGGGTTTGTGGGTATTTTGATTAAAATAAAATAGGAAGGAGATGAGATGGAATCTGGACCTTTGGATTGATTTGGATGAAGGGTTAGGATTGATCTTAGGCTTTAACTAAAGGATGGATGGTTGAGATTAATTGGAATTGGAAGTCTGAAAATTGGAATAAAAATGGCTAGAGTTGAAAAAATAAAAATTTGAATTGGACTGGCTAGAATTGAAATTAATTAGAATAGAATAGGCTAAAATTTAAATGATGGAGGAAAACTAAGAAAATGCTATTTGATTAATAAAATACTACATATATTATAAAATTTCCATACAAACTAACATACTTAAATTTTAAAATATTTTAGCAAGATAATTATTTCGATTTTAACTATCGATAAATATAATTTAATAAAATAATTTGATGATAATTACAATAATTTTTAAAATCACACATATTAAAGAACGTAATTTTAAGACAAAATTGATTAAAATTTTAAACTCAAAATATGTTTTAAAATACATATTTAATCGAATAGCATTCCCAAAAAGGGTTAGAGGTCGATCAAAATTGGGTGTCAACAATAATTATTTTATTTAGGGTTTTCTATATCTATAAATAGTCTATAGAAATAATTATTTAGGGGAGGGGAGATGAGATCAATTAGAGGGCATCAAAGTATAAAGCTGTCAACAACTTTTAGGGTTTTTTTCTTCTTCTTATTTTCTTAGACATTATTGTAATCTTATGTTTTTGGTCTTTTGGAATTATTCTGCAAACACTTAGCAATTTAATTTCTGAAAGTTGGTTTATGCAATTCCAATTTGGTTTTCAATTCAAGATTTCGGTTTTCATCTATTCTAATTGTATGTTCATGATTTCTTTTAACTCAATTATGAATTGTGAACTCTCAAGCATGAGTAGCAAGCGCGCTAGCTGCAATCAAAAAACAGCTCTAACGAGCAAGAAAGGGGATGCGCTAAGGCGCAACGGCGTTCGCGCAGCAGCTGCGCCCTTGCTTCTTGCTTTCGAGCCGGAGCTTGCTGGGTACTAAATCTACAACTAGGGTTGTGGGAACCATGCACAGTTAAAAAAAGTATGAATAATAATTAAGTAATTCTTGAATAGTGTTTATGCATATAATGTTAATCTTTTCATTTAACAGTCTTTCTAGCGGGTGCGCAACGTTAGAACTCGCCTCGTTTTTACTTGACCTTACCAAAGGGGTAATGAATGAGAAAAATATTTAACAAAAGAGATTTAGTTAAGGTTTTGCTACTATCTAATAGTTCGACTTTAATCAATTGAAGTAAGGGTGAAAACCCAACTAAATTGACACAATGTCTAATATGGGGTAAAGGTAAGAGTTCATTAAGCAAACATCATAGATTTACCAAGTTGCGAGTGAAAGTTCCTATAATGAATACCATTCACTTAGGGATATATAACTTACCAGCCTTGCATGTAAAACTCTAGGATAGGATTAGTATTATTAGGATTACTGCGTTAAGAGCTTGTGGGGAACACATATACCCTAGTTTCCATCTTATATTGATATCTCAAATTGTGAATCTTGTTTACTTGTTACTTAATCGTTTAAATCAATAATCTATTACTTTAATTTACAAAACTCACATGTTTACTTTTCTCGGAAATAGTTTGACGATAATTGTGAGTAAACTTAAGTCTGAACCATATTACTCGTGGGATCGACCCCAACCTACAAGATGGGCTCTTTATTTGGCAACAACCGCTTATACTTCTTTTGGAAAGTGAAATTTGGGCGTATCAAATTTTGGCGCTACTGCCGGGGAATAAGGCTTTTAGATTTAACTAACTACATTGTTGAACTTTAGTCAAGTATTTCCCAAATTTTACTTTTTTCTTTTAGTTTTGTTTTCTACAGGTTTCTACTCTAGTGTATGTCAAGTACGCAGAGTCGAGGCGAACCCTTGACCCCCTACGAACCTGAATTGAGAAAAACATTGAGGAAAATGGCTAATCAGGGAGTACACAATAATCCAATCGGAGAGGTTCAAGGAGATGGAATTGGATTTCAACCTCCTGGAGTTGCTAATGTGCCCACTCAGGTTCAAGGTGGTCGTCTAATCAAAAATGCAGAAAGGGTGCAGAATCTGCCAGCACCAAGGTTTCATGATCACTGTAAGGTTGACTATGATGCAGTTGGATCATATGGGCCTATTGTTCTCCCTCCTCTACCTCCATGACATACATTTGTGGTAACTAGTAGTCTTATACAAATGATTACAATGAGATGGTTGTTTTTTGGGTTGGCTTTGAAAGATCCATACACTCACATGGCTAAACTCTCAAGTGTCTGTAAGAGTTGTGTAGGATGCCTAAAGTTTGATATTGATGTCGTAGGGTTGAGAGTATTCCCACTGTCGTTAACCGATGATGTTGTTGTGTGGTTTTCTGAGCTGCCATACAATTTGATCTATTCATGGGACCAATTACATAAGGTGTTCATAGCAAGGTATTTTTCGGTGTCCAAGAAATTAAATCATAAGGATAAACTGAATTACTTCACAGCACTACCTGGAGAGTCGGTAAGAAGTTCTTGGGATAGGTTCACTTGGTTTATGAGGAGTGTACTGAATCACCGGATAGATGATTCTTCATTGAAAGAGTACTTCTATAGAGGACAGGATGACTATGGAAGAGTTGTGTTAGCTACTATTGTTGGAGGATCATATGGTCAGTGCTCTTTTAAGGAGATCGCTGAAAAACTTAAGAGGATTTCCCAAAACAATAAAGAAAGGAGCACTAGAAAGGAAAATACTGGTAGGAGCACGTTCGTTGTCCAAACTGCACCAAATCAATCTAATGATGACATTCGTGAAGAGATGGCTCAAATAAGGACGAAACTTAGTTTGGTCTTAAAACATGTGAGTGGAAATGTAGAAAAGGTGAATGCGGTAAATTATCTTACTAGACCTCCACCACTACCACCAGTTGAAGAGTACTACTATGAGGAGGATGCGAATTAGGTCAATGATAAGACGGGGGTTTTCCAAACCAACGCCCAAGGTTCCAATTCAGATAATTGGTACCAAGGTCAAGGAAACCATGTTTGGAATTATGAAAACTACAACCGTGAGGGTAACTACAACTGTTAGGGTAACTACAGCCGTGAGGGATATTATGTGCGAAATGGAAATTTTAATTGTGACAACAATTACAACTGGAAAAATTATGGTAACATGAATTATAAGGTTGGACCATACGTTCCCCGTGGTAATAGAGAGGCTGGTAATAGTATGACTCGCATTGAGGATATCATGCAAAAAATGATAAAAAGGATTGATGCAACAGATGAGAATGTGAAATAGAGGCGTAATGATTTGTGTGAAATCACTCAGAATGTTGATGCCCATGCAGTGTCAATCTAGTAACTTGAACAACAGTTTAGTCAGTTGTCCACTACTGTGAATCCACACCAACCTGGAACACTTCCTAGCAACACCATCCAGAATTCGAAAAATGATAGGCATTGTATAGAAATCACAACGAGTGGAGGAAAAAAAATTATTGATCCCTCCCCCCCATACTGTCTAAACTCAATTATGAATTGTGAACTCTCAAGCATGAGTAGCTAAATCCACAACTACGGTTGTGGGAACCATGAGCAATTAACAAAGTATGAATAATAATTAAATAATTCTTGAATAGTATTTATGCATGTATTGTTAATCTTTTCGTTTAGCAGTCTTTCTAGCTGGTGCACAACGTTAGAACTCGCCTCGTTCCTACTTGACCTTACCAAGGGGGTAATGAATGAGAAAAAGATTTGACAACAGAGATATAGTTAATTAATTTTATTCTATCTAATAGTCTGACTTTAATCAATTGAAGTGAGGGTGAAAACCCAACTAAATTGACAAGATAACTATTCTGGGGTAAAGGTAAGGGTTAGTAAAGCACACATTCATAGATTTACCAAGTCGCGAGTGAAAGTTTCTATTATGAATACCAGTCAGTTAGGGATACATAACTTACGAGCCTTGCATATTAAACACTAGGATAGGATTACTGTAATTAGGATTACTCGTTAAGAGATTGTGGGAAACACATATACCCTAATTTTCATGTTATATTGATATCTCAAATTGTGAATATTGTTTACCTGTTACTTAATCGTTTAAATCAACAATCTGTAACTTTAAGTTACAAAACCCCCTATTTACTTTTCTCAAATATAGTTTGACTAAAAAGTGATAATTGTGAGTAACTTTAAATCTGAACCATAATCCTTGTGGATCGACTCTAACCTACAAGTTGGGTTCTTTATTTGGCAACGACCACTTATACTTCTTTTGGGAAGTGTAATTTGGGCGTATCAAGATTCTATGCTTAGACTTTGTAAGGTAAAAAGATGATTAGCGTTAATGAAGATGGCTTAACCTATTTATAAATGTTCATCACTATAGAGAAACACAATTACCCCTATGTTAGATTGAATTCCAATCTCCACACTCCTAGATTGTTTATTAACTATTGATTTTGTTTATTTTCTAGTTCAATTTTGATAATTGATAACCAAAGATTTCTATTAAATTGGTGGTTCCATCAACCTAATTGTTCTTACTATTACAAATGAGCTGAGTTAAAATCTTTATTTTTCTATAAGGAATCCTCTACAACACACCATTCCCTTTGGGATTCGACCCCAACTCTTCGTTGGGTTTTTTATTGACAACGATCGCCGACTCTTTTAATTAGTTTTGGAGGGTGATTTGGGAATTATCAATATCCAAAATGGCTAGAGGCTTCTCTACAAAACATAAGTCGGGACTTAAGTCAAAATGAATCAAGAGAAAGTACATGGGACTCATCAGATAAGTACATGAACACTAGAGCTTGAACTCTTGACTCTGGGCTGTCAACAATCTTCATAGGGTCATACCGACCTGCTTCATAGCATCTCTAAGCAATAATGTATCTAGACAGTCCATCTAAGATGAATCAAGCAATCTGATCAAAGATCTTCACCGCCTACCATACACCGCTTGAATGAGGCCATCTAAATACTAGAGTGATAAATGTTGTTGTAGTCAAACTCTACTAAGGGAAAATGCCGATCCAATCTAGCACCAAAATCGATCACACAAGCTCGGATCATTTCCTCTATAATATCAATCATCCACTCAGACTGACCATATGTCTAAAGGTGAAAAGTTGTACTCATAACTAACTAGGTACCCAAGCCAAGTTGTAATTCTTTCCACAAATGGGAAGTATTGGACAAACAACCTCGATCAGAAATAGTTGAACCAATGACTTCATGTTGTGGCAAAATTGATTAATATAAGGCTCGACTAACTTCTATGCTTTATACATAAATCGAGCCATGATGAAATGGGCAAACTAGGTCAGCCTGTCAACTACGACCCAAATGAAGTTATTACCACCCACGGTGGTCGGTAGTCCCACAACAATGTCAATAGATCCGTTCCCATTTCCAAGTAAGAATAGGTATCTTATGAGATATATCTTTGGGCCGCTGGTGCTCACACTTGACTTGTTTACAAGTCAAATACCTCGAAAAAAATCTGCAATAACCCTCTTCCTTCCACATCACCAATAGTGCAAGCTCAGATCATGATACATCTTCGCCACCCTAGGTGGATGGAATATCTAGAACAATGGGCCTTCTCAAGAAAAAATCTAGTCAACTCTCCCACCATGGGAATAAAAAGCCTGACACTAATCCTCAAGACACCATCAAAATCAAGGACAAACTCCTTGGCTTCTCGTCTCATCACCTTGTCTCGAATGAGACACAACTTCTCGTCATCAAATTGACACTCACAGCCAACACAACTAAGTAAGAATGAGCCTCTATAAAATCAATCAAATCACCCATCTCATCAATGATCTGTATCTGGACAAGACTATTAGCTAACCTCTATTCATCTCCAGTCGATGAGCCTCCTCCAGACTATTAGCGGTAAGACTCCGCATTCTACAAGTCTTCCTACTTAAAGCACCGGTCACCACATTGGCCTTCCCTAGATGATACAAGATACTTATGTCGTAGTCCTTTAGTAGTTCAATCAATCTACATTGCCTCAAGTTAAAATCCATCTGACTGAAGATGTACTTAAGACTCCAATAATTTGTGAAGACTTCAAAATGAACCCTATATAGATAATGTCATCATAACATTAGCAGAAATACAATGAATGTTAATTTTAAATAATGAGTAAGGTAGTTCTTCTCATTAGTCTTCAACTGTGTAGAAGTATACCTTATCATTCTTCATCAGAACACAACCTAATCCGATTGCTGAAGCGTGCATCGCTATAAATAATTATGTCTACACCCATCCTGGTAAAGTCAAAACAGGAGTTGAAGTAAAAAAAGGTCTTAAGTTGTTAAGGGCTCTCCTCACACTTATTAGATCACTTTAAATCTCAAACTCTGCCGAGTTAATCTGGTCAAAGAAGATGCAATAGTTGAGAATCTATGCAAAAATCATCTATAATATCCTGCAAGTCTAACAAATTCTGGATCTCAGTCACTTACATAGGTATGGTCCAACCCCTAATTTCCTCAATCTTGGCTAGATCTACTCGAATACCGTCCTTCGACACCACGTGTCCCAAAAATGCCACAAAATCAAGCAAAAACTCACACTTTTAGAACCTGGCATAAATCTTCACTTTCCTCAATCTCGTAAGTACGATCCCTAAATGTTGATCGTGACTCTCCTTAGTATTGGAGTACACCAAGATGTCGTCAATGAAAACTATGACAAAGGAATCTTGTTAAGGTCGGAACACCATGGTCATCACTCCATAGACGTTGCAGGGGCATTAGTCAAACTGAAAGACAAAACAAGAAACTCATAGTGTCCATAACAGTTCTTAAAAGTTGTTTAAGGTATATCTTATGCTCTTATCTTCAAGTGATGATAGTCAGACTTCAAGTCTATCTTATAAAACATAGATCCACCCTATATTTGATCAAACAAATCATCAATATGAGGAATAGTATACTAGCTCTTCAATTTAACTTTCTTCAACTATTAATATTCAAACACATCCTCATGGTTCCAATTTTCTTCCTCACAAACAACACAGGAGCACTCCATGGAGAAACACTTGGGCGAATGAACCCCCCCTTGCTCAACCTATCCTGCAATTGATCTTTCAATATCTTCAATTTAGTTTGAGTAATTCGATAGGGAGGAATGGAAATTGACTTGGTGCCCAGATCCATATTAATAGGAAAATCAATATTTATGTCTGGAGAAACACCTTAAGGGTCAATAGGAAACACAACTGAAAACTATCAAACTACGGGCACATAATCCATGAGAGGTGGCTCACACTAGTATCCCGAATGAAAGACAAATAGGATAAACACCCTCTATCAACCAATCTCTAAGCTCGAATGAAGGATATACATTTTTTAGGGTAAGAAACACTAGCACTTGTCAACTCAATTCTCATGATGCCCGACATCGCTAAATTCATGATTTTGGCATAACACAAAAAAATAACATGATGTAGGGAGAGTCAATCAATACCCAAAAAAAATGAAAGTCTACCATCCCCAAAATGATCAAGTCTACCGAAGTATCAAGTCCGGCCAAAGAAACAAGACAAGATCAATTCACTCAATCCACCACTAAGGACTCACCCACTAGTGTAGAAACATGAATAGGCACATGCATGCAATCAAAAATCATATCAAACTTAGGATGAAAAATCGATAGACATATGCGAGAAAGTAAACCCCAAATCAAACATACAGATGAAGGTCGATGGAAAACTAGGATGATACTTATAATTATAACATCAAATGTCTTAGCCTCAAGCCTTCCTAGAAAAGCATAACACTCACCTTCTCGGCCACCTATAGTTTTAGTAGAACACTGACCTCCACTATGTGGAGCTTTAGCAACCTTACAAGAAGTCCTTCTGCCTCTACCAGGTTGACCTTGGCTTAACCCATTGTTGGAGGCACTGAATCTCTAGCAGAAGTAATTGAATAGGAACGTTGGGGTCCAAAGTGAGTCTATAGAGTATATTGTCATATCAAATGACTTGGATCATTACAAGTATAACATGGCCTCAGAACAGATAATTATTTTTGTGAATCGGATGGGATCTCATGGACACCTTGGCCCAAAAGCATAAGATCCTCAAGCTCACTACCCACTCTCAGGTGCTGGCATAGATGCATGAACCAGTGCATGACCCTAAAATCAACTACTACCTCAACACAAGTATTCGTCTCTAGATGACACACACGAAAATTAATAAGAAGAATGGGTGAACTTGGGCTCCCCAAGCTCCCCTAAAACAATCAACTATGCCTCGTTGGTGGTGCTCACAATTAGAAAGAAGGATGCCCCCTCTATGGCTGCTCTCAACACATAAGATCTGATGGAGAAAATCAACCCTCTAAAAAACCCATGAACTTTCTCTGCCTCATCCAGAACAATAGAAATACAATCCCTAGAAATCTCACAAAAATGGGCCTCATACTCAGTCACAAAAAATTGTCGTATCTCAAATCCTCAAACCTCAATTGACACTCCTCTCCCATTCTCCAAGGAATGAAATGGTCTTGGAAAGCACTAGAGAACACATCCCACTATGTCGGAGGAGATTTAACTAGTCTAGACCTCACAAAAGTCCTCCACTATTCTTTAGCGCGCACATGAAGTTGAAGTGAAAGAAAATAAGCATCACAAGAATTCACCATACCCACTTCCTCAAGCATCTCCTTGCACCAATATCAGGGGTGGTTTTATTTTCTAAACTGGTGGTTTAATTTTCTAAAAACTCTTATAACACTACTAAGAAATCGCAG
Organism: Solanum verrucosum; assembly: GCF_900185275.1. Classification (NCBI taxonomy): domain Eukaryota; kingdom Viridiplantae; phylum Streptophyta; class Magnoliopsida; order Solanales; family Solanaceae; genus Solanum; species Solanum verrucosum. The sequence continues at coordinate 1,436,541 of NW_026019957.1, forward strand.
TGGAAATATCTTCAAGAGCAATTTGTGCACTAATATCTGGTGCACGAACCACTAGTGGATGACCCACTTAATCAAGGATAATCAGAGTGTAATGTTGCTGACCTAGGGTTTGCACCCTTAACCTCATCTGAGAACACAATGGTGTACCTTTGGATTTTGGGCCTGAACTTCGAAGAACACTTTCGCTTGTTCTTCAGAGAAGTCATCGACTTTTTTCCTCTTCTTTTTGCACTAACTTGATTTTTTGGAGAATGAGGGTTTTGGGTATTGTATGACTAGATTATTAGGCTTAGACCGAGTAAAAGAGCGTAGTTTAAGCATTAAACGAATTATTTTAAGTACCAAACACATAGGGGAAAAGAACAATGCAACCCTTACTTAAATGCTGCCGAATTGGCTTCATGGGCAGTCATGATGACCAAGGCCCACCTAGCAGCTCGTGAAGATGCCCTACTCGGCAGGGCTTTCCTAAAACAAGCATAACTTTTTACTTCAAGATTGGATTTCAGAATACTCGATAGTGTTGGAAAGAAGATTCAATTATCTTTAATTTGATAGGCTATGGGCCACCTAAGTAATTTTGTGCTAAAAGATATGACCATTTGAAGTTGACCAAAAACATGAAGGATGACATGTTCCCTCCACGGTCCACTTCACGGACAAGTGTGAAGCACCACGGTTCGTAGAGACGACCCTAGTTCCTCACAGGAATGAGGGTGGTTTTTGGGGTGACTTCCATAGGCCACATAGCGGCCCGTGTGGGGTTCCACAAACTGTCTTGTAGGTTGTGGTTCCTCACAGTTGCCTTGGTGGCTCTTGGTCACTTTGACAGGCAACCTGACGACCCTTGTGCAGTTCCACCGCCCGTGAAGGGGGTCCGCGGTCCTCCACATTTTCCCAAGTATGAACTACGATGGGGTGAAGGGTCGTGGTCTTGTACATGGCATGTGGACTCCTCTATGGTTCACCCATGTTTGCTCCTGTACAGTCATAGTCAGATTTTAAATGTGTTATAATATCTCCCCCTTGAGATCATTCGTACTTGAATGAAAGCTAAATAAGTTGAGTTTGAAGGAAAGAACAGAAATCCCTACCAACTGAGTATTAGAAGTTCATATCGTACTGAACTAAGTTCCATGAACCATACAATGATGCTGAAATGCAAGGATAACTAAGGGAACAAGATAGTGAGACTGAAATTACACAAGAATATTCAAAAGACTGGAGAGGAACTAGTACCTCAAGCTGAAACGGAATCGAAAGGAAAAGGTGAGGATACATGGCCATCATCGCTTCTTTTGTTTCCCATGTAGCTCCTTCTATGTACTAACTCGTCCACAAGACATTCACTGAAGCGACTTCTTTATTTCTCAATGTACGGAATAGGCGGTCAAGAAAATTAAACTTGAATCTCCTCAAAGGTGAGGCTATCGTTCATAGCCACACTTTTTAAAGGTACTATTGATGTCGAATCTCCCACACACTTCTTCAATAAGGAAATGTGAAAGACTGGATGAACTACTCCTAGTTCTTCTGGCTATTCTAACTCATAAGCAAAATTACCAACCCTTTTTAGGATTCTAGAAGAACCTACATATCTTGGACTGAGTTTCTCTTTCTTGCATAATCTCATGACCCCATTCATAGGTGACACCTTCAGGAAAACCCAATCATCAATTTCAAACTCTAAGTCCCTTCTTTTCAAATCTGCATAGGACTTTTGACAACTCTAAGTTGTCTTTAGTCTATCTCTAAAGAGTTGAACTTTCTTCATCGCCTCATGAACAAAATCTGGCCCAATCAGGGTATCTTCACCTACTTTGAACAAACCTACCGGAGATCTACATTTATGCCCCGACAACGCCTCACAAGGGGCCAACTGAATACTAGAATGGAAGTTTTTATTATAGGAGAACTCTATGAGAGGTATGTGATCTTAGCAACCAAGAAGTGAGCTGACATAGTAACTCTATCCACTATCACCCAAATAGAGTGATGTTGTTTGCGAGTATGAGGTAAGCCTGTAATGAAGTCAAGGTTAATCACTTCCCACTTCCACATGGGAATGAAAATGTTTTGAGTCACACCTCCTGGTCTCAAATGTTCTACTTTAACCTGCTAACAGTTAGGCAAGTTAAACATAAAATCTGAAATGTCCCTCTTCATGTCGTTCCACTAATACATTTCCCATAGATCACGGTACATCTTAGTGGCACCCAAATGAATGGATTATCTGGAATTATGGGCTTTTGTAAGGATATGCTGCCTCAACTCACCCATATTTGGAAGACATAAGCGACCCTGGTAACGAAAAACACAATCTCCCCCTTGGGAGAAAACCTCAACTTTTTGCTGATGAACTGCACCTTTCAACTTAAGTAGTATATAATAACTATCTTGTTTTCCTTAACCCCCTATAAAAATGAAGATTCTGATCCATTTTAAACTATGACACCACCATCTAACGTGCCCGTAAGGCAAAATGCTAAGTGAGCCAGCTGGTGAACATCTTTCTCTAACACTTTATTTTCTTCCTCTACATGTGTTACACTACTAATAGACAGTCTGGTGAGAGCATCAACAACTACATTGGCCTTACCCGGATGGTAAAGCACATTCATGTCATAGTCTTTGAGAATTCAAGCCAATTTTTCTGATGAAGATTTAATTCTTTCTAGGTGAATATATACTGGAAGTTGTTATGATCTTTGAACACATCAATATGAACAATATACAAGTAATGTCTCCAAATAATTAGGGCAAACACTACGGATCCAAGCTCGAGGTCATGAGTCTGGTAGTTCTTCTGATGGACCTTAAGCAGCCTAGAAGCATAACCTATGACCTTACCTTGGTGAATTAATACACAACCTAGGCTCACCCTAGATGTATCACAATAAAGCTCATAACCATTTGAACCCTGTGGTAGTGTCAAGACCAGAGTTGTAGTCAACCTGGTCTTCAGTTCTAAGAAGTTTTTCTCACACTTATCTGACTAGTGAAACTTGATCTTTTTCTGAGTTTACTACGTCAATGGGGAAGCTATGGATGAAAATCCTTTAACAAACCTTATACAGTAACCGGTCAAAACCCAAGAAATTTCTAATGTCTATTGGATAGGTGGGTCTAGGCTAGTGTTGTATTGTCTCAATTTTTTGAGAATCCACTCGAATCCCTTTGTTGGATACCGCATGACCAAGGAAAGCGACTAACTCTTACCAGAATTCACATTTGCTAAACTTAGCGAATAACTGGAAATCCTTGAGGGTTTGCAAAACAACTCTCAGATGAGTCACATGTTCTTCCTCACTTCAAGAATAAATGAGGATATCATCAATATAGACGATGACAAATAAGTCCAAATACTGCTTGAACATCTTGTTCATTAAGTCCATGAAAGCTGAGGAGCATTTATTAGTCCAAAAGACATAACTACTAATTCATAGTGACCATATCGCATCCTGGAGGCTGTGTTTGGGATATCACTATCTTTGACTCTGAGTTGATGATATCCGGATCTGAGGTCTACCTTATAAAATAACTAGCACATTGTAGTTCATCAATCTTGGTGAAAGGATATTTATTATTGATTGTGACTTTATTCAACTGACAGTAGTTAATGCACATTCTAAGAGAATCATCTTTCTTCTTCACGAACAACACTGGAGCACCCTATGGAGAGATATTGAGCCTGATAAAGCCCTTATCTTGAGGGAATTTCAATTGTTATTCCAAATATTTTAGCTTAGTTGGAGCCATTCTGTAAGGAAGAATCTAAATAGGGTTGGTACTTATAGAAAGATCTATTGCGAAATCAATTTCCCTTTCCGGAGGGACTCAAGGTAGATATTCTGAAATAATTCTAGTTACTCATTTACGATAATTCTAGTTACTCATTTACGACAAGGACTGACTCAAGAGTTGGGGTTTCAGAGTTTGAATCTTTAAGCCGAATAAGACGATAGATATACCCTTTAAAAATCATTTTCCTAGCCTAAGGTAAGAGATAAATCAATGAATAGGCATAGAGCTACTACCATTCCACTCTAAGAATAATCAAGCAACCTTCTTCTTTAGAACAGACATTCCATTCTTTGCTTTCCCAGCACTGACCTCTCTGGTCGAATGTTAGAGTCGACTCTACTTCAACTAGTAGTCTTTAAGTCAGAAATCGCTTTCACATCTCATATGACATCTGTACCATCCGTTGTAGCCACTTTTATACCTGTACCGGCTTGAGCAAATATTGATACTGGGAGATTGGGGATCGGCTAAAACACTCGAAGATGCACGTTTGGGGATTCGACGATAAAGATCGGATAACGATCTCACTTTCCTCCTCATATTCTGATAGATTTATGTTAATTCGCTCTGCTCGCAGAGCGGTATACCGAAAAAGAGAAGCGACTACCTTACTTAAGCAATTATCAGATCGATCTTTGAAGGACATGATCTTTTTTTATGGTTGATACCCCTTGGAAACCAAACCGAAAAGAGTACATGGATCGAACTCTCCAGATTCCTAGATCATAGAACCAGTTAGGACCGGAACGACTATCGACCACCCATCATAGTGAACCTCTCCTTGTGATCGGGATGAGGTAGATGCCTCCCAGCCGGGGGGCGGATCGAATCGGAGTTTCCTTAGGTAGCCACCGACTACAATTATCCTTAAACTTCCGTGCTTGGTGGAGAAGAAGCGAACAAAAGTACGCTCGCTTGCTGTCTTGTTCTCTGTCACGAACTGGGATCGATCGCTAGCTAGGTCAGATTGGAGCTAGATTTTATGAGAACATATTCCCCATATTCGGGGACAAGGGGCGGAACGACCTCTCGATATACTTACTGCAACCCAGGAAGAAAAACGTCGTCTAGGCGTTCCCTGTTGCTCCGATCTCCCCAACGCCTATCCTTCTCATATTCGAAAAGATTTATGTTAATTTGCTCTACTCGCAGAGCGGTATAACGAAAAAGAGAAGCGACTACCTTACTTAAACAATTATCAGATCGATCTTTGAAGGACGTGATCTTTTTTTATGGTGTGACACCAAACATTCCCAACACCATCTCTTGACCATTTTACCCCGGAACTCCCACCCTCAACCTGTAACACCCCAGAAAATTTTCGAACTAAGACCCGAACCTTTCTTCGTAGTGGGTGAGATTTTTGCAAGGAATTAAAAATTTCTTAAGTGTTAAGGTCATTAGATGTAGCACCTTGAGTTCCAAAAAGAATTAAATTGGAAATAGCAAAATCTGAAATTTTGTAAGTTAAGCTAAGTATGAGTTTTGGGTCGACTTCAAACGACCATAACTCATAGCTCAGGATGATTTAGGTGTACTACCATATACCGTAGGAAAGATATTTGAATTATCTTTCCAACGCCGCCGAGTTTGCTAAGTTTCGAGGTCAGATGAGGGAGATATGGCCTTTTGAAGATCGGCTGTCCAGTTAAGGAAAGTTAGCCGAAAATAAAGAGGGGTATTTTGGTCTTTTCCTTACCCAACCAGATTTAATTCGTTTTTAGTAATATTTTAAGGGTCTAATACTATTAGGTTCAGTTTTATAATCCTAAAATTGGCCTAGGGTTTTAGTTGAGAGTTCAAGAAGAGAAAAGAAGAGAGAAGAGGAGAAAAGAGGAGAGGATCAAGCGTTCGTCGAGATTCTTGCGTATTGTAGCGGATTTTCGCCATGGGTTTGATCCCTAAGAGGTATGTAAGCTTACATAGTGTTGGGTTCTTTCACCCACACGCCCATCGTGATTTATTCAGCGTAATTTCGTTCTTGAAATTTAAAGATTAGAGTTCTTGATGAGTTCTTGATAAATGTTCTTGAAGTTTCATAAAGTTTTGATGTAAGATTCTGCTTGGGTCAACTTTAAACGACCATATCTCTCAGAATATTAAGAGTTACGTGAGCCATAACCTATCCAATTAAAGGTAATTGAATCTACTTTCCAACCCCACCAATTTCACGTCAATCCAATATCTGAGTAAAAAGTTATGACTATTTTAGTAACCTTTATAGTGCTGTTACGAGTTAGCCGACGGGAAAATATTAAAAAAAGTCGTTTTTGCCTTTTACCTCCAAGAAAACCATAAACGAATTTCTTGACTAATAAAAGGCTCAAAACAATCAGATTTTCATCTTCACTAATGAAAATCATAATTCTTGGCCATAGAGATTTCAAGAAAAGAATCTCAAGAAAGGTTTTCTTGATTGCTTACCTTCAAGCTAGGGTTTCAAGGCTTCTAATCAAGTTCTTCTTCAAGATTCTTAAAGATTCATCAAAAATATTTTTCTTCTAGGTATGTAAGGCTATCATAGTGTTGGACTAGTTCGTCCTCACGCCCTTCATCTACTTTCATATCAGTAAAAGAGTAATCTAGGATACTTTCCCTAGATTTGAGTATTCTTAAGATAAGTGGATTTTGAGTTCTTGAATTCACGTTTCTTTTAAAAGTTATATTCCTAATTATCGAATAGCTATATTGTTATTGAGATCCTTCATATCATGAATCATAACTCTTGAATTCATAATTCAAATTCAAGATAGAGTTAAGAGTAGAGTTCAAGAAAGCCTTTGAGTTCAATTGTGAATCCTTTGAGATCAACTATCGATTTGAACTAAGTTTTGAGGAAGTAAGTCAGAGAATGAGAAGAGTCACATACATGAGTTTCATAATGTTATGTAGACCTACGAGTCAAGTCGTTCATGCCCATAAATTCCGCATGAACTCCAGAAGTTGAGTATCTTTGAGAGGAGTAGTATCTTCAAGTCCTAAGTCTTGAGTATTGAGTTCCTAATACCCTTTGAGATTATATTTCTAAGCATGGGACTATTACATGTTACCCATAAAGTCTTTGAGTTGAATTGTTCATGCCCATAATTCCGCATGAATCATATAAGTCGAGCAGTCTTGAGAAGAGAAGTATCTTTGAGTCCTTGAGTTGAGTCGTTCATGGTCATAATTTCGCATGAACCCTCTGAGTTGAGCATTCTTCAAATGAGTAGTATTATTGAAGTTCTTGAGTTCCAAGTATTTGAGTTCTATCTGTGGTTATTGAAAACCTTGCATTGAGTCGTTCATGTCCATCATTCGACACGAACCACATTTTAAGAAGTCTTTTACAAATGTTTTACCTTTGTTTTAAGACTTAAGTTTTGAGTTCAGTAAAGAGTGAAGAGTAAAATTTGAAGTCTTTTTCTTCAAAAGTATAAGGGGACTAAGTATTCCTAAAGAGTTTATAAATGTTTTCACATTTGAATAAGAATGGATACTGAGATTTCCAAAGGGCTTTCGGGCTAGTTTTCAGAAAAGAGTAATAGCTTTCTAAATGAAGCAAGTAGGGAAACTGAGATTTCCAAGATAGCCTTTGAGAAATTATCTTAAAGCAGCAAAAAGAAGTATGTTTTTAAAACATAAGAGCTAGTATATTTTTGGGAGTAGTATTGAGCACCGATATGGGGGAGAGTTCACACAACTCACAGCCCCCATAAACCATGTAGCCATCATGGGTAGAAAAGGGTCATACTTTTTAGATGAACCCTTTTTCACATAGACTAGTGGATCCATTAGTAGTTCAGGTCCTATACCTTTGGCCGGGTATAGGATGAACTGGCAGCGTGAGGTAGATCGTTGTATCATCACTATAGCTCTTATGTGATGGTTGTCGGTTAGAGAAACTCCCACAGAAGTTATTGTATTTTTATATACATCAGTTTATTGTATTTTTATATACATTTCAGAGTTATGTTGTATCCTTGCATACACACAGATTTGACAGCATGTTTTTAAAACGGTTTGTTTCTTTACATTGCACTTGTTTTAAATTGCTTTATATTGAAATGAGTTCAGTTATATTTAGTTGAGTATTCAAAGTTGAGTATCCAGAGTCGAATATCATATCTTTGAGTCGAATATCATATCCTTGAGTTGAGTATCTAATCTCGGAGTTGAGTATCTTATCCTTGAGTACTTCTGAGTTGAGTAAGTTTGAGTAGTTTTGAGTACCCTTGAGTATTCCTTGAGTTGAGTAAGTTTGAGAAGAGGTAAGTATGTTTCATATCTATCAAGTTTCAAGCTTATGTTTATGTTTTAGAATTCCTCTTACATGCTCGTACATTCCACATACTGAGCCATTTGGCCTGCATCTTTTCATGATGCAGACACATGTATTTAGGATCATCAACAGGAGCTTCGTTGATACATCCGAGAGTTCGAGTTAGCTATGGTGAGCCTCCTTGCTTTCGGAGGATTTCATTTACATTTCAGTTATATCAGTTGTTAGGATGTCGTGGGTCTTGGCCCGACTTCCATCTTTATCAGTTAGAGGCTTCATAGATAGTCAATACAGTTGAGAAGTCTGTATCATTTATTTTATTAAATGTTTTAAAGACTAAAGTTGCCTTTTTATGGCGAGTTGTATATATTTTATTATACAGAGTTTTCTTTGGATTTAAAGTTTGTATTTAAGTTTTATGAACTTTTATTTCAGTTTTTAAGCTTTGTATGCTTGAATCAGTTTTCCGCTTGTAGTCAGCCAGGATGATGGTTCGCTTGGGGACCAGCAATGGTCTTCGAGTGCCGGCCACGTCCAGGGTGTAGGCTCGGGTCGTGACACAACCCTATCCCACTCTTATAATATTTCACTAGCTTACATATAAATGCTACTAAGAGACTAATCTAATGTATGTCTGGTGAACAACAAAATATTATTTTTTTTGAAAGAAAAGTTCAAGATCATCCCTTGTTAGATTTATTCTCTTAATTCACCCTACTTTGGAGTATTGAATTGTTACAATCTTTAACCAAAAAATAATACTCTATACATCCCAATTTATGTGTCATCCTTTCTAAGTCCATCCAAGATAAATGTCACATTACCTTATTAGGCAACTATTCAATGACACCACCCTATTTTATCATTACTAAGTCTCACTTAACACTTAATTGTGAAGAAATGTCAACTAACATTAAGCACTAAAGTGACATTAAGGACAACTTGGAAAAACATGATAAAGTCTTCTATTATTTCTTAAACTCCATGCCTAACCACTCGGTGCCACATAAATTGAAAAATAAAATTGTTACAATATCATCTTACAAGTGATCTTTTGGGGTTAATTTCGCTATGGAAAAATCACACCACACATCTATTTAAGGGTTAGTATTACAACTTTTAGATCTACTTTTTTTATATTACTACTTATAACATTTTAATTACAAATATTAACAGATTAGTTTTAATTTATAAATTAATTAATTATATATTATTAACTAATATATATTATATAATGTTATATACTTAATAGGTGAGAGAAATAATATTAATGAGAGAGAATCAATTTGTAATTATCTATTACACCTTTTAAGAGATTTTTTAACTTATCATATGTCAACTCGCACCCCACCATCACGTTACTCTCAAAATATCTTTTCCATAAATATAGTAATTTATAATTGACAAGATAAATCTTTTCCTTGATATTCTCCTAATTAGTTGATTTTTATTTTGATTATTTTATTACTCCCAAGATAAATATTGATTACTATTCAAATACTTTTTATTTATTAATGACTCTTGGGGCCTTTAATTTTTTAAAAATAAATAAATTTATCACCATATATTGTAACATGTAATTTTCTCTCACTTTAATCTATCTTTTTTGCTTTTCTTGATGTTTTTTAATTTTAAATTTTGATATTATTTTTTATTTTTTTAATATGATTTTTTTAGAATCAAGAATTCTATATTTTGAAAAATTGATTTCGTTTTTTATTTTAATAAATCTGAAACTTGATTTTTTGAGAAAAAAATCTTTTTACTAAAATTTTGAACTCGTTTTTGGTGTGTTTTCTATATCTAAAATATTATTTTGTGGGTGAAATAAGTATACTTAATTCTGAAATTTGTTGATATATATAGATAATATGAGATCATAAAATCTTTAATAAGGAGTTCTTAAGTTTTAGGCTAAATATGATTTTTTTAAAATCACACTTAAATATGGAATATAAATTGAAGAGACAGTAAAATATAGAACTTATTTTAATTATTGCAGTTTAACTTTTAATTACATGTTTTGATTTTTGGTTGATGTATATTTCTTTTGCTACAATTTCTGACAACAATATATAATATGCATTGTTTTACAATCAAATTTATTCTTCCCAGATTTATACTCGTTGGATACCAATGTCACGACCCAAAAATGGACGTGATGACACTCGTCCTATCCCACCAAGACAAGTTAGCCTAAAACTCAATCATTTCAATAAAATGCGGAAATTTTATAATCAACTCAAAAATACCCCCAAAATCTGGTTGTCACCTGTACAAGCCTCTAAAGTATTACAATTGATTCAAAAGAAAAACACAATTCTCAAATGACATTGTTTCTAGATTAGAACAAGATCATAAATAGGAGTAAGAAGGTCCGTTGTGATGACAAACAACTACCTCACAAATCTCCAAGAAGCCTCGGAAAATAAGAGAATGACAAGTACCACAAAAATCCAGGCTCGTAACCTACAAAAATTGTAGAAGCAAGGGGTGAGTACCAAACCACACGGTACTCAACAAGTAAACTCCTAAACACAAGCTAAGAGAATAGAATGTGGGTACTCTTTACCACCCCAACTACAACTTGCATAAAACCAGCCCAACCTAACAGTTCACTGTTTACAAGCACATGTCTCAACAACAACAATCTAACAATTGCATATCCTCAACAACAAGCTCAATATCCATCAATCAAAGTTCAACAAAAAGGCACACACAAGATGTAACATCTCGCAAATTGAAATAACTAGGAAGAAGCTAAGAAGTTGAAATAGTCATTTTTGGAAATAACGAAAATCTGGAAAATTTGTTTTAGTTAAGAAAAGTTGATTTTTGGGCCAACTTCAAACGGCCATAACTCCTAGCTCAGGATGAGTTAGGTGTACTTTCAGGCATGGTTGCAAATCTCGTGGAATTATCTTACCAACGCCGCTAAGTTTGCGCAATTCCAATTTCATATGAGTGAGATATGCCCTTTGGAAGTTGGGCTGTTGGATTAAGGAAATGTCCAATCCGGATTTTAAAAGGGTAGTTTGGAATTTTCCTTACCCTTTTATTTTAATTCGTTTTTGGTAATTAATTAGGGGTCTAAGCTGAATTATATCAGTTTAGACATTTACCAAATAGATCTAGGGTTTTGGAGGAAGAACGCAAGAAAAGAGAAAGGAGGAAAAAGCTAGATTCGTCGTTGTCGTAAGGAATTGATTGCGAATTTCGCCGAGGATTCAATCAATTAAGGTATGTGAGTCTATCTCAACGTTGGGTTTTTTCACCCACGTGCCAAGCATGTTTGATTCAGGGATTTCATCTCAAAAAGATTAGATTTTGAATGTTATTGAATGTGGTTCTTGAATTACATTCGTTCTTGAACATGAGGTGAGTTCTTAGGAGTTCTTGATGACTAAGTTGTTAGTTCTTGAGTTCCTTGAATTGGATCCTTGTGTATATGATTTGGGGTACATAAATCTAGAGTGAATTTGAGAAAAAGAATCGGATTAAAACGATTTAGAATCAGAAAATGAGGTCAAAAATTTATCAATTGGTGTTTGTGGGAGGGCTGGCGCGACGCGCCCCCATAGCGCCAGGCAGGCTGGGGAGGCACGCCAGAAGTGCGCCATAATAGAGCCTCAGAAAGGTTGGGGCTGGCGCGGCGCGCCCCGGATGCGCCCAAATCGTCGTTTTTCACCCAGTTTTCGTCATTCAGTCCGTTTAAGTTATTCTAAAGTGTATTAACACTTTTGATTCTAACTACTCTAAATGACTTCTAAACATCTAGAAATCATCCAGAAACATAAATCATAACCTTGAATTCCTAAATTTAAATTCAAGGAAAATCAAGAGCCAAGTCTATCAAATTCCTATAGTCTTTTCAAGAAGTTTTTTGCAAATGCTTTTAACTTTGTTTTAAGACTTTAAGTTCAAGTTGAGTAAAGAGTAATGTTTGAAGTTCATTTCTTCAAAAGTATATGGGGACTAAGTATTCCCAAAGAGATTTAAAATGTTTTCACATTTAAATAAGAACGGAATCTGAGATTTCCAAAGAGCCTTCGGGCAAGTTTTCAGAAAAGAGTATTAGCTTTCTAAATAAAGCAGCAGGGAAACTGAGATTTCTAAGATAGCCTTTGAGCTAAGTTTTGAGCACTAATCTCAAATCACAGAAGAAGTATGTTTTTAAAACATAAGAGCTATTATATTTGGGAGTAGTATTGAGCACCGAATTGGGGGCGGGCATGAGTTCAGATAACTCACATCTCCATAAAACCATGTAGCCATCATGGGTAGAAATGTGGCATACTTTTTAGATGAACCCCTTTCGAAATAGACTAGTGGATCCATTAGGCAATTCAGGTCCTATACCTTTGGCCAGGTATAGGATGCGCTGGCAGCGGGAGGTAGATCGATGTATCATCACTATAGCTCTTAAGTGATGGTTGTCGGTTAGAGAAACTCCCACAGAAGTTATTGTATTTTTATATACATCAGTTTATTGTATTTTTAAATACATCTCAGAGTTATTTGTATCTTGCATACACACAGAGTTGATATCATGTTTTTAAACAGCTTTTCTTTATATTGCACTTGCTTTTAAACTGCTTTATATTGAAATGAGTTCAGTCATGTTGAGTTGAGTTGAGCCAGGTAAGTTCTTCAGTTTCTCTCAGATTCTTTCTAGTCTATGTTATTTTAGCAGCCAGTTGGCCTGCATCGTATTATGATGCAGACATGGGTAACTAGGATCGGCATCCTGACGCATCGTTGATCCAGTGAGCAGTCCAGAGTCTGTTGGTGAGGCTCCTTGCTTTTCGGAGGATCCATTTCATTGCTTTGTAGTTTAGTTTATTAGGATGTGGTGGGGTCTGTCCCAACATCCATCTCAGTTGTTATTACAGGCTTTATAGACAGTCAGATGTTAGTTTTTAGTCTTTTCATTGTCATTATTCTATGTGGAGACTTGAGTTTGCCTTAATGGCCAGTTAATTATTCCTTTATAACATTCCAGTTTACTATATGAACTTATCTTTGTTTAGTTTAAGTCTTCCGTTGAGTTAAGTAAGTCAGGCCAAGGGCTCGCTTAGGGCCATCAATGGTCTTCGGGTGCCGGTCATGTACAGGGTGTAGGCTCGGGGCGTGACACAAGATCAGCAAAACACAATATCAAGTTCACTAATGATAAATATGTGCAAATTGCATGCAATGTCAAGTATAGTGATGCATGTCTGACTTAGTGCTGCACACTCGTTGTCTCTCAGTCAGGGACCCATGGGGGACATATTTGTCAATGCATCCGTCGCAGTGCGCGACACGTCCCTCGATAATAGTATCCGTCACGGCGCGCGAAACGTCCCTCGATATAAACTATCCATTGTGGCGCGCGATACGTCCCTCGAAATGGTACATCTTTTTATCACATAACACTTATCACAACTATGTCTCAAAACCAATGCAAATGACATGTTCACACAAATAATGAGGAGATGACCATTTTCATAACAAGGCACAATTCACAACAATGCAACTGTGATACAACATCAACAATTAAGCAATAAGCCTTCAAATCATTCTCAAACACACACACCAACAATTAATCACATTACCTTTTTATTACCCTTTTTTCATCATTAGAATTATTCAACATGGACAAGTCAATCCATCACCAATTACCATTACTCCCAAACACATATTACAAAGAAATACACGAATTTCATACACTTAACAAGGATTTAGAAATCCACTTGCCTCAAATAACCGAACAATCACTCCGTGACTTGAGCCTTCCCTTTTCGTTGAACTTTCAAATCAATGCAATTTATTCACAAAATAATCGCAATAAGATTTCTAATTTAATTGGCATGTTTACATAGCCGTCATCTGGCTGTAATGCTAACATGATGGCACGAAGTCCAATTCTCCAATTCTAAATCACCGCACCTTTACAAATATATATATAATAATTTACTTAAGTGCGAAATTAGTTTTCCTCTTTACTGTTTCCTCTCATTATTAAAATAATATTGACAAATGATTGTCATGATTTCAAGTTAAATCCTAATGAAAATTATGTTGAATCGCTAGAATTTCAGCCACAAATGCTAAAAAGATAACGACGATTCGATAGGATTTGTCGTCATAATCCCAACAATACCCTCGTTAAAAAAATGATTATTTTTGCATTGTTTTTCTTAACAATGTCAAATTATACATAATGACACCATAAGATTCTATATATTAATTTGTGCAAATCAACCCATAACATTTGAATCCTTCTAAGGTTTAATTAATTAATAATTTAATGTGAAAAGGTTCACTTATGCTACTCCTTTTCACTTCTAATTAATTTACCCCTACAAGAAAAAATATTTGACTAATAGAATTTTATCTTTCAATGCTAGAAAATCAACATAATACATACCAAATATAGTTGATTCTATAATAGTTGAGCCTTATCCTAAACCTAGTGTACTTTTATCTACCTATTCTAGTTAATCAATTAAACCTAAATCATTGAAAAAAATTACACCTCTTTTAATAGGAATAACAAGTAGCACTATTCTCACAAACTTAATTAACCTAATAAATGATATAGTGAACCCCCTATAATACAACATAGTACCTAGATTACAAATTTGAGCATATAATTTTGTAGTCAAATTACGTTTATGGAGAAATATGGGATCCCTAGGATTCTAACTAGTATTAGAGTATAACAGAATACCTACTAGTAGTAATATCCATGTATGTTTTTTTTATTTGACCTAGTAATATCCATGTATTATTCAAGTTGAATTATTTTTTGTTTGGAACCCCTTCATTTGGCCTTAAAAAAATGTTTGTTAATTCAAATAATAATAACCTTTGAAACCACACCTTTCCTTTCGTATGATCTCGAATATCATAATTTATCTTTGAATGGATTTCACCTTTATTAAAGGAGGGTAATTAATTTGTGGACGACTAGATTAGTGATGTTGAAAATGTGACCATATCTAATTCTGAGGTTGGCCTAATCTAACTTAATGACGCGCTTCTAGAGTTTTGCGATTTGAAATACTGCACAAAACGTCTTTCTTACTCAATGATTCGCTAGTTAATGAAGCCATTGCGGACATCAAGACTAGTAGTATTGAAAATATGACCACATCTAATTCTGAGGTTGGCCTAATCTATCTCAATGACAACACACTTCTAGAAATTTTGTATCTAAAATATTGAGCAAAATGTCTTTCTTACTCAACGAGTTGTTAGTCAATAAAGTCAGTGCAGACAAGATTTGTGGGATCGAGAATGTGACCTTATCTAATTCTGAGGTTGGCCTAATCTATATATCTTAATGACACACTTCTAGAGATTTTCGACCTGAAATACTGCGCAAAACGTCTTTCTTACTCAATGATTAGTTAGTCAATGAAGTCGTTAAGAATTCCTAATTCGTCTCATTAATTTTTAGATTTTCACATGTTTGACATTAACCAACCTAGCCACTAGCACTATAGTGGTTCTCTTGGAGAGAAAAGAAGAAGGAAGGAGAAAACTCTACACTCATCAACATCAATAACAAACTCAGAGTGATTCCTCAAAAGTGAAGAGCTAGGGATGGGCTGTATGTGAATTTTATTTTTATTTTTGTAGGATAGGAACCTCGTTTAAAAAGATGTTTTTTCAAAATACATTTGAAAAATACAAAAGAAAAAAATTATATAAATTATGATTAAACTATTGAAGAAAATAAAATACTAATAACAAGTCAGGAAAGATAATTGAATTAAAATAAACAACAATAATGTTAAAATGGAAAGGATAAGGTAATAATAAAACAACAAATTTGATCTTATGATAATCATTGAGCCTAATTTATATGATATTTTTGTTAACGGTAAAGTATGGTTTTGAGACTAACACTATGTTTGGATCGTTGTGAGTATGGTTTTATCTCTTTTTTCAAATTCCTCTTTTGATTTTAAAAAATATATTGTAATTTGTATCTTCTTCTACTTTAAACAAGAAATAGATAAAATAAAATAAAAATAAACTTTTGTTCAAGAGTGAAATTATTGGAACTGCCCATATTTAGTTTATCATCCGAAATCATATCACATTCTGGATTTAATTAGATAGGATGAATAGAGATGGTATTTGTTTAGTGTGTAATTATCTTGAGTATAGTAATCCTAATCTAAAAATATACGATAGTTTAATTATTCGATTTTCAAATTTCACTAATCTCAATTTATTCAAATTCACACCGTATAAGTGAGATCAAATATTTCCTATCAAAAAATTAATTATTCATTTTAGCTTAGGATTCGAAATCAAGACTTTCAATAAAAACAAAAGATATGTTAATCATTTTATTACATCCTACGATAATATGAATTATGACTTAAACCTTAGAGAATCTTATGGTTATCTTGGATACAGTTTATATTGTTAGCAAAATGACTTGATTTAATGGTGCGTGTCCAAATTTACAACTATAGATTGGTAAATACTTTTTTTATTTTTAATTAGAGGTCACATCTTTGAATATGGGAATGTAATCATTTTTTGGTAGAGAGCATTTTATCTCATTTAAAAGTGAGACTTTTTGTTAGAAAATTAAGATTTGTCTAGAAACTTCTAGATTGGAGATATTTTGTATTAGATATGTTAGAAAAGTAAGAATTGTCTAGAAACTCCTAGGTTGGAGATATTTTTGTACTAGATATGTTAGAAAAGTAAGAATTATCTAGAAACTCCTAGGTTGGAGATATTTTGTAGTAGATATGTTGGTCTTGATTTAAAATGTGTGGTGGTTAGTGAGCCACATAGGTACATAGTTTGGTGTGAGATATTTTGCTTATTATGTGGTTGTAATTCTCACACTTTATCTATAAATACACCATATGTAATGAAACATCTTGTGAAAAAATTGAACTCAAGAAAACTTAAGCCTTCTGCTTCAATTTCAGATTTTCTGTTGCAATTTACAGCTCCTATTTCCTATTGTTTACACCTTGTAGACCTGAAGTTCTTCTTCATTTTCATTGTAACATGGTATCAGAGCCTATTTCCTAAGGGATCTGAATCAAATTTTGTTTGTTTCGCTCATCTACTTTCTATTCTTTCTTGAATTTGCTCGCTGAAAAAAATTTCATGGCACCTGAAAATCAACCAACGACAGGTCCTCCGACTTTTACCGGAGAGAATTATCACATATGGGCTATCAAAATGAAGGCTTATCTAAAGGCTCTCAACTTATGGGAAGTTGTTGAGCTTGGAGAACCTGCTGTCCAGCCATTGAGAGTTAATGCAACTCTCAATGAAATTAAGAAGTATGATGAGTTGGTGACTAGATCCCCACGAGCTCTCACCTGCATACATTCAAGTCTTACGGACGTGATGTTTACGAGGATTATGACTTGTGAAACAGCCAAAGAGGCTTGGGATAAGTTAAAGGAGGAGTTTGAAGGCAGCAGTAGAGTAAAGTCTGTTAGACTCTTAGCATTGAAGAGAGAGTTTGAGCTTTTGAAGATGAAAGACTCAGATAGTGTGAAAGAATACTCTTCAAAGCTGATGGAGATTGTGAACCAGATAAGAATACTTGGTGAAACCTTTCCAGATCAGAAAGTTGTAGAGAAGATCTTAGTCAGCCTTCCAGACAAGTTTGAATCAAAAATCTCAGCTATTGAAGAGTCTTGTGACTTGACTACTCTTACAATAGCCGAACTAATCTCCAAATTGCAAGTCCAAGAGCAACGGGTCAGTATGAGAAGTGAAGGGATAGTGGAAGATGCCTTTCAAGCAAGGCATAAATTCAAACATCAAAAGGAAAGCAGAAAAGTCTGGTTGGATAAATCTGGAGAGGTAAAATCTGGTGGAAACCAAGGTGATTTGTCGATAAAAGGAAAATTTCCACCTTGTGGCATTTGTAAGAAGACAAACCACTTAGAGAAGAATTGTTGGCAGAATTCAAAGAGGTCTCCAATTCAATGTAGATATTGTAAGAAGTATGGTCACATTGAGAAGTATTGTAGGCAAAAGCAAAATCAAAGTGGCCAGTCTTCCCATCGAGTGAATTTCGCAGATGATCACCAAGTTGGAAAATCAGAGGAGGAGGTTTTCATGGCCTCGCACACATCACATATTGACCAATGTAAATGGTATATTGATAGCGCGTGCACAAGGCACATGGCAATTGATGAAAATCTGTTTGTTTCCTTGGACAAATCTGATAGAACCAAAGTGAAGCTTGGAAATGGCGCATTGGTGGAAGCTCACGGTAGAGGGTCAGTAAAATTTCCTATTGACGAAGGTACGAAAATTATTAATGATGTTCTTTATGTGCCAAATTTGACACAAAACTTGTTAAGTGTTGCTCAATTACTTCATAAAAATTATTCTCTTAATTTTAAGGATAAACAATGTGTCATTCATGATCCTAAAGGATGTGAAGTAGCTAAAATTAGCATGATTGACAATTCCTTTCCAATTTCATGCTATTCTATTGATACTTGCTCTTTTAATATTGAATTGAGTGATACTTGGCTTTGGCACAAAAGGTTCGGTCATTATAATCTTAGCTCACTGGTGTATATGCAATCAAAGGGTATGGTGCTTGAAGTACCCAAAATTGACATGTGTAGAGATGTTTGTGAGTCATGTCAATTTGGTAAAATGCGTAGACGATCCTTTCCTAAAGGAAGTCTTTGGAGAGCTAAGGAAAAGCTAGAGTTGGTTCATACAGATTTATGTGGACCAATGAGGACGGCTTCTTTGAGTGGAAACAAGTATTTTGTTCTCTTTGTAGATGATCTGACTCGAATGACATGGGTCTACTTTCTTAGTAGCAAATATCAAGTGTTTTCTGTTTTCAAAGAATTCAAAGCTATGGTAGAAAGGGAGAGTGGCTGTAAATTGAAGTATATTAGATCCGATAATGGAACTGAATATACTTCGTATCAGTTCAGCAAGTATTGTAAAGATTTGGGTATCCAACAACAATTCACTGTTAGCTACACTCCACAGCAGAACGGGGTTACTGAGAGGAAGAACAGAACTGTAATGGAGATGGCGAGATGCATGTTGGCAGAAAAGAAGATGCCTAAATACTTTTGGGCTGAAGCAGTCAATACCGCTGTCTATTTGCTAAATAGATTACCAACTAGAGCAGTCCAAGACATGACACCATTTGAAGCATGGAAGGGTATCAAGCCGTCTGCAAGACACTTGAAGGTATTTGGTTCGGTATGCTATGCACATGTTCCTGATGCTAAAAGAGGCAAATTAGATAGCAAGGCAGAACTGTGTGTTCTGTTGGGCTATAGTACAGTTGCAAAAGGATACAAAGTGTACAATGTTAGTAGTAAGAAGGTGTTTGTTAGTAGAGATCTTATAGTGGATGAGTCTAGCCACTATGATTGGGATCGAGATATTGTTGTGAAGAACCAAGGTGGGAATACTTCAGCTGCAACTCCACATCAGCAAAAAGGTGATACTCCCTCTAGTCCTATTTCTGGAACAAAAAACAATTCAGATGTTGAATTGACTACAGACTCTCCTGTTTTGAAGACCAAATCACTAGCAGAAGTTTATGAGCAATGCAATTTTGCTCTTGTTGAACCATCCTCATTTGAAGAAGCAGCAAACCACAAAGTGTGGATTTCAGCAATGAAGGAGGAACTTGCCATGATTAATAAAAATGATACTTGGGAGTTGGTTGATAGGCCAGAAAAGAAGAATGTTATCGGTGTCAAATGGGTCTATCGAACAAAGTTCAATCCAGATGGCTCCATCTTCAAGCATAAAGCTAGACTTGTAGTTAAAGGCTATTCTCAGCAGCCTGGAGTGGACTTTGGAGAAACGTTTGCTCCTGTTGCACGGCATGAGACAGTAAGATTTCTAGTCGCTCTCGCAGCACAATACAAGTGGAAAATCTTCCATTTGGATGTAAAATCTGCATTTCTCAACGGAGTGCTTGAGGAAGACATTTATGTTGAACAACCTGAAGGTTTTACAGTTGCAGGTGAAGAAGACAAGGTGTACAAGCTTAAAAGGGCTCTCTATGGTCTTAAACAAGCCCCAAGAGCTTGGTATAGTAGGCTGGATTCTCATTTGCTGTCACAAGGCTTCAACAGAAGCCTAAATGAGCCTACTTTGTACTTCAAAAGACAAGCGGATGGGATGTTGATTATGATATCAGTTTATGTCGATGATTTGATGATTACAGGTGAAAATCCTCTTGCAGTTCAAGAAGTTAAAAAATGAAATGCTAAAAGTTTTTGAGATGTCCGATCTAGGAGAAATGAAGTTTTTCCTGGGAATGGAGATATCTCAATCTTGTGAAGGAATTTTCTTGTCCCAAAAGAGGTATGCCTTGAATCTGTTAAAAAGGTTCAAGCTTGACAAGTGCAAAGCTGTTGCAACTCCACTTGTTGTGAATGAAAAATTAATGAAGGATGATGGCGAAGAGAGGGCAGATCCAAAAGTTTATAGAAGTCTAATTGGAAGTCTATTGTATCTAACAGCTTCTAGGCCAGACATAATGTTCGCTGTCAGTTTGTTATCTCGATATATGCAAAGTCCCAGCACTAAGCATTTTGGAGCCGCTAAAAGGGTGTTAAGGTACATTAGAGGGACGATTAATTATGGAATCTGGTATAGAAATGTGGAGAATGGATCTCTTATTGGCTATTCAGATAGTGATTGGGGTGGATGTTTGGATGATTACAAAAGCACTTCTGGTTACTGTTTTTCGTTTGGTTCAGGCATTTTTTCTTGGAGCACAAAGAAGCAAGATATTGTAGCACAATCTTCAGCAGAAGCCGAGTATGTGGCTGCTGCATCTGCTACAAATCAAGCAATTTGGTTAAGAAAGATCTTGTTGGAATTGAATTTGTTGCCAAAAGAACCAACAGTGATCTATGTGGACAATAAATCAGCCATTGCGATGGCTGAAAATCCGGGGCAGCATGGAAGAACAAAGCATATCAACATAAGGTTTCATGCTTTAAGAGATGCGGAGAAGAATGGTGAAGTTAAGTTGGTACATTGCATCAGTGACGATCAACAGGCTGATATTCTGACCAAGGCTCTTTCCACTAAGAAGTTTGAGTTTCAAAGGTTGTTGTAAGGAGTTTCAATGAAAAATCTTAAGGAGGAGTGTTAGAAAATTAAGATTTGTCTAGAAACTTCTAGATTGGAGATATTTTGTATTAGATATGTTAGAAAAGTAAGAATTGTCTAGAAACTCCTAGGTTGGAGATATTTTTGTACTAGATATGTTAGAAAAGTAAGAATTATCTAGAAACTCCTAGGTTGGAGATATTTTGTAGTAGATATGTTGGTCTTGATTTAAAATGTGTGGTGGTTAGTGAGCCACATAGGTACATAGTTTGGTGTGAGATATTTTGCTTATTATGTGGTTGTAATTCTCACACTTTATCTATAAATACACCATATGTAATGAAACATCTTGTGAAAAAATTGAACTCAAGAAAACTTAAGCCTTCTGCTTCAATTTCAGATTTTCTGTTGCAATTTACAGCTCCTATTTCCTATTGTTTACACCTTGTAGACCTGAAGTTCTTCTTCATTTTCATTGTAACACTTTTCAACCTGAATCTAAGTTAGTCGGGTCTCAGGTGTTGGACGCTTTGTTACAAGTCGGATGATAATTTTCAAAAGGTCTCACACCATTTAAGTATCATTACATCTTATATGTAGCTTCTTTGTATTTTCAGCTATCAATATAGGACTTTGTTAACACATTCAAATATTTCTCCGTCGAACTAAGTTCCACATAATCCATCACTATTGATGGGCTAATTTGGAGATTATCTAGGTGTCACCCACATCAATCGAGTATTTATGTGTTATGGCCACCAAGACACACTAACTTCCTTTTTCGTATATGTGTCTTCAGAACTATGAGTAATGGTAAAAAACAGACTCGTAAATGGGTAAAGGCACTAAATCAGTACTCCCTATTTTTTTTTTGTTGAATCATTGGCTTTGATACAAATGGTTAAACTAAAAAAACTCAAAAATACTCTTAACATGGTGTGATATCATTCACTTTTTGTCCAAACTGCCCACAAGATTTGCTCAAAAATGCTTCACCCTTTTCTTCTTTCGAAGTCCGACTTTGTTCACACTGATCACCCTACAATTTTTTCTTTCTTTTGGATATCTATGTGAGACTTTATTCGCACATCCTACCTAAAATAAGTAATGCACCCCAAATGAAATAACAAAGAGAATCCTATTTTTAGAGAAAGAGAAATTTCAATTTATTCTTTTTAACTATTCGATGTTCGGAACTTCTTGTTATGATTTATTATTAAGCACTTCTTATGAAAAGGTTCCCCAATCTCAAAATAAAAAAATGAAAGTTCTTATTAAGGGTTATAAAACGATCAGAATCATTCTATCAGATCGATCCTGGTTTACACAAATACTCAATAATTGATCTCTTGATCACTTTTGAGACTAGTTCTAATCCAATTGCACATTTTATCTAACCTATATTTATCACCTAAACCTAACCCATTGAATTTTTACGACAAATTTAATAGGACCACGCTCGTGCTCATGAATATAATGTTCTAGGTTAGACCATGCTATTCGAGAAAATAAGGACCCCGAACAAGAAAAGAATAAGACATATTGCCTTGATATTTTCATAAACGTTAAATGTAGACCTAGAATGATATATACCACATATTCTATCATAAAACATATAGTACCCACTGTTTTATTAGTATTCATGTATGGCCCCCCTAGATTTATTAGCCATATATAACCTTTTCAAGTGAAATAATCCACCTAGCTACTAGTACTAAATTGTTTCCTTCAAAAGAGAAAAGGAAGAAAAAACAATTTATCATGAGTGTTGTGTTTGATATATATATATATATATATTTTCATTTGAACGATCTGATTTTTGAATTGCATCGATTCGACTTAGTGAAATTCATACAGTGTGAGTATGCCCATAAGAGATAAAATGTTTCCTACGAAAAGGTAAACTTTTTATTCTAATTTAAGGTTTGAAGCGAGAACTCTAATTGAGAAAGAAGAGATTTCAATCACCCGATTCACATCGCGCAAGAATTTTCAATGAAAAGATTAATTTTTCAATTAGATTCAAAATCGAGATATTCAATTTATCATACCCTTAGATCCTATGAAATATATGACTTAAACCTAAGAGAATCTTTTTTTATAAAATTAGAGAAAATTAGTTCATTAAGTTTTCGCGACATATAGATAAAACCCTCAATAAAAACAAGAGGTTTAATTGACAATAAGTGTTCTAATATACACCGAAATATTATAGTAAGTAATTATTGTTCCTCCATTTTAAATTAGAGGTCTCGATTCGAGTATGAAAATATAATTACATTATGATCAAAGCGATTTACCTTCCTGAAGTGAGAATTTTTATCCTAAATCTGAGTTAGTCGCGCCTCTAAACAAATATCGGATATCGGATGAAAAATCATATAAATATTAGTATTATATATTAAATAAAAGAGAGAGAAGAGAAATATCTTTTTTTTTCCTTTGAGTGCGGGTCATAATGGGTCAAGACAAAGACCCAATACCTAACCTAACCCAAGTTTTTTTGGGTCGAAAAGGGTTGGTCAAAATGTGTTAGGTAATGAGTTATATAACGGGTCGAGACCGAACCCAACACAATTTTTTACTAAACTTAATTATTTTGTTTGTTCTATTAAACTATTTTAGTACCTAATTAAATTAATAGTTTTCTTTATTATATATGGCTATATATAACATATCAAATTGAAAAATAAGTTTTTTTAAAAACATTTTGACAAGATTTCTCAGGAGCCAATTCGGTTTACATATCAATTCAATTTTTAATGGGTTGGGTTGAGCTAATGAATGAGACAGTTATGGGTCAATGATCCGCCCAAATTTAAACGGGTTGAGCGAGTTAGATGGGTTGGATTTGATTTTTCCACTCCAATATTATTTATTTTTTATTTTTTAAGAATCGAGAAATAAATAAATACTACTTCCTCCGTTTTAGTTTGTGACATTATTCTCAAATTAGTTTATTGATGCATTTCTATTATTTGAATAATTATTTTTACACCTCCTACTTTTTCTTTAATGAAATAATTTATATGACCAATATGTCTAATAGATTTTTACAATACCCAACATCTAAAAAATCTCACAACAAAAAATAATCATGTTCTTTATTTTTATTTGTATAAATTTTAGCAAGTATACAGTAAATGATCAATATATAATCACTATATTATCTATTATAATTGATGCATACACTGATTATACATATATACTTACATAGTTATATATACACTTGTTATGCACTCAATGTACACTAATGACAATTACAAATTATTACGATTAGTTGGAAAATATTTTTAAAAAAATGATTTAACTAAAAACATTATAGTCCCAAAAATTTTTATTTTATTTTTAAAAAAATGTCCACAATTTTTTATTTGTATGGGACCAAGTATCAACTGATCACATACACTCCAATAGTGGGCCAATAAATATGCAAATTGGCACATGGTTTATGAAAGTCCTGATGATAGATAAGTGACTAATCAGAATTCTAGTACTATGATTTGACACTTATCTTTTTTTCCTTGTTTTGTTGTTTTTATCTTAAATAATATATTAATAAACTCTATATAAAATTATCTATGGAGCAATATTTTTATCGGTCTATTAATAACAAGTAGATCCACATTAGGAGAATGAATAATGTGTCACGAAAATTAGTACAATAAGCCGTGAATACACTTCTTGATAATAAAATTAAGGGACAACCGATAAAAGACAGTCATAAGAAAATTTACAAGTCATGTTCTGATGTGATTGAAAACAAAGAGGAAAGATTTCGTAAGACTCTATTTGATAAATGAGTCGATTATTCAGAACGTTTTATTATTATCATGAATTATTCACTTTTATTACAATCGATCAGGATTGCCTCGTGTCATTTATAATCACCACTATAAGATTATAATTATATAGCATTATTGCACTCTATACTGCTTAGAAGAAGATATGAAGGACCTTACATGTTGTATTCTTCTAAATCTTTTGATGTAAAAGAAGACACGTGATTTTAACTTATTAAATATATAAAATAAATGAGTTTATTAGTGAATTTAATAAAGCATGCAATCATTGTTAATTGTCATTTATAGCTAGATGTCTAATCGTACCTTGTGAGCAAAATATAAACACAGAGACTATATGTAGAAGAAAGTTTGCACCATCAAATTTATACCCTTTTTTTAAGTAGACATTAAAAGTTTGTGGGTGTCCTATTATCCACGAAAATATTTTTAACAATTATAAATACACCATTTTAATCCATTCTCAGATCAGGTGTAATTTCACGTATTAGAGGCACGTGAATGAAAAGAAATCACGCAAACTTTAAGTTTATAGTTGTTGAAAATGGTTTCATGGGATAATAGGACCCCCACAATCTTTAGGTATCTACTTAAAAAAAGGATATACGTTCGATGAGATGAGATAATCATGTATTTTCTCTTTTATGATATATAATAAATATCTTGTGTGAATACTGAATACTATAAATATCGTTCATCAACTTCATTAAATGATAATAATTCATGTGATTAACGTTTACATTTGATAATTGCATCATTAACTTTTATATTTGAAAGTAATATCAATTACTACTTATATTACTCCTAATAAATAACACACATTGATAACCACTATCCAATGTATAGTGATTGTCAATATGTGTATTAGGCTACACATTCTATGATCATCAAAGAAAATTAAAATGTTTTTTCGGGGGAGGAGGGGGATTATTTTTTCGAAAATTTGAAATGTTCGAAAAATAAGTAAAAATACTTTTAAGTAGAGAAAAAATTAATTATTTCTTAAAAATAACAAAAATTGAAGCGGAAAAGAATCTTGACACAAATATCCCCTTATAAACAACTTGTGAGGTTACTACGTATAACAACTCATTTCCTTTTATTAATATTTCAATCATACATTTAATTATTTAAATGATAAAACAAAATGACAATTCTTCATATACTTGTTGCAATTATCAAACATTTTTAAATGAATTAGTCAACCATGATATTGCTTGTTTTTTAAAAGTACTTTTCTGAAAAACTATCTTAATAAAAATATTTCTCAAAAATAAGCGATTTTTAATTGATTGGTCAAACAGGCTCTAAGTTTAGAATTCCCAGAGAAGTATAATCGTACTACATAAAATCACATCAATAATACAAATACCGTCTCTTTTCTCTCTACTTTAATATTATTATTATTATTATTATTATTATTATTATTATTATTATTATTATTATTATTATTATTATCATTATTATTATTATTATTATTATTTCAATATTATAATATCATTGTAAATCTGGCTCCTCGATCAATTGTAAAGAATCTTCCTTTTTATACTTATCCTTTAGGTTTGACGTAACTAAAGTAGAAAGTAATTTTCAAATATATTGAGGCTATCAATATCATATGCTCTACTGAGAAAAAATTCACGAAAAAGCAAACAAAAATGACTGACTACATTAAACTAGTTATAAGTTATATCATGGTACATTAAGAAAGGATGAGTGAAATGGAATTGATGAATGATGGATACCTTTCATGTTTCACTTAGAAAATGATAGATTTTTAGAAGTTAGCAACTTTTTGTCACACCCACATAGGGATATGTCATACTTTTGGATATATTATAAATACATATATGGAGATATTTCTCCAAAAGGTCACTCTCTTTAAATACATGCCAAGCCTTACAAAACAAACCTGGTATGTTAAGGACCTAAAATATCAATACTCCATTATTGCATAAATGTTTTAGTCCTTTTTGGACCATATATATTATTCGACATAACAGTGCTTCAAATTTTATTTTATTTTACATAATTTAAAGATATTTTTGTGTAAATGTTATTTTCGCCTTAAATGACTATTTCTTAAATAGTAGTTTTTACCATTTGGTAGAGCCAACTAAGATGGGCCAACATTAGCATACACATTGGCCCAACAAGCTCTTGATGGCCTATTTTTGGATTTTTTGAGGGTGTGTTCCGTATAGTACAAAATATTTTCTGAAAAGTATTTTTAAAAATTTTCCTTGTCTAGTTGGTCGAGCTCCTTAAAAAATGAGGAAAATAAGTTTCCTTGTGGAAATAGCAGAAACAAGTTTTAGAAGTAACTTTAAAGTTCTTTATCTCTTTCCCACCCACCCAACATCCCCAACACCATCTCTTGACCATTTCACCCTGGAACTCCCACTCTCAACCCTATTCCACTCTTATAATATTTCACTAGCTTACATATAAATGCTCCTAAGAGACAAATCTAATGTATGTCTGGTGAACAACAAAATAATATTTTTTTTGAAAGAAAAGTTCAAGATCATCCCTTGTGAGATTTATTCTCTTAATTCACCCAACTTTGGAGTATTGAATTGTTACAATCTTTAACCAAAAAATAATTTTGTATACGTCTCAATTTATGTGTCATCCGTTTTAGTCCATCCAAGAAAAATGTCACATTACCTTATTAGGTAGCTATTCAATGACACCACCCCCATTATATCATTATTGAGTCTCACTTAACACTTAATTGTGAAGAAACGTCAACTAACAATAAGTACTAAAGTGACATTAAGGACAACTTGGAAAAACATAATAAAGTCTTCTTTTATTTCTTAACCTCGATGCCTAACCACACGGTGCCACATAAATTGAAAATAAAATTGTTACAATATCATCTTACAAGTGATCTTTTGGGGCTAATTTTGCTATGCAAAAATCACACCACACATCTATTTAAGGGTTAATATTACAACTTTTAGATCTACTTTTTTTATATTACTATTTATAACATTTTAATTACAAGTATTAACAGATTAGTTTTAATTTATAAATTAATTAATTATATATTATTGACTAATATATATTATATAATGTTATATAGTTAATAGGTGAGAGAAATAATATTAATGAGAGAGAATCAACTTGTAATTATCTATTACACCTTTTAAGAGATTTTTTAACTTATCATATGTCAACCCACACCCCACCCTCACGTTACTCTCAAAATATCTTTTCCATAAATATAGTAATTTATAATTGACAAGATAAATCTTTCCCTTGATATTCTCCTAATTAGTTGATTTTTATTTTGATTATTTTATTACTCCCAAGATAAATATTGATTTCTATTCAAATACTTTTTATTTTTTAATGACTATTGGGGCCTTTAATTTTTTTAAAATAAATAAATATATCACCGTATATTGTAACATGTAATGTCCTCTCACTTTAATTTATCTTTTTTGCTTTTCTTGAAGTTTTTTTATTTTAAATTTTGATATTATTTTTTATTTTTTTAATATGATTTTTTCAGAATTAAGAATTCTATATTTTGAAAGATTGATTTCGTTTTTTATTTTAATTAATCTGAAACTTGATTTTTTTAGAAAAAAAATCATTTTACTAAAATTTTGAACTCGTTTTTGGTGTGTTTTTCTATATCTAAAATATTATTTTGTGGGTGAAATAAGTATATTTAATTCTGAAATTTGTTGATAAATATAGATTATATGAGATCATAAAATCTTTAATAAGGAGTTTTTAAGTTTTAGGCTAAATATGATTTTAAAAAAATCACACTTTAATAGGGAATATAAATTACAGAGAGAGTAAAATATAGAACTTGTATTAATTATTGCAGTTTAACTTTTAATTACATGTTTTAATTTTTGGATGATGTACATTTCTTTTGTTTCAATTTCTGACAACAATATATAATATGCATTGTTTTACAGTCAGATTTATTCTTCCTAGATTTATACCCGTTGGATACCAATGTCACGACCCAAAAATGGACTTGATGGCACTCGTCTTATCCCACCAAGACAAATAAGCCTAAAGCTCAACCATTTCAATAAAATACGGAACTTTTATAATCATCTCAAAAATACCCCCAAAATCTGGTTGTCACGTGTACAAGCCTCTAAAGTATTACAATTGATTCAAAAGAAAAACACAAGTCTCAAATGACATTGTTTCTAGAATAAAACGAGATAATAAATAGGAGTAAGAAGGTCCGCTGAGATGACAAACAACTACCTCACAAATCTCCAAGAAGCCTCGGAAAATAAGAGAATGACAAGTACCACAAAAATACAGGCTTGTAACTTACAAACATTGTAGAAGCAAGGGGTGAGTACCAAGCCACACGGTACTCAACAAGTAAACTCCTAAACACAAGCTAAGGGAATAGAATACGGGTACTCCTTACCACCCCAATCGAACCTCCACAACTACAACTTGCATAAAACCAGCCCAACCTAATAGTTCACAGTTTACAAGCACATGTCTCAACAACAACACTCTAACAATTACATATCCTCAACAACAAGCTCAATATTCATCAATCAAAGTTCCATAGAAAGGCACTCATAAGATCAGCAAAACACAATATCAAGTTCACTAATGATAAATATGTGCAATACAATGGAATGCAATGTCAAGTATAGTGATGCATGTCTGACCTAGTGATACACAGTCGTTGTTTCTCAGTCTGTCTGGGAACCATGGGGGACATATATGTTCATGCATCTGTCGCGGCGCGCGACACGTCCCTCGATAATAGTATCCATCGCAGCGCGCAATACGTCCCTCGATATAAAGTATCCATTGTGGCGCGCGATACGTCCCTCGAAATGGTACATCCTCTTATCACATAACACTATCACAAGCATGTCTCAGAACCTATGCAAATGACATGTTCACACAAATAATGAGGAGATGACCATTTTCATAACAAGGCACAATTCACAACAATGCAACTGTGATACAACATCAACAATTAAGCAATAAGCCTTCAAATCATTCTCAAACATCACACACCAACAATTAATCACATTACCTTTTTATTACCCTTTTTTCATCATTAGAATTATTCTACATGGACAAGTTAACCCATCACCAATTTTCATTACTCCCAAACACATATTACAAGGAAATACACGAATTTCATACACTTAACAAGGGTTTAAAAATCCACTTGCCTCAAATAACCGAACAATCACTCCGGGACTTGAGTCTTCCCTTTTCATTGAACTTCCAAATCAATGCAATTTATTCACAAAAATAATCGCGATAAGATTTCTAATTTAATAACACCCATATTACTATAATCCAGTTCCTAATTCTTGATGCCAACCCATACGCTACATATCATCCTCCTAAATTTTAAGCCTAGGATTAAGTCTAATTTCCTCTAAATATCATAAATTTGATAATAATCCTCTCAAACAATATACCTAATATTTAATTTTATATACCAATATATCAAAACTTGAATTATAACCTGATAATTATAAGAAAATCGTGAAACTCAGACTGTATTCACAATCAAAATGAATGCCTTCATTAATTGCCATGTTTACATGATGGCACGAAGTCCAATTCTCCAATTCTAAATCACCGCAACTTACAAATATATATAAAATAATTTACTTTAAGTGCGAAATTAGTTTTCCTCTTTACTGTTTCCTCTCATTATTAAAATAATAACGACAATAGGTTAAATCCTAATGAAAATTATGTTGAATCGCTAGAATTTCAGCCACAAATGCTAAAAAGATAACGACGATTCGATAGGATTTGTCGTCATAATCCCAACAATACCCTCGTTAAAAAAACGATTATTTTTGCATTGTTTTTCTTAAGAATGTTAAATTATATATAATGACACCATAAGATTCTATATATTAATTTGTGCAAATCAACCCATAACATTTGAATCCTTCTAAGGTTTAATTAATTAATAATTGAATGTGAAAAGGTCCACTCATGCTACTCTTTTTCACTTCTAATTAATTTACCCCTACAAGAAAAAAATATTTGACTAATAGAATTTATCTTTCAATGCTAGAAAATCAACATAATACATACCAAATATAGTTGATTCTATAATAGTTGAGCCTTATCCTAAACCTAGTGTACCTTTATCTACCTATTCTAGTTAATCAATTAAACCTAAATCATTCAAAAAAAATTACAGCTATTTTAATAGAAATAACAAGCAGCACTATTCTCATAAACTTAATTAACCTAATAAATGATATAGTGAACCCCCTATCATACAACATAGTACCTAGATTACAAATTTGAGCATATAATTTTGTAGTCAACATATGTATATGGATAAATATGGGATCCCTAGGATTCTAGCTAGTATTAGAGTATAACAGAATACCTACTAGTAGTAATATCCAATTTTTTTTTTTGCCCTAGTAATATCCATGTATTATTCAAGTTGAATTATTTTTTGTTTGGAACCCCTTCATTTGGCCTTAAAAAAATGTTTGTTAATTCAAACAAAAATAAACTTTGAAACCACACTTTTCCTATACGATCTCAAATACCATAATTTATCTTTGAATGGGTTTCACCTTTAAAGGAGGGTAATTAATCTGTGGACAACTAGATTAGTGATGTTGAAAATGTGACCATATCTAATTCTGAGGTTTGCCTAATCTAACTTAATGACGCGCTTCTAGAGTTTTTTGACTTGAAATACTGCACAAAACGTCTTTCTTACTTAATGATTCGTTAGTCAATGAAGTCATTGCGGACATCAAGACTAGAAGTGTCGAAAATGTGACCACATCTAATTCTGAGGTTGGCCTAATCTATCTCAGTGACAACACACTTCTAGAATTTTTTTATCAGAAATATTGCGCAAAACGTCTTTCTTACTCAATGAGTTGTTAGTCAATAAAGTGCGGACAAGACTTGTGGGATCGAGAATATGACCACATCTAATTCTGAGGTTGGCCTAATCTATATATCTTAATGACACACTTCTAGAGATTTTCGATCTGAAATACTGCGCAAAACGTCTTTCTTACTCAATGATTAGTTAGTCAATGAAGTCATTATGAATTCCTAATTCGTCTCATTGATTTTTAGACTTTCACATGTTTGACATTAACCAACCTAGCCACTAGCACTATAGTGGTTCTCTTGGAGAGAAAAGAAGAAGGAAGGAGAACACTCTACATTCATCGACATCAATAACAAACTCAGAGTGATTCCTCAAAAGTGAAGAGCTAGCTAGGGGTGGGCTGTAAGTGAATTTTATTTCTATTTTTGAAGTATATGAAGGTTATTTTTAATAACCTTTGTTTTAAAAGATGTTTTTTAGAATACATTTGAAAAATACAAAAGAAACGAATTATATAAATTATGATTAAACTATTGAAGAAAATAAAATACCGATAACAAATCAGGAAAGATAACTGAATTAAAAGAAACAACAATAATGATAAATGGAAAGGATATGGTAATAATAAAACAATGAAATTGATCTTATGATAATCATTGAGCCTAATTTATATGATATTTTTGTTAACGGTACTAAAATATGGTTTTGAGACTAATAGGTTTTATCTCTTTTTTCAAATTCCTCTTCTGTTTTTAAAAAATATATTGTAATATGTATCTTCTTTCACTTTAAACAAGAAATAGATAAAATAAAATAAAAATAAACTTTTGTTCAAAGAGTGAAATTATTGGAACTGTCCATATTTAGTTTATCATCCGAAATCATATTACATTCTGGATTTAATTAGATAGGATGAATAGAGATGGTATTTGTTTAGTACGTAATTATTTTGAGTATAGTAATCTTAATCTAGAAATATATGATAATTTAATGATTCGATTTTCAAATTTTACTAATTTCAATTTAATCAAATTCACACCGTATAAGTAAGGATCAAATGTTTCCTATAAAAAAGTTAATTATTCATTCTAGCTTAGGATTCGAAATCAAGACTTTCAATAAAAACAAAAGATATTTTAATCATTTTACTAACATCCTTCGATAATATGAATTATGATTTAAACCTAAGAGAATCTTATGGTTATCTTGGATATAGTTTAAAAAGAATTATCAGCAAAATGACTTGATTTAATGGTGTGTCCAAATTTACAACTAAAAGGTTATATGATAGATTGATAAATACTTTTTATTTTTAATTAGAGATCACATTTTTGAATATGGGAATGTAATCATTTTTTTTGTGGTAGAGAGCATTATACCTCATTTAAAAGTGAGACTTCTCAACTTGAATCTAAGTTAGTCGGGTCTCAGGTGTTGGACGCTTTGTTACAAGTCGGATAATATTTTTCAAAAGGTCTCACACCATTTATAGTATCACTACACCTTATATGTAGCTTTTTTGTCTTTTCAGCTATCAATATAGGACTTTGTTCACACATTCAAATATTTCTCCGTCGAACTAAGTTCCACATAATCCATCACTATTGATGGGCTAATTTGGAGATTATCTAGGTGCCATCCACATCAATCGAGTATTTATGTGTTATGGCCACCAAGACACACTAACTTCCTTTTTCGTATATGTGTTTTCAGAACTATGAGTAATGGTAAAAAACTGACTCGTAAATGGGTAAAGGCACTAAATCAGTGCTCCCTATTTTTGTTTGTCGAATCATTGGCTTTGATACAATGGTTAAACTAAAAAAACTCAAAAATACTCTTAACATGGTGTGCTATCATTCACTTTTGGCCAAACTGCCCACAGGATTTGCTCAAAAATGCCTCACCCTTTTCTTCTTTCCATGTCCGACTTTGTTCACACTGATCACCCTACAATTTTTTCTTTCTTTTGGATATCAATGTGGAATTTTATTTGCAAATTATACCTAAAATAAGTATTGGACCCCAAATGAAAAAACAATGAACATATTGTTTCTAGAGAAAGAGTAATTTCAATTTATTCTTTTTAACTATTCGATGTTCGGAACTTCCTATCATGATTTATGATTTATTATTAAGCACTTCTTATCAAAAGGTTCTCCAATCTCAAAATCAAAAATTGAAAGTTCTTATTAAGGGTTATAAAATGATCAGAATCATTCTATCAGATCGATCCTTGTTTACACAAATACTCAATAATTGATCACTATTGAGCCTAGTTCTAATCCAAATGCACATTTTATCTAACCTATACTTATCACCTAAACCTAGCCCATTGAATTTTTACGGCGAATGTAATAGGACTACGCTCGTGCTCACGAATATAATGTTCTAGGTTAGACCATGCTATTCAAGAAAATAAGGGCCCCGAACAAGAAAAGAATAAGACATATTGTCTTGATATTTTCATAAACGTTAAATGTAGACCTAGAATGATATATACCACATATTCTATCATAAAACATATAGTACCCACTATTTTATTTGTATTCATGTATGGCCCCCCTCGATTCATTTGAACGATCTGGTTTTTGAATTGCATCGATTCGACTTAGTGAAATTCAGACAGTGTGAGTATGCCCATAAGAGATAAAATGTTCCCTACGAAAAGGTAAACTGTTTATTCTAATTTAAGGTTTGAAGCGAGAACTCTAATTGAGAAAGAAGAGATTTCAATCATCCGATTAACATTGCGCAAGAATTTTCAATGAAAAGGTTAATTTTTCAATTAGATTCAAAATCGAGATATTCAAATTATCATACCCTTAGATGAAGATCCTATGAAATATATGACTTAAACCTAAGAGAATCTTTTTTTATAAAATTAGAGAAAATTAGTTCATTAAGTTTTCGCGACATATAGATAAAACTCTCAATAAAAACAAAAGGTTTAATTGACAATCAGTGTTCTAATATACAATGAAATATTATAGTGAGTAATTATTGTTCCTCCATTTTAAATTAGAGGTCTCGATTCAAGCATGAAAATAGAATTACATTATGAACAAAGTGATTTACCTTCCTGAAGTGAGAATTTTATCCTAAATCTAAGTTAGTTGCGCCTCTAAATAAATGTCGGATATCGGATGAAAAATCATATAAATATTAGTATTATATATTAAATAAAAGAGAGAGAAGAGAAATATCTTTTTTTTTCCTTTGAGTGCGGGTCATAGTGGGTTAAGACAACAATCGGGTCAAGACCCAATTCCTAACCTAACCCAAATTTAAACGGGTTGAGCGAGTTAGACGGGTTGAATTTGATTTTTCCACCCCAATAGTATTTATTTTTTATTTTTTAAGAATCGAGAAAGAAATAAATACTACTTCCTCCGTTTTAGTTTGTGACATTATTTTCAAATTAGTTTATTGATGCATTTCTATTATTTGAATAAATACTTTTACACCTCCTACTTTTTCTTTAATGGAATAATTTATTTGACCATATGCCTAATAGATTTTTACAGTACACAACATCTAAAAAATCTCGCAACAAAAAATAATCATGTTCTTTATTTTTATTTGTATAAATTTTAGAAAGTATACCGTAAATGATCAATATATAATCACTATATTATCTATTATAATTGATGCATACAGTGATTATATATACTTACATAGTTATATATACACTTGTTATGCACTCAATGTACACAAATGACAATTACAAATTATTACGATTAGATGGAAAATAATTTTTTTTTAAATGATTTACCTAAAAACATTATAGTCCCAAAAAACTTCTTTTTAAAAAAAAATAAAAAAATGTCCACAATTTTTTATTTGTATGGGACCAACTGATCACATACATCCAATAGTGGGCCAATAAATATGCAAATTGGCACATGGTTTATGAAAAATCCTGATCATAGATAAGTGACTAATCAGAATTCTAATCATATTGAATTTACCATGTGCTTATATTGTATAGTACTATGATTTGACACTTATCTTTTTTTTCCTTTTTTTTTTTGTTTTTATCTTAAATAATATATTAATAAACTCTATATAAAAGTTATCTATCGGAGCAATATTTTTTCCGGTCTATTTACAACAAGTAGATCCACATTAGGAGAATGAGTAATGTGTCACGAAAATTAGTACAATAAGCCGTGAATATACTTCTTGATAATGAAATTAAGGGACAACCGATAAGAGACAGTCATAATAAAATTTACAAGTCATGTTCTGATGTAATTGAAGACAAATTAAAAAGGAAAGATTTCGTGAAACTCTATTTGATAAATGAGTCGATTATTCAGAACATTTTATCATTATCATTGATTATTCACTTTTATTTCATTGATCAGGATTGTCTCGTGTCATTTATAATCACCACTATAAGATTATAATTATATAGCATTATTGCACTCTATACTTCGCTTAGAAGATGATATGGAGGACTTTACATGTTGTATTCTTCTATCTTTTGATGTACAAGAAGACACATGATTTTAACTCTTATTAAATATATAAAAATAAATGAGTTTATTAGTGAATTTAACAAAGCATACAATTATTGTTAATTGTCTTTTATAGCTAGATGTCTAGTCGTACCTTGTGAACAAAATATAAACACAAAAACTATATGTAGAAGAAAGTTTGCCCCATCGAATTTATACCCTTTTTTTAAGTAGACATTAAAAGTTTGTGGAGGTCCTATTATCCCACAAAAATATTTCTAACAATTATAAATACACCATTTTAACTCATTCTCAGATCATGTGTAATTTCACGTATTGGAGGCGCGTGAATGAAAAGAAATCACGCAAACTTTAAGTTTATAGTTATTGAAAATGGTTTCATGGGATAATAGGATCCCCACAATCTTTAGGTATCTACTTAAAAAAGGGTATACGTTCGATGAGATGGGGTAATCATGTATTTTCTCTTTTATGATATATAGTAAGTATCTCGCGTGAATACTGAATACTATAAATATCGTTCATCAACTTCATTAAATGATAATAATTCATGTGATTAACGTTTACATTTGATAATTGCATCATTAGCTTTTATATTTGAAAGTAATATCAATTACTACTTATATTACTCCTAATAAATAACACACATTGATAACCACTATCCAATGTATAGTGATTGTCAATTTGTGTATTAGGCTACACATTCTATGATCATCAAAGAAAATTAAAATGTTTTTTCGGGAGAGGAGGGGGATTATTTTTTCAAAAATTTGAAATGTTCTAAAAATAAGTAAAAATACTTTTAAGTAGAAGAAAAAATAATTATTTCTTAAAAATAACAAAAATTGAAGCGGAAAAGAATCTTGACACAAATATCCCCCTTATAAACAACTTGTGAGGTTACTGCGTATAACAACTCATTTCCTTTTATTAATATTTCAATCATACATTTAAATGATAAAACAAAAAGACAATTGCTTCATATACTTGTTGCAATTATCAAACATTTTAAAATGAATTAGTCAACCATGATATTGCTTGTTTTTTAAAAGTACTTTTCTAAAAAACTATCTTAATAAAAAAAAATCTCAAAATAAGCGATTTTTAGTAGGTTGGTCAAACAGGCTCTAAGTCCACAACTCCCAGAGAAGTATAATCGTACTACATAGAATCACATCAATAATACAAATACAGTCTCTTTTCTCTCTACTTTAATATTATTATTATTATTATTATTATTATTATTATTATTATTATTATTATTATTATTATTATTATTATTATTTCAATATTATAATATCGTTGTAAATCTAGCTCCTCGATCGATCATAAAGAATCTTCCTTTCTATACTTATCATTTAGGTTTGGTGTAACTAAAGTAGAAAGTAATTTCTAAATATATTGAGGCTATCGATATCATATACTCTACTGGAAAAAAAATCACGAAAAAGCAAACAAAAATGAAGGACTACATTAAACTAGTTATAAGTTATAACATGGTAAATTAAGAAAGGATGAGTGAAATGGAATTGATGAATGATGGATACCTTTCATGTTTCACTTAGAAAATGATAGATTTTTAGAAGTTGCTGTCATACTTTTGGAGACATTTCTCCAAAAGGTCACTCTCTTTAAATACAAGCCAAGCCTTACAAAACAAACGTGGTATGCTAAGGACCTAAAATATCAATGCTCCATTATTGCATAAATTTTTTGGTCCTTTTTGGACAATATTTATTACTCGAAATAACAATACTTCAAATTTTATTTTATTTTACATAATTTAAAGATATTTTTGTGTAAATGTTATTTTCGCTTTAAATTGACTATTTCTTAAATAGTAGTTTTTACCATTTGGTAGAGCCAACTAAGATGGGCCAACATTAGCATACACATTGGCCCAACAAGCTCTTGATGGCCTATTTTTGGATTTTTTGTGGTTGTGTTTCGTATAGTACAAAATATTTTCTGAAAATTATTTTTAAAAATTTTCCTTGTCTGGTTGGTCGAGCTCCTTAAAAAATGAGGAAAATAAGTTTCCTTATGGAAATAGCAGAAACAAGTTTCAAAAGTAACTTTAAAGTTCTTTATCTCTTTCCCACCCACCCAACATTCCCAACACCATATCTTGACCATTTCGCCCCGAAACTCCCACTCTTATAATATTTCACTAGCTTACACATAAATGCTCCTAAGAGACAAATCTGATGTATGTCTGATGAAGGACAAAAAACATTTTTTTTTTGAAGAAAAAAGAGAGAAAAGTTCAAATCATCCCTTGTGAGATTTATTCTCTTAATTCACCCTACTTTGGAGTATTGAATTGTTACAATCTTTAACCAAAAAATAATACTCTATACGTCCCAATTTATGTGTCATCCTTTCTAAGTTCATCAAGGAAAAATGTCACATTACCTTATTAGGCAACTATTCAATGACACCACCCTATTATATCATTACTAAGTCTCACTTAACACTTAATTGTGAAGAAATGTCAACTAACATTAAGCACTAAAGTGACATTAAGGACAACTTGGAAAAACATGATAAAGTCTTCTATTATTTCTTAAACTCCATGCCTAACCACCACTCGGTGCCACATAAATTGAAAATAAAATTGTTACAATATCATCTTACAAGTGATCTTTTGGGGCTAATTTGGCTATCTTACAGGTACTTATGGCAATTGGCAAGCCCAATTCTCTCCTAGCTTAAGCTCCTTGTTGGATTGGCCCAGAATATCTATTGGGCTAATGATGAAAGTATACAACTGCTATTTGGGCCAACTAATTTAGCAAATTTATCCTTCTCTACCCGAAGTTTGCACAACTACTCGATTTTGAGATCACCATTTAAATCATACTAATAATACTTAAAATTATACTAATGGGCCATTGTTTTTCATTAGTAACATATTTGCCCAGATACATGGGAAAATTTTCAAAACAACAATATTTTATCTTTTAGTGGGATTCCTTAGCAACAGTTTCATTATTTATTAAAATGTCATTATTTTAGTTTGTTAATGGATTAGTTATGTATTTATTTTATTTTGATTAATTTGAAAGAATACAAAAATTAATAACAAAAAAGAGAAAATCATGGAACGAAAAAATTCAAAAAAGGTAAAAAAAATAAATAAATACAAATCAGTTACCTTTTGAAAAAATTATAAATCTCCTTCTTTATGTCGAGGCTTTTTTTTCTTTCTTCTTAAGAACATCAATTTTTTAAAAAAAATAATTTAGTTTGTCTTCCGAATCATTCATCTTTTAACTTTCAAAGATTCTTCAAGTTGAATATGGCATATTTTTTTAAATGAAATTTTTCAAAATTGAGGACTATAAATTTGTCGCATCCAGTGAACAATCGAAAAACAACCAGGTATTTTTTTCAATTTTTTTTCTTGTTTGGATGAAATATTTGCATATGTCGAGTATAAATTGTTGTTTTTTTTTCCTAATTAAATCAGTGAAATCTTTGTATGTATTGGGATTTATAGCTTTTTACGGATGTTTTGTAATATAGGGATACAAGCATAACAATTCTGGACAGCGTACAACTATGGAGTAAAAAACATCAACTAATTAGTGGTTGTATACAGATTTTTGTTGATTTGTAGTGATTGTTGGATACAATTAAGTTGTATTCAAACTAAAATGTATTTATATCCCAGTTTGTTATATTATTATTATTTCACTGAAAATATTGTTTTCGAAAAACATAGAATAAGTTGTATTAAAATAATTGTATTTATATTACAATATCCAGTTTTGTTATTTTATTAGTATTTCACTTTAAAATTGTAGCAACTATTTTCTCTAGCTCAGTTTGTATTCCAAAAATAATTATGTATTTCAATATCATTTTGTATTTCAAACGCAAAATGAATACAAATAAGTTTGTATCCTTTCTTAATTCGTATTTATATGTCATGATTAGATTATATTGGGATACAATCAGTAACATTTTTGTAATAAATAAAAGAAAAATATATTTGGCAGTTATGTAATACAATTTTGATCCTTGAACACAATTTTTAGTTTTCACTATGAAAGTAAAATATCAATTTTAAGTTTTAATTTGAATGGTAAAGTGAGCACATAAAATGCAAAAGTTGTTGGTATACAATTCTGATGAAAACATAATAATAAAAAAGAAAGTTTCAGTTTTGGAGAACACCGATTATATCGAAGTTTGAGTTGGGAATTCTTCTTCCAAAGTTGTTTGTCAACGAAATTTTAATAATTTGTATTTCATTTGGCATACTTATTAGAATGATTACAAACTAATAAAGAAATACAAATGTCATTATACAAACCCAAACATGAAAATCATAATGAATACAAATACACATATATATTGGAATGAATACAATTTAGGAAAGGATATAAAATTCTAAAAAAAATACATTACACTGTGAAAAAAATAAATGAATACAAATATGATTCTTCAAGAACTACAGATCAATTTGACATACAATTTAGCATCCATATTGAAATGAATCTTGTATTGTACATAGCCTTTGCCTCAACTGCAATAGCCGATTCAATCCAATGCCACAAAGTTCTATTGAAAGCAACTGCAGTAAGAATAACTTGGGGGAAACTGGTGGCACCTTTAATAGGGCCATTGAAATTGATCCCAGATACCTTAGTGCCAATACCATGAAGAGATTTTAACCACCATTCATATGCTAGTAATCACGTCTTGGAGGAATTTCTGAAATATTAAAACGAAATTAGAAAAAAATTGTTTAAACGACTAAAAATTTGAAATACATAAATATTAGATGAATATGTAAACAAACTTGAATAAAAATCAAAAAAATTAACTGAAAATCCGTAATATGTACAATTCTAAATAAAACCATAGACGGTGATATTGAAAACAAATCAAAAGAAATCTAAATAACTAATCGATATTACCTTTACCAAATTCAAAATTTCTTGAATTAATCTCTAGATTTTGTTTACCAACCGATTAATCCCTTGAATTAATCCACCAATTTTGTTGAAGAATCGAGCTTTGAATACCTTGTGTTTCAATGTGAGCAAAAAACTTGAAGAAAAAGAATCTAAGAACGTGAAAATTGGGGGAAAACAAAAACTTTAATTGCGAAACGTGAAAGGTGGGAAACGTCTAAGATGTGGGAAGATATTAATGGATAGTTTTGTATTTGTTTTTTATTTTTAATCTGTTATTGGTTAGAATTTGATCCAATTATGGACTCTTTTGATTAATAAAAGGAAATATAAATAATAAAATGTGAATACAAATTATTTTTGAAAATATTGACATTCTGTCATTTTAAATAAATATTTTAAAGTGTTGTTTTGACTAAATATGTTAGGTATTATGACTATATAGCTAATTTTCCCAGATACATTTGGAGTTTCTACTCCTAGTAAATACCAACTTGCCACATTGAAAGAACATTTTTGGGCTTACAAAATGAACAAGATCAAGATAATACAGCAATCTTACAATATGAACCAGACTCCATAGTACAGTTGCCTTGTTGGTAATGTCTTTTTAACCACAAAATTGGGATCTTTGCTCATGCCAAAAAGAAATTTGGACCTATCCCAGTCTAAGACATGTCCTCGTGATAAAGATGAAGTCCCAGCCCAAAACGAGCACAAGCTCGACGAAATGCCATACCCTCTGCCTTCTGCACTGGATCCCCATAACCTGGATCATCTACTGAAGCAGTGCCAGTTGATTCTCGATATATCTAAGTCAAAACAGAGCAAAGAAATAAAAAATCATCATC
The DNA here is from genome assembly GCF_900185275.1 of Solanum verrucosum. Classification (NCBI taxonomy): domain Eukaryota; kingdom Viridiplantae; phylum Streptophyta; class Magnoliopsida; order Solanales; family Solanaceae; genus Solanum; species Solanum verrucosum. The sequence goes on from NW_026019957.1 coordinate 1,478,626, forward strand.
AGAGTTTTGATAATGTAAAAATTTCTCATGTAAATGAAATGCAAGCAAACCAGAAAACTAGGTAACAAGCACAAGCGTACACATCTATTTTATGGGTTTTCTCCAACAGGTAAGATGCGGTGTTGTTACATGCAGTGGCTCCATACCCCAATAGACGAAGGAAAGGAATTCAAGGAAAAAAATCACAATTTCGAAATCAGCTACAAGCTTATTCAAAGCAAAGGGACAACACAGTGAATCGTAAGCGTCAGCTTGTGCTCACCTTGACTAATTCATTACATCATTTTTCGAAGATAGTAAGTGATAGGCAACTAAGAGATGTTCTTCCTTACATAGCTTTAAAGTCGGTTAAAGAGTCTTTCTGTGGCTTTTTAGGTAGGTCTTCTCAAGTTAAAAGGCAGCACCTCATGAACAACAGTATTTGGTTGCTTAGAAAAATATTACAGAAATGATATCAAGAGCAGGCTAGTTATCACTACGCAAAAGAACATCTTAATAATAGAAACAATCTGTCAAGCATAAGTAACAAAGATAGCAATACCTCTGCATCAGTCCCATATATTGTCACACGATAAACAACTGAAACTGACTTGCCATCAGATGAGTAGGTGATGCTTCGAACTTCGCCAGACCATTCTAATTGGCAACAAATTTGACTGTCAACTGGCTGACTAAAGTAAAAGTAGTTTCATTCGCAGAAAAAGGGAAAATAAATAAAAAAGAACATTGACATACCCGGAGCATGTAAATTCATAATCCTATTCACAATATGCCTGCAAAGATTCAGAAGTCATAAAAAATAAGTCGATTTTTTTTATATTGTAAAAAGCAACAGAAACAAAATGCAGAACACACTATTCCGGCAAAGTGTTAATACGTCGGGTGAAGAAATGATGAAGGCCCGCACCAATATAAAATGAAGAAAAAACATGTTTCAAAATCAACTGACCAACGAAGTTGACCACTCAGAGTTGATACTTTGGGTGCATTTGTTATGGAGGACGATGTACAACAACAACAACAACATACCCAATGATTTATTTTGGAAAATCATTTTAATGTTCATTTTCCTTGTGTGGTTGAGTACAAAAGTAAGTATAAAGAGTTGTATACAATAAAATGATAGTATTTTGATGATATTTTTGAGTTTAAAAAGTTGAGAATAAATATGTACATTTGGGATGTCTGCAAAGGATAATGATTTGCTTCCTGGAGGAGATTAACAGTGGGTTACAATATGCTTTCACAGGGGTCGGGTCTATGGCCCCTGTGATAGGAAACTGAGGAAGTACTTATGGAAAGAACTTGCTGCTATCAGTGGAATCGTTTCACTACCATGGGCTGTTGGAGGAGATTTCAATATAATAGGTGTACGGAAGAAAAAAATGGGAGAAGCTAGAAACATCAGAGAATTCTCAAACTTTATTAACGACCTACCTTTAGTAGTTCTTCAACAACTGAATTCATGCTCAGTAGGCATACAATATTTTCAGTCAATAACTGTTACAGAGATGTTGTTGCAAAGGTTTAAACAGGGAAATCCTAATTGTCCCTAGAAGATTATTTGAAAAACCAAAGCACCTATGAAAGTAAGTTTTTTGTTTGGCTAGCAACTAGGGATGCTTGCCAAACACAAGTTACAAAGGTGAGGTTTTTCCTTGTGTAGTAAATGCTATTTTTGCAATTCAGAGGAGGAAACAAGATAATATATTTTCTTGCCTTGCAGATTCTCAAGACAATTCTGGGAACTTTTCTTTAGCATAATGGGCATATCTTTGATGTTACCAGAGAAAATTAGTAGGTTGTTGGAAGTGCGGCAATCACAGAAAGTTAAAAGAGCTTATATCTAATATGGAGAGCATCCCCAATTGCATAACGTGGAACTTATCCCAGTCTTTTGAGTCTCATACATGATCTATCAGGTGTTGAGTTTACTATCACCAACTATTTATCAAAAACACACCTCAACTATCAGTTGCTCACTTCACCTACCTAAAGGATGGTAATATGTCAAGTAGGAAAAATAAGCAATCGATAGTTGAGTATGAAACTCAAAAAACTAGGATACTTTAGGTGTGTATTTCACTCTTCACTCTAAAATGCAGAATATACACAAGATAGAACACATCTTGGAGGTGAGTTATGTTATCAATCAATAACCACAGAACTCCCCCCAAAAGGTATAATCTTTATGAAGCAATTCAAGCACAACTAATCAAATGCAAAATAGTAAGTACGACAACAAAATCATACTCAGTTTAATCCCACAAATGGGGTCTAGGGAGAGTGTTGCATACACAACCTTACCACTACCTTAGAGAGGCAGTTCCCAATACATCCTCAACTCGAGTAACATATAAAAAATCAAGTATATAAAATAATTACAAAGAAGCCAACAAATAGCAATAACAAAGCATTTTGTGCAAAATGAAACAGAGAAAAAAAAAGGGGCAGAGCAGTAAGATCACCATGGTATGTATTTGATGGAGAATCCATTAGGTTCATGGCGAAACTTGATGAGTGAATCTGGAACTTTCTTGTTCAGCTCTTTCAGTATATCAGAAAGTGGTCTACTGATTCCTGAAGTTAGGTCCGCCGTTTCCCTTTCTGAATCAAACATCAATCTCTCTCTGTCTTTGTCTTTCGGAGAAGAAGAAGCCTTAGCAGAGATGGAGCGCTGGCACAATCGGAGTTTATTCAACACAGAAGACGAAGAAGTTGAACGCAATGAAGAAAATGCCATGGCTTTTCCGTTTCAACTTCACTCAAAAACCCTCCATTTCTGCCTTGAAAAAAGGGTTTCTTTATAGGGGGAAAAAATGGCAACCAAATTTCCACATTTTCAAAAGAATTAAAAAAGGATAAAAAAACATAGCTAAACTATTTCGTTTTTAATTTAAACAACTATAATAACTGGTATTAGATACAATAACGATGTAATCATTCATCAAATCTATGTTACATAAATCGAGTATTTTCATCATTACTTTATAAGAATAAGAGAAAATGGTCTAAACCCCCCAACCTATATCCGAAATCCCAACTACACACTCCAACTTTACGGGTATTCTATTACTCACCTGAACTTTATATTTCTCTATTTTCTACACATCTAAGTGTTGACCTCAACACATAAACCAAATAATTAGGCCTGCGTGATTCCACGCGTTGGGTCCCTCGCCTCTTCAACTCCCATTTCTTGTTTTTCCCCCATTTCCCTCCTAAACGTAAAAGAACGAAAAAATCCTCCTTTCTCATTTTCAATCCTTCTCCATTAGCAATGCATTTCTGGTGATCATCAAACAAATTTGCTATCATCGAACGATTTTGATGTGTATTGTCAACTTCATTTCGTAGTTTATCAACTGATTTAGTAAAAGGTTAGCTTATTTTGAGTTTGTGATTTATCCCCTAGGGTTTTTGTTGATTCGTGAAATTAAGAGCAACATTGTGTGAAATCTTATGTGTGGCTTACGATTATAGTGTTATGTGTTCATTTACACCATATTATACCACATTTTTCATGAAATTAGGTTTTTCCCTTTCTCGTCTAAGTCGCGTAATTTTGTATTATGTTCGTCTTAGTATTATGTTCATGGAGTGTTGTATTTATGTTCTTCTTAGTATTATGTTCATAGAGAAGTTGCTAGTCTGTTACTGTGTTGTATTTATGTTCATAGAGAAGCTAAATATTGTGTTGTATTCTGTTCGTTTGCTAATGTGCTGTATTATGTTCGTTTTTAAGTTCTATTCTATTATTTGGATTGCCCTCAGGTTAGAGTATGTCTATAATTACTATTTTTTTTTATTGCCATCAGGTAAGAGATGAATGGGTTTACTTTGATTGCTCTAAGGTGGTACCATGGTGGGGTGTTAGATTTAAGTAGTGGGGAACCAATATATAATGGTGGAAAAGTTACATAATTTTTGGATGTTGATGTAGATAAAATGTCATATTTTGAGTTGAAAGACTATATTAGAGAATTGGAATATAGTACAACTTGCACCTTTGGTATTAAAGCACCTAACAGTGGCATTTTGGTAGATGTTGATAATGATAAGGATATTTTAGACATGACGTGTTCCTTGGAAGATGGGAATGAAGTGGAGGTATTTGTTAGGCATTTGGTTGATGAGGCAATTTTGGGGTCCATGTTAATAGAAAATGGTAGTCATGTGGATATGGGAGAATCTGGTTCAGCTTTTAATACAAGGCCTAATGAGAGTGAAAACTTTAACTTTGGGGTAGGTGAAGACCATTTAAACAGTGAGGACCCTGTTGCTACTTTTTCAACCTCACCCCCTTTCACTACAACACCTCCTTTCAATACTGCTACTGCAGATGGTACTACTACAGATGGTGCTACTGATGATGATATAGATGTTAGTCCTGCTGGACTTGATTTCTTAGAAGAAGAAGTAGAGGGTTCTGATTATTCAACTGAGGATAGTGTTGAGTCTGAAGCTGAATTAGTTGGAGATGATGATGAGGAAGAGTATGGTATTGATGTACATGAGGAGGTTAGGGAGTTGAGGGATGAAAAAAAGAAGTTTTCAAAGGAGGAAAATAAAGGAAAGAGTAGCAACTGACAATGAAGAGGTACCAGTAGGTGAAGCTGAACCAAATCTAGGTTTTGATGAAACTGGAACAGGTAAAGTAAGTGATGAAGGAAGGCTAGGAGGTGATGAGCCTTACTTTGCAAGTTCTGATGAGGATAGTTTTGAGTTAGATGAAGATGAGTGTTGTAATGATGATGAACATGAATCTAGTAGATCAAGAAGGGTAAAATTGTCAAGAAAGAGGAGTTCAAAAACTCAAAAAATCATTCATGATCCTACTACAAAGAAAGTTGTGTGGCAGTTGGGCATGGTGTTTAAAGATGTGAAAGAATTAAGACAAGCAGTAATTAAATATGTAGTTAGAAGGAGGGTTCAGGTGGAGAAGTGGGTGAATGAGCCAAAGAAAGTTAGAGTTAGATGCAAAGATGGTTGTCCATGGCTTTTGTATGGATGCCTTGACAAGACAACAAATAATTTCATGATAAAAACTTACAATCCAAAGCATACTTGCAACAAGACAACTAGAAATTGCTTGTGCAATGCAAAGTTTTTATCTGAAGCCTTCAGAGAAAGAATAACTGAGCAACCAAACATAAGAGTCTTCAAGTTGCAGGAGATGATTAGGAAAAAGTTAAAACTTCATGTTGGCAAGACTACTGTGAGAAGAGAAAAAGCTAAAGTGTTGAAAGATATAATGGGTGATCATGTTGTGAAATTTGGAAGAATACTTGATTACAAGGATAAATTGTTGAGGACCAATCCAGGGACCAGTTGTGTTGTAAAAGTTAGTGAACCTGATGCAGAAGGCAACTTAATATTTCAGAGTTTTTTCATCTGTTTTGATGTTTTAAAGAAGGCATGGATACATTCTAGAAAGTGCATAGGCTTAGATGGTTGTTTCCTTAAAGGTGTTTGTTGTCACGCCCCGAGCCTACACCCTGGGCGGGACCGACACTCGGAGACCATTGCTGGCCCAAAGCGAACCCTTGACCTGGCTTTCTTAATTCAGCGGAAACTTAACTCAAAAGCATAACTCAATGCAATGGAAGGTTATAAACAACCAACTGATAAAAACTGGCCAAAAAGGCAGCTCGAGTCTCAAAATAGAATATTTACATATATACATAGATGAGAGACTCAATACTAACTGACTGACTGTCTATGAAGCCTCTAAAATACTAAGATGGATGTTGGGACAGACCCCGCAACATCCTAATAAAACAAAACTAGGAACACAAAATATCCGAGTCCTCCGGAATGCAAAGAGGCTCACCACTGACTCTGGAGTGCTCAACTGGATCAACGGCGTGCTGGATGCTGATCCTGGGTACCTGCGTCTGCATCATAAGACGATGCAGGCCAACTGGCATCAGTACATGAAATGTACGAGTATGCGAGTTGGACCGCTAAACAACAACTTAAGCTTGAAAGGGATACAAAAGAGAGCTTACCTTGGCTCTGTTCAACTCAAGAATAGCTGAACTCAATATATAAAGCAATAAGACACATGCAATATATATAAAGCTTTGTAAAACTATTTAAAACATGACGTAAAAATCATATTTATAATATCATGAAAATACCATGCTTCCTCTCAAAGTCTACTTGTGCAATGCATGAATGAAGTCCCATACCCCCATCTATACTAAGCAGAACTTATCGAGGAACCAAGCTCTTTCTACTGCTGTGGGAGTTCTCTAACCGATAACCATCACATAAGAGCTACAGTGATGATACATCGATCGACCTCACGCTGCCAGAGCATCTTATACCCGGCCAAAGGTATAAGACCTGAACTGCCTAATGGATCCACTAGTCTATCTGGAAAAGGATTCATCTAAAAAGTATGATCCTTTTCTACCCATGGTGGCTAACATGGTTCTATGGGGGCTGTGGGTTCTTTGAACGCCCTATTCGGTGCTCAAGACTACTCCCAAAAATACTTTAGCTTATAAGTGTTTTAAACACATCTTTCTTTAGTTGAGGTAATTACTCAAAACTACCCTCTTAAAAGAGGTAATTGCTTTTGAAAACTCTTTCTAAAAAGAACATCTCAAAACCATATTTTAATATGATCATTGATGACTCGGGATATTCATACTGCTTAAACATTTATGGTATATCTAGAGACCATACTGTTTAAACATTGATGACATACTCGATTTGTCATACTAATCATGTTTTAGAAATTCTTTTGCAAAACTCATCTTTTCTCAAAAAGAGATAGTACTCAAACTTCTCAAAACTCTTTTGGAAATCTCAGTTTCCTCTCAACTTAAATGTGAAAACACTTATAAACTTCTTTGGGAAATACTTAGTTCCCTAATTACTTTTGAGAAATGAACTCAACTCTTGACTCTTGACTTAATTTGAAAACTCTTGACTTAACTTGGAACTTTATACTTAACTTGGAACTTTATACTTAACTTGGAACTTGAGCCTTAAAATGAAGTTAAAACGTTTGACAACGACTATTGGAAAGCTTTAAAGACTTGCTTGGACTTACTTAACTTCTAAGCTTGGCTCTAACTTCACTTGACTTCTAACTTCACTTGACTTCGATCCTAACTCACCTTGAATTGGATTATGGATTCAAGGGTAATGATCTCATGTTTACGACACTTCTCATTTTCTTACTCACTTGCTCGAGTCTTGAAACAAGTTACTAGAAATTGTAGACGACTCCTCATAAAGACTCAAAGGGATTTCCTTAGAATATTTGAAAGAATTCTCAAAACATAACTCTCAACTCTACCTTGAATTTGAATTTGAATTATGAATTCAAGATTTTGATCATGTTAGGAATGACTTTTTAGGTGTTTAGAAGTAACTTAGAGTAGTTGGAATCGAAAAGGAGTGAATGTGCACTTTAAATGAACTAAAACGGGGCAACCGATGACAACTAGATGGGGCAAGTGACCCTGGCGCCATGGGTGGCGCGGGGCGCCAGCCCCTAAACTTCAGAGGTGAGTTTGGGGCGCTCTGGTAGGCGCGTCGCGCCAGGCCCCCAACCCAGAAATTCAGCAAGCTCATTTTCTCATTTTCTCACCTTATTTCACCTAAAATCGAATGGTTTCTTCCCCAAATCACTTAGAATCATTAAAACCCTCAATATACCATAGATTCAACTCAAAAACACCACCGGAAACATACACCAAACCAACAAGAAACTTCACAACACAACCACAAACTTCAACCAACACAACCACAAACTTCAACAAATACAACCAACAACTTCAACAAACATAATCAATCTTTTTTTCTCGAAAATAAAATGAGTTTGGCGTGTGGGGGAAAGTATCACCCAACACTAAAAGCTCACATACCTTAATAGGGATCACCCCCGACGATTTCCACGACGATCTTGCTTGATCTCCTCTTTCTTCTCTTCTTCTCTTCTTCTCTTCTTCTTCTCTCAAGCCCTAGCTCTTACTCTTTTAAAAAAATGGTAAAACTGATCAAAAACATCAGCCTAACACATATATATATCCACAATAAAAGGCTAGGGAAAAGACCAAAATACCCTTACAAATTTCCGGATGGATTCCCTGCCAACTGCCCAACTTTCAAAGGACATAACTCACTCATACAAACTCGGCATCGAGCAAACTTAGTGGCGTTGGAAAGATCATTCCACAAGCTTCGCAACCATAACTGGAACTACTCCTAACTCATCCTGAGCTAGGAGTTACGACTGCTCAAAGTTGGCCAAAAATTCACTGATTTCCATACTTGGCCAAATTTCCAATACTTTAAAATTCTTTCCAAAAATGAAAATTTCCAATTCTAAGCCTCTTCAATTATTTCACGTTGCCGGATGTTACATTTGTAAAGGCCAACTATTAGTTATTGTGGTCAGGGATGGTAACAATCAGATGTTGCCACTTGCTTGGGCAGTAGTTGAAAAGGAGAACAAACACATATGAACCATGTTTGTCAAGTGCATAAGGGATGATCTGGGACTTGGAGATGGTGAAGGTCTCACCTTGATTACAGATATGCAAAATGTATGTGAAGTTATTTTGTAACTTTCAATTTATATATGTAATTGTGACCTAATCATCATATATTGCAAGAAATGTCTGTAGCAATTACAAATGTATTACCTTGAACATAAAATGTGTGTTAGGCACATATTAGCTAACTGTGCTAAGGATTAGAGGGGTTTTCAAAGAAGACAACAATTTTGGAAGATAGCTAAGAGTACATTTAAGTCTCAATTAAGGAACAATATAGAGAAGATGAAGTTGTTAGGTCCAGAAAAAATGATAGATAACTTAATGTGCTACAACATTAATTTTTGGTGCAAAGTTTACTTCAATACTGAAGTAAAGTGTGACTCTGTAGACAACAACATGTCTGAGTGTTTTAATATATGGAGCTTGGCTGCTAGACACAAGACCATCATTACTATGCTTGAAGAAATAAGAGTGAAGCTGATGACAAAAATCGCCAAATTAAGGGGGTTCCCAAGTACTTAGAACTGTAATTTCTCTCCAATGGCTCTGAAGGTTTTATAGGAGAACATTAGTAGGTCTATGGATTGTACCATTGAGTTTAATGGAGCTGTTGGATTTGAAGTGAAAGAAGGGCTTTGTCAACACAAAATGGATATTGCTAGGAGAACTTGTAGTTATAAGGTGTGGCAGTTAAGGGGCATACCATGTGCACATGTTGTGACTGCATTATACTTTAAGAAGTTTTCTCTTTATGACTATATAGACAACTGCTACAGTAAGGAAACTTACTTGAGGATTTATGCCAATGTTATTGAACCACTCACAAACATGGAGATGTGGCCAATTTCTACAAACCCCACTATTGAGCCATCAGAAATCACAAACATGCCTGGTAGGCCACCTAAGGCTAGAAGAAAAGAAGTTGGAGAAACTAAGAAATCTGGGAAGCTTCCCAGGACTGGACTTGCAATGACATGTAGTATATTCCATGTCAGAGGCCATAACAAGAGAGGGTGTCCTCAAAGAGAAGGTGTTGAATCATCAACAAGACAAAGTGCACCATCACCTACTGCATCAGTAAGGGCAGAACCAATAGGTTCAGGCAGGGGAAGAAGCAAACCAAAGGTAATATTTGAACTTGTTTTACTTTTTCTTAATTTATGACTTATTTTTTCTCTTATATGTATAGAAAACTCCATCAGCACCATCAGAAGGTGAGCCTCCACTTAAAATGGGAAGAGGAAGACAAAAAAAACATCATTAGTAGCACCTAGTGCACCTCCCCTACCTACTGCACCTACTGATTTTCCTGCATTCTCTTCTGCTCTTCCTACTTATCATGCATCATCTTCAATAACTGGTACTACTAAAAGAGGAAGAGGTAGGGCAGGAGAAACACATCTCCAGAGAAAAGATCAAGAGTCATGGGAATGGGTGTGTTCCAAGCGACAAATGGCTTCAAAGTCATGAATGTGAGTCTTTGATATATGTTAACAACTTAAATATTGAATTATAATCCTAATTTTGTTTAATTAAACAACTTAAATATTGATATAATTCTGATTTTACTATTGCCTGGCATGCCAAGTAGTAAGATCTACTCTATTGGACAAGCAAAAGTGACAAGATCATCTGATGTAACTGGTGACATTGGTTATACACCAAATAATACAACTAAGCTGGAATGGAATGGTAAAGCAGCAATCTCAACAAGGAAGCTTCATGAGATTAGAGAGAAGCAAAGAAAGAAGACAATGGGAAGTAGTTCAAGTCAAAATGACACTTCTTCACAGTCAAAGATGTCACGAAAATTGTAGTGATGTTGATGTATTTAAGCACTTTTAAGTTAGTCCATACATGTTGCATTAATGGCCTGCTATTTTGGATTTTGTTTGTTGGTAAATTTTGCCTTATGTGAGGGCTTTTGAATATGACATTATTTAGGTAAATTCTGTCTTATGTGAGGCCTTATGAATGAATGGTGATGTTGTGTTTTAAAATGATTGTTGTGTTGTCTATCAAATTGTATTGGCTATTCAAGTGTGCTTACATATGTTGTGTCGGTTATGTGTTTTACAAATGGTGTTGTGTTGTCTATGTTGAAGTATGAATGGATGACTAGGTTGTTGGTTGTTGATGAAGTGTTGCATATTAATACAATCTTCAATTGACATCATAGATACAAAATGACACACATACATTGACAATTTTAATTAAACATAACAACAATACAAATCAAAGAGAAATCCAAATATGCAGCACTTGAACTACTGGTTGCTGATGAACATAGCAACAACACAAATCAAAATACACAAAAGTATCTTCCTATTGAACCTACACCATTTCAACCTTCTATTGAGTCTCCTCTCCAATAATAAATTAGAGTTCCTCAAGTTGTCAATATGAACCTGTCTAATACATAATTCTTGCTCCAACTCATTGATTTTGTTTACCAATCTTGGAATGATAAAACTCGATCTTGGATCCACTTCTTCTTTGTCCCTCCATCGAAAAAATTTGTAATTTTTAGACTGAAAATGATCCAAAATAGTACATTAGCATTGTTCAAAATAAAGTGTAGAAAGAATACAAGAAAAAATACATACAAAATAGCATGGGCAAGACCAAAATCTTCTTCCCGGATTTAATTTCGATCAAGAAGTTTGCAAATTCAGCAAAATTTCGTGTTTGCATCTCACTACAGCGTTGGTCTGATTCATCCATACAAAGCTTATTCAAGTTTTCATTTGCCATTTTTGATGAATTTCGAGAAAATTTAAAATTCGAATTAGAGATCTAACTAAGAAATTAGAGTAGATTACAAACCCTAAATTCAAGATTTGAAGTAGAATTGAACATTAACAACTAAACCCTACTTAATTTTGAGAGGAAATTGTGATTTTTTAAATAAAAGGAACAAGGGTTAATGGTGGGGAAGAAGAAATAATGGTTTATTTAAAGGTGGGGAAGATGACCGTTGGAGAAGGAGGAATTTTTCGTCAAAATTAACCTTCTAACGCGCCTAGAGGAGGTGAGAACACCTCCCATGATAAGTCAACACTAAGGTGTGTAGAAAATAGAGAAATATACAGTTCAGGTGGGTAATAGGACACCCGTAAAGTTGGAGTGTGTAGTTGGAATTTCCAATATAGGTTGGGGGTTTTAGACCATTTTCTCTAAGAATAATAACAAACAAACAATTATAAACTATCACTCGATACAGTTATTTGATACTCTAGTTCATAAAAGTTACATTAATTACAAGATTTTTTTTTATATACTTCGTATTATTTTATACAAATATTAATTATTTACCTTTTATTCGGTATAAAAGAATACATAAATTATTTCTTAACTTATATTATATTAATTATTATGCATAAATAATTTATTGCTTAATTAGCTATCAAATGTAATATTAATTAATATTTGTATAACTCACAACAAACCTGTTAGCGGTGACCGATATTTGTTCAGTGCTTTTGTGCATCTTCTCTGTTTGTGTCTTTGTATGTGTGTTCCCTGAGGAGGATTCTTTCTCTCTCTAAAATATATTCATTCTCCCTCCTCCTCCTCTTGGAACTTCACTCTCTCTCTCTCTCTACAATTTTTGTTTCTCTCTAACCATGGCCGCCGACAGCTTCACCGACAAAAATGCCGTTTTCCGGAAGCTCAAAGCCAAGTCCGAGAACAAGGTTTACATTGAATTTTCTATATTTTGTCTATCTTTAATTATCTGCGGATGTTTTTTTTTTTTTTTTGTATTTTTTCCGTTTTGTATATTTGTTTTTGATTGAAAATTGTGTTTTTCATTTGAATTTGTCTGTTTTGCTTGTATTTTTGTTTGAATTGATTTAGGAACTTGAGATCTGATTTAGATCTAGTGTTTCTGTTGAGTAGATCTTTGTTTTATGAACGATTTAGCTTGAATTTTGTTCAGATGTGCTTTGATTGCAATGCGAAGAATCCTACATGGGCGTCGGTTACGTATGGGATCTTCTTGTGTATTGATTGTTCGGCAACGCATCGTAGCCTTGGTGTTCACATCAGTTTTGTTAGGTACATTTAATGTTTGATCTCTATCTTTATGCATTTGTTTATTGTTAAAAATCAAATTGTCTTTTTTCCTTCGATTCAGCTATTTTGTTTGTTTATACATGGTAACTTTACCAGTGAATTTCGTTTGGGAAGTTATGTAAGGTATGCGGTTTAGGTTTTCTTAGATACTGTGTAAAAACGATTAGGAATGTTGAAATTATTGGAATCAACAGGTTAGAAGCCGTGATTTCTGCCTTATAAACAGTTGCTTCCTCTCATTGCTCAATGTTGCAATTAAGATGAGGATGTATTAAAAGATTGCATCTTTGGATGAAGGTGTGCTGGACAAATTAGTATAGATCGAGTTGAGGACACCAATTTTGTGTAAGGAGCACTTAAAGAGATAATATCAGTAAGTCTACAAGTAGTGAAGTCCATTCTCTTATCAATAGGTGTCAAGGGAATGGTTCTGCAAATTGGTTATGATTAAGATACATTATCATGTTGTAGGAGGAAAAAAGAACAGAGTAACATCTGATATTTGTAGTCAGGAGCTACTTTTTACGTGGAAGAATGGAACTATTAAAGGGACCTGATAATACTAGTTTGTATCCTTATTTACGCACTAAAAACCATAGATGCACTCGCCATAGGTTTGGCTTTGGGGCTTCAAATATATGGTTGATTTAGCATTCTATCCAAATGGATTATTTTCATATGCACAAATACCTTGTTAGCTGGTTTTCACATCAAGCAAACTGATAATCCAAGCTTTGATGGATATTAAAGTAGAGGAAGATGAATTGGATTAATCTCCCAAGATTTAGTTTCATGGATTTTGCTAGGTGTGCACAAGTATTTCCACTTGTAGGTGTATATTTTAATCTGCTCGGTGCATCACCACCATATACACTTTCTTGACATGATCCGTCATGTCTAATGAAAGATCCATGTTATATTAGGCCAACATATTAGTATAGTACAACAACAACATACCCAGTGAAATCCCACTAGGTGGGGTCTGGGGAGGGTAGAGTGTACGCAGACCTTACCACTACCTCGTGGAGCATATTAGTATAGTCAACACCTAAAATTGCTTGATAGTTGGATTAAAGACAGGCTTGATTGTAGATACCTACTAAAAACCAGTATCTCCAGTGCTGGATGAGCTGCAGTGAATATTTTTACCTGTGAGGATGTTAATGTTTTAGGAAGTGCTGAGAGAACATAGCTGGAAGAACAAAACAACACAATGTATCTTTAAACGGAAGTTGCAATGTATTGGAAGTAGTATTGAAGAGTTACAGTGAATGGAGTTTCTTCAATTATGACTATAGTCTATACAAGGGGTAAGAATGTGAGACTTCTAGATAGTGCTATCCAAAAGGTTGGGGATCTCAGTAGACGGGCAGCTGTGTTGCCTATCTTGTTCCAATTCTGTTGAGTCATACCAGGTAACATAAAGCAAGCTTTGTGGAGCTAGAAATTACCAGTTGTTCAGATTATCAGTAGGTCACTGTCTCTGTCTATTCCTCTTTGCATAATCCGTGGTATTTAAAAAGAGGGAAACAATAGATGGTTTGAAGATGGAAGAAAGACAGTTCAGCAACTAAGATGCTTAGTTTTCAGCTTTGTATTACTGATGTTACATACGACATGGATGAAGTGTTAGACTATTTGGGCTTCCTGCATAGCTAAGGGATGCTGTGTTTTCTCTACATATCCTTGTATTTTTGTGCATTATCTTAGTGCTTTTAACAATAAAGTACCTTAACTTTCTCAAAAAGAAAAATAAGATGGTATCTCAGAAAGTTGGGTTGTCATCTTGATTCTACATTATGCTACAACAGCTCCAAAGCTAGTGCTTCTTCATTTTGCCAAACTATTGGTATGACCACCTCAAGAAACTTCCTGTATTTGCCCAGGGCTTTCGTTCAGTGGTAAGAGCACATCACAACAATGCACGATGTGTGGATTAGGCCGATGTCACGGATTTGAATCAAGTCGCAGACAAATGCTTGGAATGTACATGGAGAAAAGCAAAGGGCACACCGACAATCCATCGAGTTCCGAACTGTGCTCCATTTGCCCTAGAGAATTTCTCTTTCCTTAGAATAGAAAGGAGTGAGTTAAGACTCTTCCAGTGTTAACTTTAGTTTCAGTTTCCTGCTTATCATGGTTAACGGAACCTCAGAAAAAGTGTGAGCAACTGTAATATGGTTATTGTTTTTCTTAACACATTTTCTTCTCCCTCATTGAAAAACCCATTTTCTTTCTTTTGAGGAGGGTGTAGAGCCTTTCTTTATCCATGGGCTAGTGGCTAGTTCTTCACATTATAATGTCACTACTATTCTTTTCAAATCACACTGCCAATGGGATGATCTAAGGCGTGGAAAAATGGAAAAGGGAAGTTCGAAATGGCCATGTTGGATTTCTTGGTTGTGACAACAGGCTAATGCGACATGTCTCCTTTTTTCTAACAACTGGCATCTGCATCACTCTTTGTGCCTCTATCACTTCCATTGTTGCTCATCTCATCTCACTTTACCTCGGTAGCTGGACCTTTTCCTAGCTCTAACAACCAGCATATCAGAAGTATTAGTCAAGCAGGGAAGACGATAGACAATATTATTTACCTTATTAAAAAAGTGATGACAACATCTCATGGTTAATGATGAATCTAGGTACCTTCTTAAACCTAACCGTATTTGATTGATCATGAGAACAATTGGCAATGGGAGAATATGGAAGGCCATGAAGGCTAAACTTTGAGGTGTTTTCGCTGTCTATATGGGCTTGCTTGAAAAAAAAAAGGGAGGGGGTGGGGAGGGAGGAGATACGGGAGTGTAAGATAGAGTTTGAGTGCATATATCTGTTAGTGACTTAGTGTGTTAGGGAGGGTTCTATAGCTTTGCATTTCCTTAATCATGGTTGAGATATCTACTACGGGCCAAGGGTGATCTTCTGCCTCTGGCCCCACCTCCTTTTCTTCTGTACTCTCTCCATTCAGTTTGTTTGGTATAATTTAACTAGGCATGACGTTTTCAGAGAGAAATGAAGACTTTTAAAACCCGCGATTTTAAACATGCATAAAATTTGTGTGGCTATAAAAATTTCTCTTTAAGAGTAAAATAAAACTCATGGTCTTAAACATGCCATACCATTTGTGTGGCTATAAAAGCTTCTCCTTAAAGAGTAAAATCGGAAGTTTCAAATTCAATTGTTACCAAATATAGAAATGTACTGTGCTAAGATGTGCTTTTTAGAACAAACTAATAAGGAAATAATGTCGAACTTATTGGAGCAGATGGAGTATTGTTTTGAGGTGGGAGTGGGTATGGTCAGCTGCAAACAAATATATTCTGCCTTCTCTCTGTTATTTTGGCATTTATAACTCTGTCCAATTGCTAATGAATTGATTCTTGCAGGTCGACAAATTTAGATTCATGGTCTCCAGATCAGTTGAAGATGATGTACTTTGGTGGAAATAACCGTGCTCAAGTTTTTTTCAAGCAGCACGGATGGACGGATGGAGGCAAGATTGAAGCCAAGTATACCTCCAGGGCTGCCGAATTGTATAAACAATTACTCTCAAAAGAAGTTGCTAAAAGTAAAGCTGAGGAAAGTAAAGCACAGGATGCAGGTTTGCCAGCATCACCTGTTGCCTCTCAGGCTGTGCAGACTACAAATGGATTTTCTGATATTAAGACTAGTGAAGCTCCAAAAGAAACCTCATCATTTAAGGATGAAACACCAGAGGTTTCTGCTTCACCCAAAGCTTCACAATCAGTTTATACTACTTCAATTAAGAAACCTATAGTTGCAAAGAAATCTGGCAAGCCAGGTGGACTTGGAGCTCGTAAACTTACTAAAAAGGTACATCTTAGACTTCCAAGCTAGAGAACTGGGTGCAGGGTATAAATTGCATATTTTGAAATGAAGATTTATACATGCGCTTATAGTAAGGTATTTAACAAATTTGGAACTTAAATTAATTGATTGAGCATCTTTACAGACAAGTGAAAGTTTGTACGACCAGAAGCCTGAAGAACCGCCTGTTCAAGTTTCTTCCTCCAACCCTGCAAGTAATGCACCAACTGGTGGCTCATCATTCACATCTCGCTTCGAGTACACAGACAATGTCCAGCCCTCTGAGATGAGTTCTGGACGTGTTCTTAACCATGTATCCCCTCCAATGTCCTCCAATTTTTTTGCGGACTATGGAATGGAAAGCGGTTTCAAAAAGAAAAGCTCGAATTCTTCCAAAGTTCAAGTGAGTTCTTATTCTAGTTTTTATGTTCACTGCCATACAAAGATTCTAATAGAGCTGTTACAGTGAAATTTTAATATTGATGAGTATCTATGAGATATAAAGAAAGTAGTGTCACACTTAGTTTAACTGCTATATTATACATAGGTGCAGCAGTTGGGTGGGTGGACTATATTTTGATCAATACCGAGTTGGGGGCGGTGACTACTGACTTGTGAGAGATTTGTTGCTTTTTGATCTTATTCCAGCGTCCTGTGTCATCAATAAGTACAAGGATTGTTATTGATTTCGGAAAAGGTTGTTGCCATTTGGAACTTCAAATGTTACATTCTAAATATTTGCAATGCAAGTTTCAAGTGTTTGGTTACTAATGAAAATAAAAATAAAAACGACTTTTGGATGTTTTGTAATATAGTTTGCCTTTGAATTTTTTCTTTCTTTTTTCACCTTGGATGGATTTGTCCTTCAGTTTGTGATTTATTGTTCTCACTCGGTTCTTCTTTTGTTCGTTATTTATGAGTAGACTGCTTTGCCTAAGTTGTTTCTGTAGTCTTCAATTTATTTATTTTTTCGTCAATGGTGATCTGGGCCAGCTTTCTATGCATCTAGACTAATTCCACCAGGTACTTATTCTCTTACCAGCACAAGTAGTGGGCTTGGGTAGATAGGAAAAAAATCACCTAGAGTTTTTTTGTTTCTGCTTGGGTTTGAACCTAAGACTCATGGCTCTTCCCCACTTCATTGATGCCACATTTTTCTCACATTCTACAAATGGTGATTGTTTTATTTAATTAACTTAATCCTATTTTAATCAGATCGAGGAAACTGATGAAGCAAGGAAGAAGTTTACTAATGCAAAAGCGATTTCATCCGCCCAATTCTTTGGTGATCAGAGCAAAGCTGAAATGGAAGCCTCAGTTTCTCTTAAGAGGTTCTCGGTATGACTGCTTGTTGTAGATAACATTCTCATATATTTATGGGTATCTGTTTTCTTAATCAGCATGCAGACACATTGACTTGACCATCTCCCATTCCACATTCATTATCATAGTAGGGTCTTGCCCTATAAATTAATTAGAAATAGCTCTCTGCCGTCGCAACAATAATATGTCTTGCGTTTCTCCTTGTTCCTTTTCCCTTTTATCATAATACACTATACTTCTTCCCATGCTATCATTTTGCTTCGAAAAGACTGTTCAGAAACCTTGCCGGGGGGAGGAGGCCTATTATCCATTAGAATCGTCCACCGGATGGCTCTGGGAAATTTCTCGGGTCCTAAAATAGAAAAAATTGTTGACAGAAGAATTCCACCTAAAAATGGATGAATCAGATTCATGCTCCTTTAAAATGTTTTCTACTGCTATCTATTCTCAGGGTTCAAGTGCCATATCAAGCGCAGACCTTTTTGGTGACGATGATAGATCAGATCTGGACCTCACTGCTGGTGATCTCATTAACCGGATCTCGTTCCAGGTATATTATGACACAAATGTAAATGTTTTTTAGTTCAGACACGAAGATATTGAAAGGACCACTCTCTATGTTTTCAGGCACAACAGGACATGTCCTCTCTGAAAAACATTGCTGGAGAAACTGGAAAGAGACTTGGCTCATTTGCGTCAACCTTAATGTCCGATTTTCAAGACCGAATCCTGTGAGGTTACAGGACCAGAATATTTCAGGCAGATGCAAACATTTTGTATGAAAAATAATAATGGAATGGAACTCTATATATAGGCTTTGAAGAAGCTGGTCTTGCCTGCATGTTAAAAATTTCTTTACGTGTATTTCGTTGTCTTTGTTTGGTTCTCGATGAGGTTTGTAGAGCTCTGTTCAACAATTTACTGTTTTCTGGTCGCGTCTGAGTTGTGAAATCATTTAACTGTAAACTATAGTGAAAAACTCTTTAGATTTTATCCTCTTTATCAGCCTGCCATAAATAACTAGAAAGATAACATTAGGTCAATCTTTTTAAATTCATAATAACTCAATAATGTTCACTTGAAACAATGAAAAGAACTCGTATCTAAAATTTGGAACTGTTTGAGGAGATTTGAGCTCATATACATGGTTATATACTATTTATACAATATCGATACATTACATATACATTTAACTATTATTGTTGTTGAAAATAATATTCATCCTCTATACAGTTGGGTAAAAGGTTCTAGAAACTAAATTTAAAAAACAAAACTAAATTTAAAAAACAGTTAAGACTAGAAACATAATAAGGTTTCTTAGCTAATGTTTCTCTTACTACGAACGGTAACAATAGCTTTATGTGCTACGAAATTAACAGTATGTTTCACGTTTTTGGTTTGTTACTTATACAAATATGTGTGGGACCCTATTAATATGAGCTAATATTAATTAAACATTAGGTGCGAATTGTTATTAAATTAAACTATAAATGTATTTAATAATTCATAGTAGATGTTTGCCATACTACATTTTTTGTTTGATAATTAATTCTTTCATAATATTATTTTTTAATTGTTGATCATTTTGAGTTATAGATAGCTATATAAAGAGTTTTTCTTTCCATAAAAATAATATTATTTTGATGTATCATACATGTTTCTCATATGTCACACACAAAACTTAATCTACACACAATAAATCAATTAATTTTGTCTTCTTTTTGCTAATTAATATGTTTTTTGTGAGTATTTGTTTGTCCTATAATTGCTCCTCTTCTATGTATTTTCGAAGTTATATTCTTGAAACTATATATATTTTCTACGCGAAGAATTTTCTAGAGAATAATTCTTATTATCATGTAGCTTATATATGGTATTTCGATGAGTGCTATTTTTAATTTGAGAACTGTATGAGTTCAACAAATAGAGATTTTGCTTGTTCGTTTTTCACAGAAGCTTAATCAAATGCTTAAATGAGAAAAAAAAGAAAAAAGAGGAAGAATAAGAACACCTTTGAGAAATGGAGTGAGTGTTAAATTCATATCGGGTTGGTTGTTCTATATTAGTTACGGGTTAGTCGAATAGAAAAATTAATGTGAAATCGATATGATGTGATTATAAATTGATCGAAGGAAATCATGCAGACTATTTGAGGTGACAAGTCTAGTGACTCGACACAAGTACAATAAGTAGTAATCTATTACAATTTATGTTTTATAACTTTCATGATTTATACATGGTTCATAAAGTAAATATATTATCAAATGTTTGGGCTAGAAAGTTTGACGTATAATAGATATAGTGAGTGTGAGTGCATGCGGGGTGTAGGTAGGCCACTTATGAGAAAGAACTTCAAGTCAGTAAAGTAGTTAACCAAACACAAGTAACAAGTTCGTCAGTCCTTCCTCCGATGCCTTCTGTTCATTTCATCATTTTGTTGTGTTGTTCTGTTCATAGGTCTGTGGGACAAGTTTTTTTACTTAGTATGATATTGAAATGGTTATGTGAGATGTTCTCACTTTTATAAGACATGTTTATTGTTGATTGAGATATGATGATCACTATTGAAAAGACTTGTTAATTATAAGTATCTCGACATATGTTTTTGGTTAAAATTTTATATAATATGATAGAACTTAAATGTCTTGACTATTTAGGAAATGCTTCTACTATTTATGAAGAAAATTATAAATGAGAGTAGACCTTGATGGATTCCGTGTAGCTAACAACATATTCGTTACACTTGGCATCTTGTATTTATCGATTACTAATACAACCCTCGCTAGTGGGAAGGTAGAACTGACATATTATTATTGATTTTCCTAAAGCAGGAACATATTGATATGAATATTTGAATCATTTATGAGGGATTCATTGTTATTGATCATATTTTTAAGTAGAAGGGGACACTTATTACATGATTCATTCTTGAAAACCCTCAAATATGAGATTTAAAATGAAAGTCTTTTACTGAAATTTACTATTTAATGGTTAAGTTGATTTTGCTTACATGTTACAACAAGATTGATTATTGTTATCATTTTCCCGAAAAGAACATTTATTTTATGATTTTACTTATCATACTAGTATGTTTTCTGTTTTTTTTTTCTCATTAAAAAAGCTGTGGTGAAGTGTTATTACTCACTGAGCTAACTTTCACTCCTCACTAATTTTTTTTACAGAGGACACAAGTGACATTGACGAGGATTTCATTAACTAGAGCTAGCAAGTTGACATTCCATGGTGATCCTCGCACTTGTTCGCGCAGGCAACAAGCTTATCTATTTGTTATGGACATTCCTTTGATATATCTCTTAGATTCGCTCCATAGTCACTTCTTTTACTAAAGTTATGAGTATTCTTTCGTTTTTTATAGACGTGTGACTAGTATTAAACTTCTTTCCATATTTTGAGATGAATTAGTATTATTGTGTGACGAATAGATTGTTAATGGATATTGCATCTTAATTTGGAGATGTTCTTAGTTGTGTTGCTGATTTCTGAAATAGAGAAAATTTAGATAGGCCCAAAAATAAGGAAAACTATGCCCGATTTTCTTTAAAATTCTGTTAACGCTTGCTTTAGGATTCTCCCCTTAGCACCGTTCGCAGTCTTAAATTGGAGACCGACATGTTTTGAGTAGGAAATAGTGCTCGCTTTGTTACTTAATTTGGTCTATTAGTATAGTCATAAATTTTAGTTTGTGTTAAAATCAGAAATCATTCGTTATTCGTTTGTCGAGAGTCAATTGAGAACACTCTATACCTTCTCAAAATTAAGTTATTATTCATTTTGAATTTACTATTTTATTTTTAAATATTTCTTCAATTAAGAAAACAAGAGAATAAGAAAAATTCTAGCTCATTCTAAAGGATTGCATATTTTAATTATCCATGATTATTAATGTCTAATCAGGGGCGGATCTACTAAGTCCTGTGGGGGTGCCATGCCACCCACACGTTTCGACGGAAACTCTATTTATATATAGGTATTTATATACACCATATTTATAAATAATAAATGTGTCACCCAGTAAACAAAAGTGTTCTCTGGTGCCAGTTGTAGGCGATCAGATTTTTGTGTCTAAGTTCGCGAGATTGAACCCCACTAATAGCTTTTTGTTTTAATTTTTTTCAACTGCAGGCAGCCTTTTTTTTTCTTTTTTTTTTTTTAACTGAAGCGTTTCTTTTTTAACCTACAAGGAGCATTCTCTTTTGCTTTTTTTATTTTTTTTTTACTTGTTAACTTATTATTATTAAGTATTAGTCATTTTAAAAAAAAAAATAAAAATTAAATATTAATCAATAATTAGTTTTTAACTAATTTAATTTAACTTTTTGACTTTTATTTTATTTGTTTAAACATAAAGAAAAGTTTTTTTTTTCTCTTCACTATTGAAACCCTGGATGTTCCTTTAAACTTTTCAACAACAAAAATCTGCCATTAATCAAAGCTTCAGCCTTCAGCCTTCAATCCGTCGCCCAATCCCGCTCACCCATTCGTCCATAAGACGAATAATTCTATATGAATCTAAAGTTGATTTAATCTGAGTCTACTAGTCATTAGAGGCGAATTCAAAATTTGAATATTTCGGTGCATCAATACTTCTTAATTTAGGTAGTTAGCGAAACTTTTACTACAATTAACGAATAATGTAGTATTTTCTTGGTGACTAATGGCTCAAATATGATCTCTAAGCTAAACTTAAAATAAAAATAATGAAATAGGGTTCTAGCTAGATTTGAATTGTATTCTCGCGAGTGGTTCCTCTGGCTTGTACCAACTACACAAGGGCACCCTTACACTTCTTATAGGTGCACTGTTGATTATACGTTTCTCAAGCACATTTTTTCGAAGTTAATGGGTGCACCCCTATCAAATCATGTGGGTCCGCCTCTGCTTGGTACCCAGTGACTCAAAATCCTAGATCCGCCTCTGTGTCTAATATGATCATTTGATGAAGATCGACGGAAAGTGCATAAATAACTGATACTATTGGAGGGATTTCTTTTTGCATAATTGGTATTGTAACTGATACTTTTGTAATGGATTTAATAGATACTTACTTTTATGATCCATATAATCATATTTCGAATTGAGTTCATCCTTATAGTAATCAAATGAATTGAGTTATCAATATTTAGGCGTAAAACTAGGAACTCAACGAGATTTTATTTTTAATTTGATGTGAAGGGGAACTGCCCATTAAGTTCTCAAGAACCATAAAGTAGCAATAACGTCTCAACATCATAAAAGGAGAAAAATTTATCAAAATAAATCAAAATTTCTATTAAGAGTTGGACCATTTATTTAATTTGTGATCAGTAGTCTTTATCATACCTTAAATAAATTATGCATGTATAAAATAAAAGTTAATGTGTTTCCTTTAATTACATATAGGTTGATTAGAACAAAAATGCATTATCAAGCTATTGAGAACCCTGAGGGGTAGCTCAGCTGGTAAAGGCCTGGGACAAAGTCTTTCAGGTCGCCGGTTCGAGCCCCAGCAGGGCCACTGGAGGCATTACAAACCGGCCGTGTCTCCAGGGCCCCGTGGAACTAACCGTGGTGGACCCGCCTTGAAACAGCGGGACCCGGTGGGTATAGTTAGTCGGGTTCGCAAAGCGACGCCCGGAAACCACGGTAAAAAAAAAAAAAAAAAGCTATTGAGAAATATAAACCTAGTAGATAGTATTTTCCCCCCAATAAATAAGTATATAATCATTCAGTTATAGAAAGATTACAAAATCTTTCAAAATTTTAGCTAAACCTAATCTCTGCCGCCGGTCATCATGGCCATGATGGACATAGGCTAGCCACCACCATCGGAAGCCAGACTAACTTTGCATATTCTATCCAATACTGGACAACCCTCAACAACAACCTTTGCCAATACAGTCAAACAAATCAAATCACCCCACAAACCAATCCTGATGAAGCAAGTTGCATACCTACATGGAGAACCAAGAATAATTTGGGAGAAGGAGGAAGTCCATCAGATGATTTTAAATGAAGAATTACAATATGCAGTAATAGGAAAAATTTCCTACTGATGGCCTGAGATACAAGACCTAAGGAGATTAATACCAAAGCAATGTGAACTAAAGGGAGAAGTAAATATTGGATTGCTGACTAACATTTTTTTTTCTCATACGAGCTACAGAGATGGAGGATTATGTCATCTTACTATCAAAACCACAGTTTTACATAACGCACCACCACTAGACCTACCCCATGCGAACTCTTAAATAGGACCCTTTATTTGATCCGGAGGAAGAAACTTTAATAGCCATCGCATAGATCTCATTCCCATCACTGCCACCAAACTTTTTTGGTAAGGAAGCAATTTTTTCAATGGCAGCTGCAGTAAGGAAACCTCTACAAGTGGATTTGGCAACAAAGAATAAGACTCAACCAATTTGTGCTAGGGTCAAAGTGGAGGTTGATTTACTGGAAGAATTCCCAAAGAGAATTAATATTGGTATGAGAAAGAAGACATGAGAAATCAAGGAGAAGTGGATTACTATCAAATATGACCACATGAGAAAATACTACAAAAACTGTAAATTACAAGGATACAATGAAGTGGAATGTTTTGTCCTTCATCCAGAATTATACCCCAAAAAAGAGGAAGATGAGGATGGGGACAAAAACAATACAAATGAGGATACCAATGAAGGAAGGGTTGTGAACAAGCATGGTGATTGGGGTCACAGTGACAACATAGATAATGGGAGAAAGGAAAATGGTGAGTTTCGGGAACAAAAGAAGAAAAGCTATTCGAAAAGAGGTAGATTACACTTTAAGGGACGAATGGAGCAGGTTTGGAACCCGAGACAAAAGCAACAAAAAGATAGAATGGTGACAGTAGCTAACAAATTTGGAACACTAGATAACAACAATGACACTGGAGTAGGAGAAGGAAACACAGGGGGTAATGATATGAAGCTAGGGGAAAATACTATTGGAGATAAGGAGCCGTATGAAGAACAACCTTCTAACATCAGGCAGAAAAAAAAAACTACTAGGGAACATAGTGAATTACAAAAGATAGAGGTAAGATCAAACAAACAACAATATAGGCAAGATGAGAACATTTTAACAGATAATCAAAAGCATAGGGTAAAAACTCCTGGTAGCAGCAACCTACATACAAAAGAAGGAACAACACAGAAGGCACATACCAGCCACAGTCAGGCAACAAGTAGAGCAGAAAATGAACAAGAGTCATCAGGTAGTGCATACTGCTGCAAAGGGGGAAATGAAGAATCATTTGGGGACACAGTGGATGGAAGAATGGAACAAGAAAACAAAAGGGTACTTACCCCACAGAAGGCACCAAAGATTCATCAATTATCTCAACTAGAGATAGACAAAAAGTTGCAAGAAGAGGAAAATGATACTATGGAAGAAATAATAGAAGACATAAGTAGAAAAGGAAATCTATCCATTGAGCAGACTGGACAACTTCAAGGCAAAAACAAAAAGGGAGTAAAACAGTAAAAAATGCTTTCATATGTAAACACAAATAGTAGGAAGGGTCCCACCTCAATATCTCAATGATTTACAAAGTACTATTCTGGAACATCAGATCTGTTAAGACTCAAAATTCTTTTGAGAGATTAATAGACTTGAACAGGAGACATTATTACTCTTACATAGCAATATTGGATCCTTTTCAAAGCCCCAATGAACTGGAAAAGTACAAGAGTAGATTGGTCATGCCTAATGCTAAGGTATACCTATCAACAAAAATATGGAGCTTTTGGAATGAAAATTGGGAAGAAGAAGATTATAAAGAAACTCTAAAACAGTTTACAATTAGTTATAAACTGAAGGACACAAGTGATAGATTCAAGGTGACAGCTATGTATGCAAGATGCAGTGCCTCAGAGAGACTAGAACTATAGGATGACCTGGAAGATATAGCATGCAATAATAACAGTCCCTGGATTGTTGGAGGAGATTTCAATTCCATCCTGGACGAATCAGAGAGAAGTTAGGTGGCCTACCAGTGACACAGAATGAAATCACTGACTTTGCACAATGTATTAGTACATGTGCATTGACTGAGATAAAGTTCACATGTAGCATCTATACCTGGTGGAATGGTAGGATACAAAAGGATAGTATTTTCAAAAGGTTAGATAGAGTCTTTG
This sequence comes from Solanum verrucosum, assembly GCF_900185275.1. Classification (NCBI taxonomy): domain Eukaryota; kingdom Viridiplantae; phylum Streptophyta; class Magnoliopsida; order Solanales; family Solanaceae; genus Solanum; species Solanum verrucosum. Next base: position 1,504,535 of record NW_026019957.1, read on the forward strand.
GTAACACTAAATTCATGAAGCTATTACCAGAAAGTGAAGTGCAACACCTAATTAAACAAGGATCAGATCATGCGCCTTTACATCTGATTTGCAACACTTGTCAGGAAATAAGAATCAAACCTTTCATATTCTTAAATTTCTGGACTAAACATCAAAGGTTTATGAACCAGGTGGATCAGAGTTAGGGTGAAGAAATTAGAGGCTCACCTTTTGCTATAGTGCAAACTAAGCTGAAAAGACTGAAGTCAGTGTTAGCAAAATAGAGTAAGGAAACGTTTGGAAATTTTTTTCAAAAGATTGCCACACTGGAAGATGTGATCAAAATGAAGGAAATCCAACTGGAAGTTTCTCCAACAGAGGAAAATATGGCAGATTTGAATAAAGCCAATGTAGAGTTGAAAAGATATTTGAATATTAAGGAAGAATACTGGAAACAAAAGGCGGGGATAAGATGGTTTAAAGATAGGGAGAGGAACACCAAATTCTTCCACTCATATGTCAAAGGGAGAAGGAAAAAGCTAATTATCTCAGAGATAACAACCTAGCAAGGTAACAAGATTACATCCACTCATAATATTGGAGAGGAAGTTGTGGGGGTATTCATGATCAGCTCAAAGAAGATTAGGAGTTAGAAGATTATTCCCTGCTGCAAATATTCCTACTTTGATCAAGGCAGAGCAGAATGAGGAAATTGAGAGGCTACCAACAGAAGATGAAGTTAAAAGAGTGATTTTCTCTCTTAATGGAGATAGTTCAAGTGGACTAGATGGATTTTCAGGACAATTCTTCCAAAGCTGCTGGAACATAATTGGGGAAGACATCACCAACATGGTCAGAGCCTTTTTCAGTGGTCAAGAACTACCAAGGTACATCACACATACCAATCTTGCACTAATTCTTAAAAAGGAAAGTATAGGAACTTTTGGTGATCTGAGACCAATAAATTTAAGTACTTTTGCCAACAAAATCATCTCAAAGGTAGTACAGGAGAAAATGGTAATTGTTCTACCAGAGATCATTTCAACAAACCAAACAAGTTTTGTAAGGGGGAGGAGCATCACTGAGAATGTTTTATTAGCTCGGGAAATAATCAAGGATATTCACAGAAGGGACAAGTTACACAATGTTGTGGTAAAACTAGTCATGGCAAAGGCATATGATAAAGTCTCTTGGAAGTATCTTCTCAAAGTATTAAGGTGTTTTGGATTTTCTGAAAGAATCATAGATGTGGTGATAAGGTTAATCAACAATAATTGGTATTCAATACTTGTGAATGGACAATTTTCTATTTTTTTCCAGTCTTCTAAAGGTCTTAAACAAAGTGACCCTCTATCACCTACATTGTTTATAATTGCAGCAGAAGTCTTATCAATGAGCCTGAATAAATTATTTGAAGATCAGGAGTTCAGGGGATATGTGTTAGGGTTTTACCCTGATTTTCTTATCATAATTTAAGATTTATTTTTCCTTAAAGAAAAGACAAACATTACCATAAATGTTTTTACTTTTCATGAAAGGAAAATATAATATTCTTTCATATTTGGTTTATTCTTTCCTTTTAGGAAAAAGTTTTGGAGTAGCTAGTCCTTTTCTAGTAAGAAAAGGTTTTAGGACTCTATAAATATAGGTTTGTTTCTTCTAACACAATAACAATACCATCCACAATGTAGTCGTTTAAGAGCCTTGTTTATGGGGAGATTTATTCTCTCTAAAGTTTCAATATTTTTCTTTATATTAGTTTTGATATAATAATATTTTGATGTTTTAGTATAAGTTTTTTGTTATCTGATTTATCAACTATATGATTTGCAAATTATAAGCTTCCGCATGACGTCTTAATCACCCTTCTTAACCCAACAAGTGGTATCAGAGCACATGGTCCAACGATCCCATCGTCCGCCGGTCCTATGGTTCAATGAGGTTGAAGATAGGCTCAAGATGGTTTCAAATCAATTTGTAATCAACGTGATGATAATTAAGATTTTTGTGCTACTACATGTGGAGAAAAATTTCAAATATATTTTCAACAATATCCTGCTGCTCCATCCTTTAAAACAAAATCAATTTTCAACCCATGATTACTTTAACTCATGGGCTCCAACTTTCAACCCCTGCAAACTTTTAATGTTGGGGCTCCACTTTTAACTCGTGCATCTTACTTTTAACGCATGAACTTCACTTTTAACTCATGTATATTACTTTTAACGCATGAGCTTCACTTTTAACTCATGCATATTACTTTTAACGTGTGAGCTCCACTTTCAACCCTATTCATAATTTTTAACACAAGGCTTTTTTTAAATCATGGTAAGCAGCAATGTACACGAAGATTTTGTGAAAAACGAAGATATCATGCATGTGAAGAAGACAGATCAAGCTTTGTCAAGAAAATTCAGCCAAAAGGGGAGATTTGTTAGGGTTTTGCCCTAATTTTCTTACCGTAATTTAAGATTTATTTTTCCTTAAAGAAAAGACAAAACATTACCATAAATGGTTTTACTTTTCCTGAAAGAAAAATATAATATTCTTTCATATTTGATTTATTTTTTTCTTTTAGGAAAATGTTTTGGAGTAGCTAGTCCTTCTCTAGTAAGAAAAGGTTTAGGAATCTATAAATATAGGTTTGTTTCTTCTAAAAAAATAACAATAACATCCACAATGTAGTCGTTTAAGAATCTTGTTTATGGGAGATTTATTCTCTCTAAAATTTCAATGTTTTTCTTTATATTCGTTTTGATATAATAATATTTTGATGTTTTAGTATACGTTTTTTGTTATCTGATTTATCAACTATATGATTTGCAAATTGTAAGCTTCCGCATGACGCCCTAATCACCCTTCATAACCCAACAATATGGAATGCCTAAATGGAGTCAAAAAATAAATCACTTGTCATATGCAGATGTCACTATTCTTTTTTATTCTGGACAACCAACTTCTATGAGGAACATGATGAAGATTCTAAGGAGATATGAATTAGTGTTTGGGCAATTGATAAAGTTATACAAGAGCTTGGTGTATCTATATGAGTAAGCTATCAAATTAGGAAGATAACAAGAATAAGAATGGGTTCCTTCCCTTTTCCTTATTTGGGTTGCCCCATGTTCTATGGAAGAAAGAACAAGTCACATTTTGAGGGGTTAGTACCAAATGTGGCAAAAAGAATTCATTCATGGCAGAATAGACTTTTATCTTTTGGGGGAAGACAAGTCCTAATTTCACATGTATTACAGTCAATGCCTATCTATGTGCTCTCATCTGTGAATCCTCCAAAGGGGGTCATTAACCAGTTACGTAAGTTGTTTGCCAAATTCTTTTGGGGAAATTCTACTGGGTCAAATAACAAACATTGGGTATCTTGGGAGAACATGTGCTACCCTAAATCAGAAGGAGGCCTGGGATTCAGATCATTACAAGATATGTCAGGAGCTTTGTTTGCAAAATTATGGTGGAACTTCATAACCTCAACATCCTCCTTGTGAAGTACATACATGTGGAATAAGTATTGTAAAAAGGTTCACCCAACAGTGGCAAAAGGGAAAGGACACCATATGTGTGGAGAAAAATGAATGCAATAAGGGAAAAGATTGAACATAATATATGGTGGCAGGTGAAAGAAGGAAATTCAAGCTTTTGATTTGACAACTGGACAAAACAGGAAGATTTATAGATTTATACTTTATAGAGGGAGAAAATGCTATTGAAGAAGAAATAGAGATCAAGGAATTTATGTTAAATGGAAGTTAGAATGAAACAAAGCTACTGCAAAATTGTCCTAAGAGATGACTGGTTACATAATGGAAAACATAACCCCCCTCCCCCCAATAATTGAGAATCGATGTGATAGACCTTGGTGGATAGGAAATACTCAAGGTAGTTTCACAGTTAAATCTGCATGGCATTTATTGAGACAGAAGAGGGAATGCAGAAGAGACTATGAGTTTATATGGTGTAAAAGACTTTCTTTTAAGGTGAATTTCTTCTTATGGAGGGTATGGAATAGGAAAATAGCTTCAGATGACAACCTCAAAAGAATGCATATTCCAATTGTTTCGGGATGTTGGTGTTGTGAAACAAAAAAGGAGGAAACTATTTCACATCTTTTTTAAACAACCCTTATAGCCACTAGGCTATTGAGGCAGTTTGCTAGTTTTGTAGGTATAAACATTATTGGAATGCACCTTCAACAACTTATTATCACTTGGTGGAAACAAGATAATTCACCAAAGCTAAAAGTGATATATCAAGCTATGCCAAAAATCATAATGTGGACACTTTGGAAGAGAAGAAACAACAAAAAGTATGGAGGAAATACTACATACAACACAATGGTGGAACAAGTTCAGGACTTGGTGAGAAAGTTCGTGAAGATTAAATACCCATGAATCAGAAATCGGAAAGAAGGGAGTGGATTGCCATTATAAGCAAACTGAAAGATTACAGACCTCAGGTGCATTATCACAGTGTAACATGGAGTCCACCTGAAGAAGGAAATTTGAAATGTAACACCGACGAAGCCTGTAGAGGAAACCCAAGAATGGGATCATATAGTTTTTGACTAAGAAACCACACAGGAGATCTAGTGTTTGCTAAGGCTAGGGGCATAAGGATGACAACCAACACAGAAGCAGAAGCACTAGCCATTTATGAGTCATTGAACCACTGCTATAAAAATGGCTGTCGACAAGTCATTATAGAGACTGATTCACTGGCGGTAAAAAAGTATAGCATTGGAGAGTTCCATGGGAGATGATGGAAATGATTGAAGAAATAAGGCAGAAACTACAACAACTAAGCACTCAAATCACTCACATTTACAGCGAAGGAAACATGGTTGCGGATGTGCTAGCTAATAAAGTCATGGAGACACAAACAACAGTAGAATATCATAGTTTTCAAGAGTTACCAAGCAAAATCAGAAAGCACATAAACAAATCAATTCCCAAATCTGAGGATAAGGAATAGAGCAATAAAGATGCAACATCAATATTCATGACATCAAGAAAACAATTATTGTTGAAGAAGGAAAGCAACAATTGCAAAGGAAACAAGAAGCTATAAGAGACCTTGAATCTGGAACATCGAGCTAATCTAAGCTGGAACTCGACAACAGACGCTGGATCTGGAGTTTTCGACATCCTGCAATGGAAATAACATCATTTCAAAGATGATGAAGAAGAATCGTGGGACAGAAGAAACTTACCTTCAACATAGTTTCAACACTTTCCGACAGAGTTGAAGGAAGATGAATGGTCAGAAGATACAAATAGATTTTAGGAGTTCATTTCTAATTTTAATTTTCATTTTTAGGGCCACTGGCTGGACCTTTATTTGAATTGGGTTGTAGCCAAAGAGTTTAATAAAATCGGTCCAATTTAATTAAAAAAAGAAAGAAATATAAACTTATATATTAAATGACTTATTTAATGGTACAAGAATAATACATAGAGATTTTGAAAATAATATCAATAATAATAATAATAATAATATTTTCAGTGTAATTTCATAAGTGTTGTATGAGAATGACATGATGTACGAAAACTAATATCTCTATCTTTGTAAGGTAGAGAGGTTGTTTTAAATATAACTTCAACTCATAAGAACAATTATTGAAACATAATTACAAGAATAATATGACAACAAAATAACAATAATAAAAAAGAAATAAAAAAATTACGATAGTAAAGAGGGAAGATAGACACGACCAATGAAGGAACAAGTAACAATTAATAAAACAAACAAGTAAAAAACATTACATACATAATACTAAATCATATTAATACTAATAAATAAAGAAGTAGTAGAATAGACTAATATAACCCCTACCCCCACCCCGACTCTTCCCTTTAAAATTGTTATAATACTTGGCTACGTACAAAACTTCTACCCTAAATTTGAACCTTCAAATCTTTCTATCTATAGAATCATGTCCTCAATCAATTGAATCAAACAGTAAAGGCTGACTCATTTAATGTTGGGAAAAGGATCAATAATACCCCTCAACTTTATTTTATTGGTTGACTATACCCTTGCCGTTAAAACGAAGTTATTTTTACCCTCGCCATTACTAATCTCATCATTTATGCCCCTCAATTGGATGGAAAGCCCCAAATTGACTTAAATTACCCAATTTGATTAAAATAACCCGATTTTCTCTTTTAATCATAACCCGACCCGCTAAACTAAATGAATTCATACCAAATTAAAACCCCTAAACCCATGGCCAACCCATCTAATTTCATGACCAAATTTTTTTAACCCATTCTCAGAATAACATTTTTTAGGGCTAAAGAATTTCTAAATCCCCTCTATAATTCTGTAGATAATCTAATTATAGATGGTCGTCGTTGAGGTGAAGAATTTTGGTAGGTCGAGCTCATCTTCCAGTTTCGATTTGGATTCACCAGTATCATTGAGCATTTCTCCACTGGTGAATTTGAGTCCAAAAAATTCACAACCCAAGTCACCGGAACTACTTGTTGTTTGTACTACTCCTCTACCTCAGTATCCCTTTTTTTCGTCTTCACCGCTAGAAAATTTTGTACCGATAATGATCATTAACGGGAATCTTATTCACCATCTCCGCCTAGTGCATCATCCCCGGAGAGATATTCAAGCATAAGTATTGACTCATCACCCAGAATTTCTGATGTTTGGGATCAGAATGTTGATTCTCCGATGAGAATCAACAATTACATACAACAGAATGCATCAGTTTCAGTTTCAGTTCCACCACCACCACCACCACCGCCTCTTTTGATTAGTATTTCGGCTTGTGTACGATCTCCACCACCACCATTTAAAAATTGGGTGATTCCAAAAACTCCAACACCACCAATTTCAAAGCCTCCAGTTCTTGTAACTCCGTTAAGACCCATAGAACTTAAGAGTCCAATGCTGATTTGAGTTTTCTTGTAATAAGCAACCTATTGAGAAGAATGAGCAGAGTAAAGTAGGCTTATCAAGTGATACTTATGAAAACAACGAGGGAACTCCAAAACCAAAGTTGAAGACTTTGCATTGGGATAAAGTAAGCTAGTTCTGATCAGGAAAGAGTGTGATATCAACTGAAATCAAGTTCGTTTAAGTAGGAAGTTTTTTGGGTCAGGAGATTAGAGGGGTCGAGTATGGGTTTAAAATGGAAATGGGTCATTTAAAATAGTTTGGGTAATTTAAGTCAATTTGGGGCTTTCCATCCAATTGAGGGGCATAAATGATGAGATTAGTAACGACGAGGGTAAAAATAACTTCGTTTTAACAGTAAGGGTATAGTCAATCAATAAAATAAAATTGAGGGGTATTTTTGACCCTTTTCCCTTTAATGTTTGAATGATCAATATTCATTTTTTTTTAAATCTACTCTTTTATTTTTTTATCTTTACATAATTAGATATTTAGAAAAGTTATATTGTTTATATTGCACGGAGCAAGTTTACTAGTTCTATAGATATGATGTGTGTGGTAGAGAATTTAGCTAATTGAATTTTAATTGATATATATGGTATGGTGTGTGTGTGTGATGAGTATTAAATAGGAGAGTTCTGAACTTTATCAATTCATAAGGCTCAAATATTTTATAAAGAGCAATCAAGAGAAAATGGTCCAAACCCCCCCCCCCCCAATCTATACCCGAAATCCCAACTACACACTTATTTATTACGAAAGTCCTATTACCCCCTTACACTATTTTGAGGTAGAATTATTTGCTCCCTGAATGATGAGGTGGCAAAGAAAGTGTAATTCACATTCTTTGAGAGAGTGAGAGGTAAAAAATAATAATTAAAACTTTAATTTTAAAAGTATTTCATAAATTTTATATTATTATTTTTTGATTCTTCAAAAATCTTTATGTTCCTTTTAAAAAATATCTTTTTATCGTCTTTCTTCTTCTCTTCACCAAAGCTACGTCGGCTTGCGGCTCTGCTCTACCACCTGATCGCCGCCCTCACCAACCTTTCATCAATAAGTTAACTTTCATTCTCAAATCACAAATTTCTCACAGTAAATTCACTTCTCATCAATGTGACAAATTGACAATAACTCAAAATCAAAATCGAAAGTCATTGGCGGCGGCTCTGCTCCACCACCAGGTTACCGCCCTCACCGAGCTCTAATCATTAAGTTCACTTTCATTCTCAAATCACAAATTTTCATAGTAAATTCACTTCTCATCAGTGTGAAAAATTGACAAGAACTCAAAATCGAAATCGAAAGTCAAGAGGATCGAACTTTAGAGTCATTAATGGAGAAAAATTCATTAAGTAACAGATCCATCAATGGAGAAGAATTCATCAATGAAATCATTAGGTAACAAACCCATTAATGGAAAAGACCCAATAATCGAAATGGGTTGCTCAACATTGTTAAATTCTAGCTTCAATAGAGAGCATCAAAATTTTGCTAGTGTTCATAACTTCGGTGAAACTCGAAGAAGATGGTGGCAGTCATAGAATGTATCCCCAAATCTAGAAAATCAATTGTCAAGATCAAAGAAAAAGAGGAATGGAAAAGGAAAGTAAATCAAAGAAAAAGAGGAATGGAAAAAGGAAGGTAAAAGAGAAAGATGGAAATATAGATGAAAAATAATTGCATAATAAATTTTTCAAAAAAAAAGGTAATATTACGTGGCAGGCGCGTGCAATTCACAATTTTATATAAATCTGGTTGTGTGTTTTTAAGGAGGTATATATTATACTTTTAAAATGTTCAGGGGGTAATAGGACTCCCGTAATGAATAAGTGTGTAGTTGAGATTTCAGGTATAGATTGGGAGGGTTTTAGACCATTTTCTCGAGCAATCAATGATAATTATATCAATAAAAAATTGATAATGTTATCTTGGAGAACATATGGAGAAAAATTATCAAATATTCCTACTTTGTTGTTTTCCTTGTCCTTGAGATATGTCACCATGCAATTTTTTCTATACTCTATTTTAGGAGATGTTCTAATCATTTTAATAAACTTATTTTTAGATTACTAATAATTATTTTATTTACAAAATTTAGTCTTTTTTATTTATATGTAATGATTAGATTTTTTAAAAAAAAATACATATCGTAAATTCAATGACAATTATTTTGACCACGCAAAACACAAATAAATTTACTAATTATATATATATATATATAAATCAAATTTAATATGTAAAGTATGGTGTGTGTGAGAGAGAGAGTGAGAGAGAGATTAATATTAAATAGTTGAGGTTCCAGAATTTTTATCAACTCAAAAATAAAAAACAACAATGCTCTAATACATAAGAAAGATTAATAAACCTTGAGAAACTAATTATGTCAATAAGATCATGATAACGTCAATTTCGAATAACATAGAATGAAAACTTATTACGGTGTCACGCTCCAACCCACCGCGTCGTGCGGAAACCTACTCTAACACCTAGATAGGAAAACTTTTACCACGCAAGGTTAAAACAGGCAATACGAAAATAAACAAAATATTGCAAAGTTCATTTAATACCTTAAATATATTTCATACCATTTTTCAATTATAAATATAACCTAGGTCCTGGGTTTTTGGTGATTGGATCACTTTGGGTCTTTGCTCTTTAATTAGCCTTTAATTAATTAGGTTTAAAATTAGTAGATACTTTGTCAAACAATACGACGAAATCTATGTAAGCATTCACATTAAATGTTTAAGATCAAACAATACGACAACAAGATTTTATATTCTTGACTTCTTTATGAAGAATTGAAGTACTTCTTCAAGAACAAACTTGCGAAAGAAATATTTTAATAATAGTACATTTTGAAATGATATTTTAAAAGTAATTTTTTTAAAAAATTAACTGAATCGTACCAATAATGAAGAGAAACTAATAGTCCGATATGACTAGGATGATTTTAGAAAATCTAATTTTTGTTATATAATATAAAATACCCAAAAAAAATTGAGATGATATATATATTTTTTAAAATAACTGATCGTCCCATTGACTCCCCTACATTATATCATAATATTAAGATTTATCTATTGATTTAGAAAATCTATTATATTATATCACTTTCTTAGTTGGCAAATTTACTTTCCAAGTCTCCCACCCGATGATATAATTTTTTTTAAATAACCGACTGTCTTATTGATACCCCTACATTATATCATAATATTAAGATTTATCTATTAATTTGGACAATCTATTATATTAAATCACTTTCTTAGTTGACAAATTTACTTTCCAAGTCCCCAATCCCCACCCCACCTCCAACCCTTTATATGTTTCCCTCTCATTTCGAAATCCTTCTATCTGTTAGAAGCATCTGCAGAACTCCCAAGCAGAAAAAACATTCAACTTATTTTCTCAAAATCTCCAAATTCTTTTTAATGTTCAAATCTTTACAAAGAAAAACACAAAATTTGATTCTTCTTCTGGATTTCATTTTCAAAGAAAAAATCATTTTTTTGTATCTATTGTTTTTCTCATCATTTCAAAGTATACCCTTTTCTTGAAATTCCTAAAAATCATTCTTTTACATTTTAATTTGAATTTTCAAAAAAATTTATCTATCAGAAACCCTTTATGAACCTAGAGTTCTCATACCTCCACTCTTGATTTCTCTCTAGTTTTTGTTGTTTTCTTACTTCTCAATGAAAAAAATAAATACAGAGAATGGACAAACATCACCTGATCACAATGCTTTGAAATCCCAAGAAATTGGGAAAAACAATGTTGATTTTTCATTAGTAAAAATTGAAGTTGAAGAAGAATCAAAAGAAAAAGATTCAAGTTTGAATGAATGGTCACCTGTTCGGGTTGAATCCAATTCATTGATCATTAGTGTTGATTCTGATTCAATGGGCTATATTGTTTCTTCTGATAGTAATGAGCTTTCATATTCGGGTTGGGCTGAATGGTCTCCTTTAACAGTTGTACCTATTTCTTCAATTGAGCCCGAAAATTTCAAAGAGACGGTTGAAAAAACTAGGCCTATTGAGAATAAGCCTTCTAAAATGGTGGTATGATTCCAACTTTTAGCCTCTTTTAAGTTATACAATTTACATTTTTAGCCTATGTTATGACATTTTAATCCTTAATCAATCAACTATTAAGTGAAATGGTGCGGGTTAGCCACTATTAATCTCTTTCAAGTGATACAATTTATAATTTTAGCCTATTCATATGATATCTTTATCAATCAACTTGGCCTATTCTTATGACATCTTTATCAATCAACTATATAGATAAATAGTGCAGGCTAACCATTTTTCATATCTTTTCGAGTGATACAATTTACTGTGAAATAACATGGGCTAACCATTTTTAACTCTTTCAAGTGATACAACTTATACTTTTAGCCTATTTTTATTACATCTTAATCAATCAACTATTGTAGTAAATTAGCCGGGTCTAGCCCCTTTTAAGTTTTTCCAAATGATACAATTTTAGCCTATTTTTATGACATCTTAATCGATAATCTATTGTAGTAAATTAGCCAGGGCTAGCCACTTTTATGTTATTTCAAATGATGCAATTTTAGCTTATTTTTATGGCATCTTAATCAATCAACTATCTAGTAAAATATATAGGGTGGGGCCTAACCACTTTTCAGCTCGACAATTGAGAACTAGCTAGTCACTATTACAATAAAATTTTCAATTTACAAAATAGCCACTTTTAAGTGTGGGGTTAACCAATATTAGGTAGATATTGAGATATCATACATTACTAAGCAATCTCTATTGTGTGTATTCTATATATTAACTCTTGTTGTTTCTAGTGCTTATGTTATTGTTTGTTTTTAGGGAGTTGGCCTATGTAACTTAGGCAACACATGTTTTCTAAATGCGGTTGTGCAATCTTTTATGCACACCGTAGTGTTTCTTGAGTTACTAGCATCGATTGATCATGTATCACCATGTGATAGTAAGTATTAACTTAGAATTTATTTTTAGTTTGATCCATTTTGAATGGTTTTTACCTTAGTTGATTCATCTCATTTCTTGTTGCAGATCACACAGTCGAATTTCGTGTAGTTTGCATGATTCAAGATCTAGTTGACCTTTCTATGGCTGGTGCCTTTGATTATGTCTTGCCGAAAAAAATTGTTAGCCACTTGAGAGGTATGTTTTATCATATCTTGTTTGTGATTTAACATGAGAGATATCACTCATCTTGCACACACACATGGAAATGGGTGGATTAACGTAAACCTATGCTCCCGTCTCTAAACCATTTATAGTTAACCCTAGTAATTTATTTATTTCATTTTGAAGTTTACTTTAGTTTTAAATCAAGGATTGAAATAACATTCTCATCAATGAAGTACATGAAAAATTTGCATAATATGATCATTTTTAAAGTACAAAAACTCATCGAGGACAATTGTAAAATAGTTATAGTATAGTATTGATTATAGTTTGATCGTCAACTTGAGCTTTGTGCCTCTGTGCCAACTATGTACCTTACATTTCTTTGTATTCCTTAACTTTGTCAAAATATCAGATTTTTCACCCGATTTCGATTGGTATCAACAAGAAGATGCACATGAATTCTTACAGTGCTTTTTCAATAAACTCGAATATTGTTGTTACAATCTAGAACCACAAGACAACATTGTGAAGGAGGCCCTTGGTGGTCATTTACATGTTTTTTATCTCGATTTTTTTCATTTTTCAAATTGATGTGTAATTCTTTTACTTGAGTCGAGGGCTATCAAAAACATCCTCTCTACCTCCCAAGGTAGGGGTACGATATGCGTACACTCTGTCACACACGAGCCTTTAATCGACATAAGCTTAGAGATTGAGGACATTGACAATGTACTAGCAGCACTAGAGTCTTTCACTAAAATCGAAAAAAATGAGTTTTCTTGTGAAAAGTGCAAGACACAAGGGCCATTTGAGAAGCAGCTCATCGCTGATCGTGCCCCTTCTGTTGTTGCCCTACATTTGAAGAGATTCAAAAATAACGGAATAGTTGTTCAGAAGGTGGACAAGCATGTTTCATTTCCGCTGGAATTGGACATGCTTCTTTATACCAACAAAATCAATAATGTGAGTATCTTTATTTGGACTTTACGTGAATTTTATCTTTTGTTAGCAGTTACATGATGTTGTTTCAATTTTTTTTCTTTTCTCAATAGGAAGAAATGAAATATGATCTCTACGCAATTACAGTGCATTCCGGACCTTCAATATCTTCAGGACATTATTACAGCTTCATTCGTTGTGCTCCAAATGAATGGTACAAATTTAATGACGAGCAAGTTTATTGGAAAATAGTAGAATTTCCTTAATTTGTTAGAAACATTTTGAGTTTACGACAACTAACTTGATATTTTGTTTGATTTTGTCCTAGGTTGTTTTTGTTGAAGAAGATTTTGTTTTAGCACAAGAGGCCTATATTATGTTTTATGCAAGGAGAAGCACTCTATGGTTTTCAGATTATATCCAAATCCATAGGGCCTTCGTAAATCTGATTATCCCCACAACTTCTACGTGCATTCCAAATAATCATGCTTCGATGTTGGTGAATTCAATAATGTTGCAGATGATACAAATATGAAGCATGAACTCAACAAGATTGAGGAGGATGATTCCCCTGGTAAACTCATCTTCTATTTCTATTTCTGTATTTCCTTTATTTTAAATTGAGGGTCTATCGAAAATAACATTAATATCTCAACCAAGTAGATTAAGGTTCACTAGCACAAATTCAATTTCTTTTTTTATTCAAGTTAAACATATGTTCAAACTTCAAACACAACATGTGAATACATATTTTTTTTTTTCAACTTCAATCAAATTTTGTTCAAACAACTACTAACTATTTCTTTTTTAACATTAGCAGATCAGGAATATTCCAAAGATCAATTGCAGGACATGAAAATAAAGCACGTGTGTTCAAGAGATGAAGAATTCATGGATGCATTGCATGACGGCTCACATGTAAGTTTTGTGAATGAAAAGAAGAGGAAGCTGGAAGATTCTCCGAGTAGAGACGATTGAAGTTCAACTAGCTAGTAGTTGTCGATCAAGCCTTGGCTCTGCAGGTTTACCTTATTAATGGCTAGTAGTAGCAACAACAAAATGAGTAATTTGAACTCATAGAATAGTCTTTTTAATATAATGCTTTGGGTTCCCATAGGCGAATTCAAAATTTTGAGTTAATGGATTCAAAGATAGAAATGATATCTTATTGGATTTTGGATGAATTATTTATAAAAAATGGTTTTTATTTGGTGTTTGAATATCTTTCCCTTGGACTTGTGAATGAAAGAGTTTTGAGTAGTTATTGTATTCTATTGAATCTGTAATTAGAATGCTACTCATGTCCAGTTAGGTCTCAATGTGTGTTCGGCATGAAAGGAAAAATGTTTTATAATTTTTCATGTTCGGTTGGTCAAATATTTTGAAAAATATTTTCTCTAGGAAAACAAACTCCTTAAAAATGAGGAATCTGGTGACTTCCCTAATGAAAGTAGAGAATTTTTGAAAAAAAAAATTCATGAAAAACATTTTCCTTTCGTATCGAGAAACATCCACAATGTACTACTCTTGAACTGGCCTAAGTAGTTTTTGGATATCTTGTTTAGTTTATTATGTATCTATGCATTAATGTTGCAACTTGCTAAATTATGTAATACTACATTTTCTAGTTGTTGTACTTTACTGTAAACAACATATTTAGTGTAATGTGACAATGATATAACGTGCCGATGGTATGGATAGGAGAGGATGGTGTGTATGTAGCTTTATATCTATATTGAGCAAGATACAGACTATTTCTGGTAGATTGTGCAAAAGATATCAAGAGTAAATTAAAGTATGTAAAGCAAATACAGTAATGAAGATTGAAGTCGTACTGAAATGGAGAATAGAACCATGAAGATAAATAATATGATAATTGAAGCCAAAGACGCAACAAGTAATACTAAAATTGAAGAATAAGATTGTATATACGAGAGTAGGAATAATAATAATAATAATAATAATAATAATAATAATAATTACGATAAGGAAACTAGGTAATGCTCGAAACTGATTTGGATACGTTTTACCCGAGTCAAAAGTTCTCTATCGGAAACAACCTCTCTATCTTTGCAAGGTAATCAAGTTTGTCTAACCATCTATTAATCGAATTTATTGATTTGAATAGTCTAGACTCCATTCGTAGGGGTAGGGTTAGTTAAAGCCTTGAAGGGGAAAATACTCCATATTCAATATTTCTCAATTTTCAGAAATCTAACACAAAATCCTGTTTTGGTTGCCATGGAATCGACCCGTGAATAAGGTAAACCCAATGAAAACCTAAAAATTACAGGTACAACATAAGATAGAAGACAATCCAAAAAATGAAGGCTCAACCAACTCATGGAAAATGTGAGATCGTCAATAGGTTGCTTCTTTGTACGCCGCGATCAAAATAAAATGGTAAGAAGTCATAATGAATAGTCACAATCGAAGGTTGGCTCTAATCGATAAACTCTAATTAAAGTCGATCGAGTTCCATCCATCTCACCATATTCTATATATAATTGTCATGATCACAATATTAATAACGATATGATATGTGCGTTTATTTTTCTACGCTAAAAAAGACAACACCTTGCATGTGCTATGGCTGAATTTTATTTGCTTTGATTTCTCTCAAGTTGTTATCAATTAAATATTGTCCACATTTTGATATTTATCTACAAATTAGTAATTAATATTAGCAAACTCCAAAAAAATGGTCACAATCACAAAGTCTGTATGGATTAATTTGTGAATTTTTACAAATAGTAAAAGATAAATAATTGTTCTCTTTACATAATATAAATGTTGAATTACTGCATATATCAGAGCTTGAATAATATAAGTATATTTTACCTTCACTAGAATTTCAATGCATGAACTCAACACTCGTATAATTTCTTTTTTTGATAGTTATGATATCTGAGTTGATTTGGATACTTCATCTTATAGTAGGAGACAATAATTGTTATCTCCAACTAACATAAAAATCGAATAACCATACTATCAAAGCTTGAATAGTAAACATATTTTTACATTCATTAGAATTTGGATGTGTAAACTCAATGTCCATGCAATTATTTTTCTTTTTTTCTTTTATAATAATAGTAATGTTTAAACTAGCTTGCGAATTTCGACTAATAATAGAAGATAATAATTATACTATCTTTCATTAGTATAAATATTGAATAACTCTGATTATCAAAGTTTGAATACTAAACATATATATTTTTACCTTCACTAAAATTTAAATGTATGAACTCAATTGTCATACAATTTCCTTTTTTGATAATCATGATTTGGTGTTTGAATTAGCTTGTGAATCATTAACATAAATATCGAATTATTTTTTCGTATAAATATTTTTACCTCTATACAATTAGCCACGGTTCTTTTAACTAACCAATTTCGGAGCTCTAGACGATTGCCGGAAAACCTTCATCGGACTTACCAAATACCATCCCTTCAACTTCTCCGGCGAGCAATTTACATCATTTCCGCCGGATACTGACGTCACCGCCACATTCACCGATCTCGATCTCATCACCGTCGTTATCGCGAATTCCTTAATCCTCGTATCATTGCAGTAGTATGCTTTCGATTCCGATTCGTTCTCTTTCCCTCTCTTCCTTAACTTAAACATCCACCAGAACGATGCCGTTTTGTTACTTTTCTCACTCTCCGTCTTCCTTCTCCGATCACCGGAATCAACATTTCGCGATTTTAGAAACGGAATTCCGACGGATTTTGATCTACATAACTCCGTCTCGCTGCTGCCGTCTTCTTCGCCGGTTTTGTTACTCTTCTCATTCTCCGTCGTCTTTCTTCGGTCACCGGAATCAACATTTCGCGATTTCAGAAACGGAATCCCGACGGATTTCGATCTACATAACTCCATCTCGCCGCCGTCTCCGATTTTGCAACACTTCTCACTCTCCGTCTGGTTCCTCCGGCTGCTAGAATTAACATTTCGTGATTTCAAAAACGGAATTCCTACAGATTTTGATCTACAGAACTCCGGTTCCTCGCCGTTGATTTTGCCGGAGGATGAAGACAACGACGTCGTAGATGCGGCGCAGTTAGAGGAGCAAGGGCGCACTTTAGCACAGATAGGGCAAAGTTCGGAAAGTCGATCCCGGAGACAAATTGAACAAACTCCGGTAGTAGTTCGCCGTTTCTTCGAAGGGTGTTTTGGACATTTCCATGCTTCTTCTTCATTGTAGTACGCCATTTCTGTAAGTCTCTCTTTTTTTTTCCCCTCTTCTTATTTTCTCGTAAGTAATTCTCAAATTTCATAACAGCTCTTTCTAAATATATATATATAATCGGTGCGTTGCGCGGTTATTATTAAAATAAACTATATTGTTGAGGTGTTTGGTGTGTGTGAATAAAAACTTAACGCGGATAAGGAAAATGAAAATGAAAATGACGTGTTGAATGCATGCGTAGCCGTCTCATATCTATTTGTTGAATTGTTGTAAAGACTTTTACTATACTATAATTAATAATATAATTTGAACACGTTCAAGATTTAGCGTAGGTAAAAAGAAAAATAGTAGGTGAGTTCTTTTGTTGTTTATTTCAATTTTGGTAGGATATAAATATGTAGAGTTTGTGCGTATGAGAAATAATAAATATGTGATTAAATAATTGACGTATAATCAACATTGTAATCATATAGAAGTTATTTTGAGTTATTATTTTGGTAAATATAGTGTTTTAGACAAGTTTGTAGTTTGCATGCACCTCAATTAATTAGGATGTTCAAACCATTCAAATTGAATATGAAAATTTTAGTTTATCCTTTTGATTTTCGAATAAAAGAAATTACAATCTAAATTAAGCCTAGATCATGTAATTTACTACTATGTTTTTACTAGAATTTAAAAATTAATCTTCCATTATTTTCACTTGAACATCATTAATCAACTTTTAAAACAAATTTATTTTTGAATGCTCATTTCTATTAATATGTTATAAAACTTGAGTTCAAATCTCATGTACTGACGATATAAAAATCATTAATTTACTTAAAAGGTAAATCATAGGTAAAATATCTACACTAAAAAAACAAGTGTCCCCTAGGAAACAATAAAAATATCTACACTGAAAATGAATTGGTAATAATCTAAAAGGTAAGTGCATAAAACTAAAAACTCAAAGTGAAATGAATACATAGTAAATGTTTTTTAATTTTTTTTTGTTTCTCATTTCAATGTTCAATATTCGTATTGAGATTTGAGTAAATTAAAGTTTAAATATTATTGGGTCCATTTTGAAGGGGGCAACGTGATTTTTTCCATTTCTAAACTCAAATCTATTATCGCTGATAAATATTTTTTTAAAAAAAAAATCAAACCATTCCACCACCATTGATATCGATATGGGAAAGATCATAATCGAATACCAAATAAATTAATGCAAGGGGCAGTACACATTGACTTCTTCACATGCAAAAATTGACTCTTCGAAAGTGATAATACTAAAGAAATCTATTGTAAGATTTTGTATTACTAATAATTGGAAAAGAAAAGAAAAAGTTTTTTGAATTTGACCATACCATTTCTAGGTTAAAGTTTTTTTTAATTATTATTAATACACAGATTGATTTTTCTATGATTAAAAAAAAAAACATTGGAGCCGACATCTTAATAGTAATAACAATCATTCTTTATAAAAATATTTTACTATGACACTTGAGTTTCAGTAGAATCGATTTTCATGTGGTGTTATATCATATGTTAAAAAGTTAAATGTAAATGTTAAAAAGTAAGTAAAAATCAAGGTAGCTTGAGTGTTGTGTTTGATGAATTCGATCTTTAAAGTTTGTTTGACTATATTTTCTTGATTTAGAGATGTCTCAGAAACGGTATCTCTATGACTTTACCTGTATAGGCAATTGTTCGGGAGTTTGAAATTTTTTTATATGAATTAAACTTTATGATATTATCATGAAATTAAAGTTACATCAATTGAACTTAATAACACTATCCTGAAATTTGAAGTAACAAAATTTGGAGTTCAAAAAAGTAAAAAAACAATATATATATATATATATATATGAAGAAATAGAAGTAGCAAATAAACAAATTGCAAGAACAGTACAATCATGTCTTTTAAAAATTAAAATAATAACAATTGACTTGTCATAAAAAAAAAATCTATTTTAAGATTTTGTAGTACTAACCTGAAAAAGAAAGGATTTTGGCATCTTGATTCTTATTTGACCTTTTACTATTTCTAATTTAAAAAATGTTATAAATCTTTTTTACTATTTCTTTTTTCATTTTAGGTTTGAAAAATAATCAACTCTAACTTAGGGTCAAAATCTGTAGATATAATTATTGGTACAAAGGCAGCATTTATCTTGCACTAATAGGATTTGGTAGTAGCAATATGACATCGGATTATTATATGAGAAAAACATTGAAAATTGGAGGTGGGGTCAGGATTCAAAAGGTATGAATCTTGAATTTTTTTCAAGTTGATGAATTTTAATATAAAAAAAAACACTGGATTGACCTAAATTACTAAAATTTGATCAATTTCGCAGTCGATACTCTTGCTCTGTCACCGCTGAAAATCAAGGTGGATTGATTTATTCGACATTTTAATAGGATAAGTTTTTCATCAGTACTAATTGAACATGAACAAGATACGAAAAATGTTAGATAACGAATCATTTGAACTACATAGTTAGAGAATATAATCACTTTTAGTTTTGTCTAGTTTTATATGATAGAAGCACAATAATGTTCACTCTCATATAACATATTTGATCTCATAATTCCATTTATATAAACTTGATCATATTACCAGTCCCACATGATAAGATTATAGTAGGCTGAGAACCAACATAAAATAAGTTGATTAAATGAAAATGCAAATTGAAAAAATGAAAATAAGAGGGAGTTAAAATATGTTCTTAACAAGAATATCAACAATAAATATTAGAAGTGTTGGTCAAAAGAAAATTTCGTATAAATTTAAAAAATCCTAAATTGAACATGACCAACTTATATTTTTCGAATGATTTTAACTTATAGATGCGGTTGGTATTTTTACTAAGTGCATACCTAACTTAAAAAGAAAAAAAAATGCTTAAAAGCTTGTTGAACTAATTTAAAAGTTTACTCAAGAACTCAACTTATACTTTCTTCTAAAGAAACTTAATAGCCACTTAATTAGTGATGATCTTAAAGCAAGTATTGAGTTTTCACTTGCAAGTAGTTGCAAGTTATTCAAAACACATTTTTGAAAAGAAAAAAAACTCGTTTTGAACAAAGAGAAGCTTACATGGTATGAACAACAACTTCTGTGTACTTACCACCAACGGATGTAGTGCAGTGGATAGGGCAGTTCCTCCTTTTAACTAGAGGTTTTGGATTCGAACCCTAGGTATGAAAAAATCCTTGGTAAGGAGCGCTGCCTTTAAATGAAGTCCTACCTAATGCAAATGCGAAATAGTCAGACTTCAATACGAGTATCAGACACCAAATAATTTTTTTTTAAAAAAAAACAACTCCTACTTGCAAAAGGAAGGTGGTAATGTTGGGTACTCTTGTGCAAACTAATTTTATGAAACCCAAGGATACTTTCACAAACCCTCCTAGATAAGTAGAGGATAAAAATAAGATTGATGAAAAGATGGAAAAATCACTAACCATACATAAATAAGACCTCATATTACTAAATATATAGATACTTTTACTTACTTTGTTCATTTTTATTGTTCACTATTTCAAAAATAAAACTCATTTTTAATTGTCATTTTTAACATATCAAGAGAAAATTATTATCTTTCTTCTATTCTATCCTCAATATTAATTATTTGTTCCTCAAATCGTATTCCAAAGATCTAAGACAGTACAATAATTAATAGTTGTTTCTTAAGTGGCATGCATATATAACTGATAAAAGTGGACGGAGGAAGTATTTACTAATGAGCAACTTTCACATATAGCAAACACAAAATTCATATTTGTATGCTATAACAAACTTTGCATAATTGCGCTCCATAGCAAACATAAATATGTATATTTCGCTATACATATACAAAAGAAAGCAGTTGTATAATCTGCTTTGGTATACATATACAAAAAGATCAATTGTATAAAGTGAGAGAGACGAGTGAGCGAGCGAGATCTGGGAGAGTGGCGAGTGAGATCTGGGAGAGTGACGAGTGAGATCTAGGAGAGGGGAGAGAGGAGAACGAAAATATATGTATATATACAATTTTCACGCATTTTATACATTTGCGTTTTTGTATAAAGTGAGAGAGGGAAGTGAGAGAGCAAGATTTGGGAGAGTGGCGAGCGAGATCTAGGAGAGGGGAGAGAGAGGAACGAAAATATATGTATATATACAATTTTCTCTCGCTTTATACAAACACAAACGCATTTTATACAATTTGCGGGTTTTGTATAAAGTGAGAGAGACGAGTGAGAGAGCGAGATCTGGGAGAGTGGCGAGCGAGATCTGGAAGAGGGGAGAGAGGGGAACGAAAATATATGTATATATACAATTTTCTCTCGCTTTATACAAACACAAACGTACTTTATACACTTGCGTTTGTATAAAAAATGAGAGAGGAGAGGGAGAGAACGAGAGTGGCGAGGGAGATTCACCAGGAGAGAGGTTAAATAGCAATAGTTTGCTATGAGGTACAATTAAATCAAACTATATTTATAGCATTTAATTTGAATTAATAGTTTGCTATTATATACAATTTTCCCTTTACTAATCATAAATATTTTTTACAAAACATATCAAATTTGGGCTTTCAATATACCCATGGGTTTTAAGCTTAATTTAAGGAAGAATTCCCTTCTACACCATTGTTTTAGAAATGTTTTTTCTTGGCTAAAAAAATAGATTCCTCGATCTATTTTCGTATCTCTCATAATATATATTTTAACTCAGACACCAGGGTTATGAAAATCCAAGAGAAAGCTTAACTAAATTCAATCACGAATTCATCTTCATTGACCCATGAGATAAGATAACTTTGGGCCCAATAGAAGTCTGCTCTTCTTTAGCTGATCAAATGTTGCCCAAGAAGTTAAAAAGGCTTTCACTTTGCAGAAATAGCCTCTTTTAGGAATCGTATTTAAGGAATAGTCACAATGATAAACTTTTAAAAGTTCAATTTTTTAAAATATATTTTTAAATTTGATTATTATTATTTTATATAATTATTTAATATTAATAAAAGTAGAAATAGAAAAAGAAAATTATAATAATTGTTCACATTCTAAATTGGACAAATAAAATGAAATATATATTTATATAGAAGTCAAGTAATATAAAAAAAGAGAATATATATAAGGACAAATTCAGAATTTAAAGTTTATAAATTTCAAAGATGATCTCATGTTATACTAATAATTCCTTCCTCTCGTGTTAATTGATGTTTTAGCTTTTTTTATGTCATTAAGAAATCAATAAATATAAAGTTATAATTTCCTCTTAAATATTGTGGTTAATTTAATGTTGAAAAAAATAACTAACAGCATATAAATTATTATAAGAAATTTAAATAAGCAAGCTAATAAATGGAATGATTTGATTGGAACTATAGAGTCTAGAGAAACTTCAAGAAAAAAAAAAGCAATTGTTATAATATGCAAAAGAACATAAAATAAAACAAAAACAAAATATAGGATTCCCATTTCCCTTTATTTATTTTAATAATTTTGGATTATATTTGAGGGGGTCCATTCATGGTAAAGAAAATAAAGGTTCTTTTTTTAAAAAATAAATTAAAAGAATTGTATAAGAGGTCATTTTTGGTGTGCTATTCCCTTTGGGGGTTTTCATTGTTTTTTTTTATTTAGATGACAATCATAGTTCATTTAGACTATAAGTCAAATTTGGGATTGTTTGAGATTTTTTTAATATTTTTTTACGAAATATGTTATTTAGCCGCCGTTATTTAAGAAGGCACGCTAGTCAAACCAATAGAAAAATAGGCAAAAATGGTTGTACTCGTCTATGCATGAATGGCTGAATTTCAAGCAAAAGTGATTCAATTCAGTCATATAAAACTTTAGACATCATATGATTAAAGTTATTATAATATGGATAAATTAATAATTTACCCACAAGAGAGATGGTCTAGATATTAATCTTAAAATTAGATAATTAGTATACTCTGACCTTTTAGATTTGTCTTGTGTAGAGCTATTAAAAAGAGAAGTATTCACTATCATTATATGAGATTTTTCCATTTCTAAAATTCGAGTTAGAAACTTTCAATTAAGAATATATGAATCTTATTTATCTTTGTCTTCTCCGATATTTAACCTTTGTGTTGTTCTTACAAAGTCTTCCATTTAATTTTGTGGACTATACCCTTCGTAAATACTCCACATAGCAATAAGGGAAGTCAACTATCACCTTTTTTTTTTAATAAATATAAGGGATAATAATCAAAAATACATTTGAAAGTATCATTTTTTGTGAGTTTTTTATTTGAGCAATTAAGTGTTTCAAATTTTATCTGAATCATTATCAGTTATTTATTAAAATATATCTCAACTAGTATTTGATGGGGCCTGGTCTACACTCTCCTTTTTTTTGTTTAAAAATGGTATCAAATGACACTCTACGTGGATAACTAAAGGAATTAATTAGAATTTTTTTATAAAAAAAAAATGATCAAAAGCACACTTGTTATAGCTTTTTTGAGAGTTTCCTATTTGAATTATCGTATTTAAGTTTTCTGTTTGAACTATATCACTAACCATTTATTAATATGCATCGCAAAATTGATGAAAATTTTACCATATGTAAAAGACGAATTTTTAGTTATTTAGGATACGCAATTAAGCATTATTGGGTGTGAAATGTGAATAAGTTTGTTCTTTTGAATATGTAGGCATTAGCCATTTATTAGGAGGAAAAATCAACATCATGATTCTAACATTTTGACTATTTTTACTTCAATAAGAACCATATTATGCCTTTTTATGAATGTTTCTCAACCCGTCAAAAGCAAGTGAAAAGAATCCAAAAGTTTGTTTTTTCACAACCCAAAAGATTTTTTTTTTTTATAAACGCTTTCAAAATCAATTTTGATCAAACACAAATTATTACTAGAACCATTTGCAAGCCTATGCTTTGCTCCTAGGAAGAGGACATTTGGGAGGGGGGGGGGGGGGTCTTTTTCTTGAGTTATGATGCATGTTGCGTATTGATTGGCACTTGTAATGTAATTTCTAAAGAAAAAATGATAAAGTGATATGTATGACACAAACATATACAAATATTTGATTACAAGATTTTGTCCATAAACTCAAGGAACAGATGATCTGGGATTGATCCTCCCTCAATAATGTCTTCTGAGTCAAGCATGGTTCATAGGATTTGCCTAATGCGGTTTACATTTCCTGTGTGCTTAGCAGGCTATTACACAGTGAAAGTTTACCTAATACGCACAAAGTGGTCACCATAGAAAACTCACCAGAAGGATAGAGGATATGACCTGCAGAGGTAATAACAATTACGGATTATCTTCAATTTCGAAAGTCACTTTGTTTTCCATTTTGCAATGGAATTTAAATACATTAAATACCTTTAAATTATTTCCCAATATTCTCTCCAACATTCTTTGTCGAAAGGCATTTTTCTCCTTCAACTATACTTTTCAACTCTTGCGACCATTTATGCCCCCTTCCATCGGTGTGTTCGACTTTTGCGAATAATTTAGATTCATGTTGCATGAAAAAAAATCATTAAATGGGTCAATTTTCTGTACCACTAATTTCGAAACATTTGATTAACGCTGAAAGCATACTATTTATGTTGTCACAATCCTAGATGCTTGTGATGATCAATTAATTACATATACAATTTGCAAAGTTTCCTTACATATATGCATAAGAAACCTTTAATTTTGGTAGGTGTAAAAATGTTTATTCTTTGTCAACTAAAAGTACCTTTCAAGCTTTTGATTACAAGAATTTATTCTACAAGACTATGTATCACAAGAGAATAAATAATAATGCGTCATTGTAGCTAACTTATTTAAGAAAAGAGAGAAAAAAAAGTCCAAAGTTCCCATATGATTTTCCTTAGCAATAATTTCTTTCTTTTAACAACCAATATTTTAAAAATAATTCCTCTTCTTTTTTCCTTCAAGTTGTCATTAAATTAGAATATTTTGATATATTTATTATGTCATGCTCCGAGCCTACACCCTGGACGTGGCTGGCACTCGAAAACCATTGTTGGACCCAAGCAAACCCTTGGTCTGGTTTACTTAATCAGCGGAAGACTTTACTCAAGATAAATACTTTTAAAACAAGTAAACTAAACTGCTCAAAATATAACTTAGAATGTATTATAATAACATTCAATGTCAAAGTGGCAACTCAAGTCTTAACTTAACTGAAAAGGAAAAAGTAAAGACTCATGAACTAAAATCACTAACTCTGTCTATGAAGCTTCTAAACAACTGAGATGGACGTCGGGACAAGACCCACAACATCCTAATGAACTAAAATACTAAGCAATAAAAAGGATCCTCCGGAAAGCTAGGAGGCTCACCAACTGACTCTAAGTGCTCAACTGGATCAACGAGGCATTGGATGCTGATCCTGATTACCTGCGTCTGCATCATAATAAGATGCAAGACAATTGGCTCAGTACATTGAATGTACGAGTATGCGAGTTGGAATGCTAAACATAACTTAAGCTTGAAAAGAATATGAAAGAAACACTTACATTGGCTTTGCTCAACTCCTGAATAACTTAACTCAATATAAACAATAAAACACATGCAATATATAGAAAGCTTTTAAAACAGTAGAAAATAATTTAGTTCGTTAAATAAAATGCAATAACAAACTCAACTTTACTCATATAATAAAGTAATATAGTTTATGTAGGAGCTTCTCCAATCGACAACCACCACTATGAGCCTAAGTAGTGATACATCGTCTTGCCCACGCTGCCAGAACTGTCATATACTTTGCCGTCATATAGAACGCTTAACTAAGTGGATCCACTAGTCTATGCTAAAAACATCTTAAGGAGTCATCTAAAAAGTATGATCCTTTGCTACCCATGATGACTACATGGTTTATGGAGACATGAGTTATCTGAACTCAAACTCGTCCCCATATCGGTGCTCAATACTACTCCCAAAATATACTTAGCTCATATGTTTGTAAAAACAAAACTCTTTCTTTGGTTTCAGATAATTACTCAAAAACTTAGCTTAAAAGCTCTCTTGAAAATCTCAATTTCCTTTCTTGCTCAAATGTGAAAACATTTTAACTATTTGGAATACTTAGTTCCCGTATAATCTTTGAAGAATGAACTTTACTCTTACTCTTTACTGAAAAATAGTTCAAAGGCTCTTTTGGAAATCTCAGTTTCCTTTCTTGTTTAAATGTGAAAACATTTACTCTTTGGGAATACATAGTCCCGATATACTCTTTTGAAGAAATGAACTTCAAACTTTACTCTTTACTTAACTCAAAACTCAAAACTCAAGTCTTAAAACAAAGTTACAACATTTGTAAAAGACTTTTAGAAAACTTTATGAACTTCTTTTGACTTGACTCTTAACTTTCCTTAAATTGAATTATGGATTCAAGGATGGTGATTTACGATAGGAAAGATCTCATGATGTTTAGGAATGATTTTAGATAGCTAAACATGAGAAATGATCAAGAAATCATTATCTGAAAGCAGGTCCGCACGCGGAGACGCATTTAAATATTTGGTTGCGAAATAACTTTTGAGGCAAAGAGGTCTGTGACCTCTCCGCGACGCGAAGAGAAAGTTACACTTCTGAGGAAAAGGTCCGCGACGTGGACCTAGTACCCAATTTCTGCCCGATTTGTTCCTTCTTCATTTTCTAATCCCAATTCCCTAAACTCGGTTCTTTTTCTCGAATTGCCTTTAGATTCAGATACCTAGTATGTATACACAAGAATCTAAATCAAACAACTCAATGAAACAACATTTTAATCTCAAGGAACTCCTCAATCTCAACCTAACTCAAGAACGAAGGCCAATTTCAAGAACAAACTTCACTGAAATAACATGATTGGCGCGTGGGTGAACGAACCCAACGCTATGAAAGACTCACATACCTTGTAGGGATCAACCCTTGTTGAAATCCACAAGCGAAACCTTCAAGAACGACGAATTTTGCTCTTTCTCCTCTTTTCTCCTCTTGCGTTCTTTCTCCAAAAACCCTAGCGTAAATTTTCAATAGTCTAAACTGAACCAATTCAGACCCCAATTTAATTGCTAAAAACGAATTAACTTAATTGGGTGGTGAAAAGACCATAATGTCCTAAAATCCGGATTGAACTTTCCTTATTTGAACATCCCAACCTCCAATGGGCATAACTACTCATACGAACTCAGAATCGCGCAAACTCGGCGGTGTTGGAAAGATTATTCCAGGATATTTCCTACGATATCTGGAAATACACCTAAATAATCCTGAGCTAGGAGTTATAGTCGTTTGAAGTTGACCAAAAACTCAAACTTAACTTAACCAATTTTCCAGATTTTTATTATTTCCAAAAATCACTCTTTCTAATTCCAGCTCTTTTCTAGTTTCTTTCAATTTGCGAGATGTTACATATTATCTGATATTTAAATTCATTAATCTGACTAATTTAAATTTATGTTTAATATGGTACATTCAATAACATAATATTATCGTATTAGTTGTAGCACTCTATTTTGTGCTCTTTATGTTGGATTTAGCAATTATGACATGATATAATGTGGATTTCTCCAGCCTATTATTAAAATTTATTTTATTAAAAAAAAAATGGAATCAGAAAAGCTGATGCATTATTGGATAATATCTGGCTTATGATGTTAAATGTACTTCTCCCACTCTGTTATGTTGTCACTTTAGATAAGCCACCCAAATTATTGAGCTCTAATAATATTCTCTTGGAAATTGGCAACAAAAAAAAACATATATATCCTAATCAGACCTTTTTATAATCGTCATTTTCTATATAAAAATATTTTTTTTTTTACTATAAAGAATATGTTTTCTAGAACTGATTTTCATATTATATTTGTATTTCTATTGCAGTCAAAATATATCCAAAGAAATGATGTTATTAGAGAAAAAATTGACTATAACTAACAAATTATAAGCCTTCCAATATTATAATAAATTAATAAATAGAAAACTAAAGATTCTTATGTCATCTTTTGAGTAAATAAAAAGAAAGAGAAAAAAACTGAACAAGATGATATGCTCATATCATTTGCAAGGAACTAACTAACACTTACTTCATTTAACAATGGCATTCCCATCTCTTCTTATCCATAAATATGTATAATTGACATCTAAACACGTATAAACTAATTTAAATTTGTCATTCGTACAGTACAGTTCATTAAATAGAAAAAATGATATCTACCAAGATATTCATAATTTTCAGAGTCCAAACTCGAGACTCTAGCTAAAAATTATATCTATCCTCTCACACTCAATGCATTCATAATTTTTAGAGACCAAACTCCAGACTCTAACTAAGAATTCTATCCATCCTCTCATATCCTTCGGTGATAAGTGAGTGATTACATAATTTTAGTTAAATTAAATATTTCAAGAAGCTAGTGTATATTTGTAATTTATAAGGTATTCTATTTACATAATAGTTTATTTTAGTATACAATCATGAATCATGACATGAATGAGTTATTTGTAATTCTACTTTTGGTCAATTGTTTTTCTAAGTCAATTGTTTTTTTCCCTTAAAAATTTAATCCCTTATCTCTTAGGAATAATAGCAGTGTTGATCCCTAAGTTATTTGTAATTGTATTTTTGCCTTTGTGATATATGATTCGGGATATTTAATCTTTTATTAATTAATTTTTTTATCGTTCATTTATGTAGAAAATATGTTATTTGACTATTTATAGAATTATAATATCTTTAAATTTGAAGTAACGAATAATTAAGTGACGAAGACTGTTAATATTTATGAAAAAATTATGCATATCCACAAGCAAATGGATATAAAAAAAATGCACCAACTAATTGAAGGTTTAACCTCAAATATGTTCGAAGATCTCAAAAATGATCTTTCAATTCAAGAAGAATTTGCAAAATTCCATTCAAATTCTTCGAAAATTGAATTAACTTTTGGCACGGAAAAAAAGTAAGAAGAAAGGAGGAGAAGCAACAGAGTGCATTAATCCTTTCGCTTTTTTTAATGCTTAGTCAAATATCATATGAACTAAAATTATAATTTACTTATAATTGAAGGACCAAAATGATATTATACTTAAGATTTAATAACTCTAATTAAGATGACCATTATTTTTCCATGCTAAATAAATGAGCAAATTGCACCAATGATTGAAATATTTTATTTTCATGAGGTGGATTGAACTGTCACAAAAGGAGATATAGTATTTTCTTAATCAATGACCTAAACTAAAGAATTGATTCGAATGGCCAACTTTTAAAACCAGAAAATAAAATAAAATATGTGGTTATTAATTTGCTCAACAAATAAACATGTCAATTTGAACAATTGCATTTAATTAGTGGTGACAATTTTATTTGATATTTTCATACATTTTTCTAAAACTAATGTTAGGTAATGGTCCTCTAAACTAGAAATTTCTTTCAAGGAAAAGGATAAAATAAATGAAGTAATTAATTAGAAGAGATATTCCTAATTTAAACAATGGTTAATATAAGATTGCGAAGAATATTTGTTCTTCATATTTTATATACTATATGCCTACTTTAACAACTTCTTAATGGTCAATAATGGAGTAAAGATACCAAATTTACAAAAAGAGAATAATATGCCAACTCACTATTGAAATCCCCCCACCCAAATAATCATATGTTTTTTTTAAAAAAAAAAAGAGATTAGGCCATGATTATTTTGTGAAACTACAACTAATACAATATATATTTTCTTTAAAAGGAGGAATTGAATGCCTTAAAGGAATAATATGTAACAATTGAAAATGATCACTAAGAAATGGAGGTTCGTTTTCTCTTTAATACATCCTAGATGAAAATATTAAATCAATATATACCAAATATCAAACACCAAATAAGCTAATGATATTAAACACATTGAAAATGATAGGGAAATTGAATAGGAAGATGTAGGTTCGTTCTTTCTTTAAAAAAGTTTAGATGCAAATTCAAATCGAATCAATATATAGCAATTACCAGACATTAAATACCAAATAGACTTTAAAAACAAACACATTGAAAGTGACGGGAAAATTGAAGGAAAGATGGAGTCGTATCTCTCTTAATAAATCCTACCCGATGGAAGATTAGTTTTAATCATATCAAATATTAAATATTTAAATTTAAAATGAAAAAAGAACAAAAGAACACATTGAAAATGAAAAGGAGAGATGGAGGTTCGTTCTCTCTTTAATAAATTTTACATCATGAAAATTCAATTTGATCGAATCAATAAACATTAGCACGATTTAAAATGTCTCGAATACAATGTGAAGTTTACTAATTCGAATTCAAATTCAATTAAGCTATAATCAGTGGTGAATCTAGATTCAAAATCAACCAATAAAGTAATTCTCAAGGTGAATTTTGAACTCTCCTCAACCATAAGCCAATCTCTAATCTTAAGTTATAGAGGTTTAAAATCTACATTTTTTTTTAATTTCAAAACTGTATATATACATAAAAAGAAATTAAAAATACCTTACATATACCATGTAGTTCAAAAAAGTTTAAATAAACTCCTGTTACTCTCAAAATTAAAATTTGTCTTTTAGACTATTATACGAATATCAAATATCTAAGGAAAACCAAAAATATATTTTTATTGTATGAGAAACTTTTTTCCTTCATTTTTTTTATAAAAAAAATACAATATTAAATAATTTTTTTCCACCACCCTAACACCACACCCCCACCCCCTCCCACTACAAGTACCCTTCCATTTTCTCTCTCTCTCACCACCTAAAGTCCCAAAAATCAACACACCTTTCTCTCTCTAAAAATAGAAGAAAAAACAGAACTTCAAATTTAGTACTGAAAATAAAGAAGTCTTTCAAACTGGCGATTGATAATCAAGATTCTACAATCCTTGAAATCAAACACAAGAACAGAAGAATTATGGTAAATTTCAACTAAATCCCAAAAACCCCTTTTGTCTCTTTTTCATTATTTTATCAATTTCATTGGCATTTAGACATAAATTTGATTGAAATTTGAAGAGAAAACAGAGTTTTGAAGTTTAAGTTTTTAGAAATGGTATCTAAAAGTTCTTGTTTTTGTTTTGTTTAGTTTTTTTTTTTCATAGATGTGTCTGATATCTGCATTAAAGTTGATTAATTTAAATTCACGCATGGTAGAAACATTATATGAAAACTAGAGTTGTGTCAAACATGCATTTTATTTGAAAAATTGAAATTTTGTGAGGGAAAAAGAAAATTCACTCAATGTTTTTTCAAATTTAAAAAACTCATTTTCAAAAATTCACTTATCATTGATTTAGGTGTTTGGATATAGATTGGATTGAAATTTTAAAAATAAATAAATTGAAGTTGTGTTTGGACTGCATTCCTCTCAAAAAAGTAAATCTTGTGAGTAGAAAAAAAGTGTACTCATCCAATTTCATTGATTTCATAGGCGTTTGGACATAGGTTTGATTGAAACTTTTTAAAAAAAATAAGTTTTTGAAGTTGAAATTCAAAAATGTTATCGGAAAATTAAGTTGTATATTTGGACATGCATTTCGCTTGAAAAAAATTGAAATTTTATAAATGATAAGAAATTTCACATCAAAAATTGGTCAAAATTATTAGTTTTTTCAAACTTCAAAACTATCTTCAAATACTAACCAAACTTCAATATTTTTTTATATTTTTTTGTTGACAATTTTCTAATTTTTTTTTTTTTTTGGGTATAGGGTGCTACAGGACCTGATGAAGAAGAAAATAATTGGCCACCATGGTTAAAGCCATTGCTTAAAGAAAGATTTTTTGTTCAATGCAAGTTACATATTGATTCTCATAAGAGTGAATGCAATATGTATTGTCTTGATTGTATTAATGGCCCTCTTTGTTCTCTTTGTTTATCTCATCACAAAGACCATATTGCCATTCAGGTATATCTTATTTCATAAATTATAATAAAGTATTCCGTATTTACGTAGGGTTTGAAAAAGGATCGTACTCTAAAGAGTGTGATGTAGACAATCTATTCTAATGCAAACATTAATGAATGCAACTTATTTTATTCTTTTACCATTTTAGTTGTGATATGTTTTTCAATGGTTACATAGTGTATACAGTGGCGGAGCCAGAAATTCTATCGTGGGCTAGTGCCTGCATTTGCCTTTGCACTATAAATTTCAACATTTTAGATTTTTAGCATTGAAAACTTTTGTACTTCTAAAGTTGTGAGTTGAGATATACTGTTTTTTTGCAATTTTAGTAGTTTTTTACTAGTAAACTTATGGTCGTACATCGAAAATACTAGAGGTTCATTTGCCTTTGTTAAGGGAATTCAACAATTTATATAAATACTCAAGTATACTTTTTAACATATTTACTCTGTAACTTTTTGACAAAGAGGATTTAATCGAACCCTCTTATATGTACATATTTTCTTTTGTTTATAGCGAGAATTTAGTACACTGAACTATACTCTTTTAGAAAGTATGAAATGATTGATTTTGGGTGCTTTTTTTGGTTGGACAGATAAGGAGGTCATCATACCATGATGTGATAAGGGTGAATGAGATTCAAAAGTATTTGGACATTTCTTTAGTCCAAACATACATTATCAACAGTGCTAAGATTGTCTTTTTGAATGAAAGGCCACAACCTAGGCCAGGCAAAGGTGTCACAAATACATGTCAAGTTTGTGAAAGGACCCTTCTTGATTCCTTCAATTTTTGCTCTCTTGGTTGCAAGGTACTTCAAATCTACGTTACTCAAATTGTTCAAAAATAATGCCATATATGTGTCAGATTGTCTGAAAATGCATAGAATCAATATTACTCGAATGTTTAAAAAATGATATCTCACATGTGTGAGATTATCTAGAAGTGCATAACTTTTGAAGGATTCGATATACTGGACAGTATCTTTAACGAGTCTGAATAATATAGTAACATAAAACAACAATGTCCTTCTAGAGAAATTCTTCTTTTTCCCCTTGACCAATTTTTCTTGCATTTATTTAACTCTTAATGGCATTTTAATTTGTGGAGGATGCAACACAACTGCCGAATTCTCCAAAAATGTTATACTTGGGTTCTCTAAAATACAATATTTTTGGAGGATCCGACGCGTACACGCTGCATTTTTCAGAGGATGCAACATACACCTTACGGTTATGTTGTTCAGACAATTTTTTGTTGTCAGGTCCTTTAAAAATATGATACTTTTGGAGGATTTGACACACACTCGTTGACATTTTAAAAGATTTCGTCCATCTTAACATAAGACATCAATGCCCTTCTAGAGAAACTCTTTTTTTCCTTTGCCAAATTTTCTTGCATTTATTTGACTTTTTAATGGCATTGAATTGAATTGGGCGTGTCCAAGAATCTTGAATTGCGTATATTTCAAGGTATATTTTGGTTTAATGGTCGTTTGGTATTAAATGTAGGTATGGAAATTTCACTCACATTGATTGGTCTATTGATAGGAAAACTTTGGCATAAATAATCAACTTTTAAAAAAAAATGGAAATTTCAAAAGTTGTTAGGAATTGAAACTTCAATTATTATACATGAATTCTCCAAAATTGTTGTCTCACTCGTCTATATCAAATCTTCCAAAAATAACCTTTTTTAGCATTTTGAGGATCTGATACGGGTCTGACATCATATTTGAAGAATTCAAGCAACCAAAAGTCAATGACCCTTTTTTGTATTTATTTTGTACTTGAATTTGGAAATGACACTCAAATCTTGAGTATTACATGTCTTTGACATTCATTAACATATGTGAATTGAATTGGTCCAAATAGAACAAAATGACTTATATAGTCGATACCAACTCTATTTTTGCAGGTTATTGGGACCTCAAAGAACTTCATTAAGAAGCCGAGGGACTTATTAGCAAAGAGGCGGTTGAAGGCGATAGCATTGGACTCCGATGACACTTACAGCCACAACAACCATGGTCGATATAGAAGTACCACCATCAACAAGGTGCAAAGTTTTATTCCGTCAACACCCCCTCCAACTTCTGTTAATTACAGAACGGCCAAACGAAGAAAAGGAATTCCACATAGATCCCCAATGGGAGGACTAGTTATAGAATATTAAGTCCTAAAATTAATATACACAAAATATACAACTTTAGTTCTTACAATTACTAAAAAAAATACTAGTGCCTTTCTTACAAAAAGGCCAGTGTTTGATAACTTTTGTGTATAAAGAGCAATAATGTAAAGTTAGGGGTTGAAAATTGAAACACGAAAAAAATGGAAGGACTAAATGAGTTAAGTTAGAAGTTGGGATTAGATAATAAGTTATTATATTTATGTATTTATTGATAATATTATACTGTTTGTTTGTTTGTTTGACTTTTGCTTTTCAAAGGTTTTGTAAATAAAAATTTAGATAATACTGTCCTATGGTTTGGATATTTAAACATTTTTATGTATATGAGAGTTTTGGTGTTGTAAATAATTTATAGTGTTTAAATGTTCTGATTTTTTAAAAAAACATTCTTGTTCTTGTCAAAAAATAATAATTTTACAGAATAAATAGAATGTTATTGAGTTGGAATTTATAGTACTTTTCCTATAGTTAATATCTAAATTTTTGGTTTAAAATATCGAATTAATGTAATCTAATTTAACTTTAAAAATTAGTCAAATTGACTTTTGAAAAGTGAAATATGACAATTAAAAGTAGACAGAATGAGTATGAACAAAAGGCAAAATAGTAAAGTTGGTCAATTTATTAATGTCACGACCCAAATTGAGTCGTGTGTGGCACCCACACTTAACCTCCAAGTGGGCAGACCAATGAATTTAAACCCCAACACATACCAATAATTCAACTACGAATAACAATAATAACGCGGAAGCTCCAAAACTTATTAAAATAACCAATCAAATAAACCTCTAAAGTCTATTACATATTATCCCCAAAATCTGAAAGTCATCACATCAAGGACATCTAATCTCTAAATACTAAGTCTAAGAGTATCAAAGACACCGAAATAAATGAAATAACGCAATTTGTGTCCGAAAACTATGGACATCAAGTCATGACCGAGAGAATCCAACACAAGCTCGAATGCATAGCTCACCCTTAAACCTGATATGCTGAGACTGGCTAGCTGAGGGCTAGTCAAATTTGCTGGTACACTCGCTGCACTCCATAAAAGGAAAACAAAGAAAAATACAAGTAGGGATCAGTACGGGGCAACATGTACTGAGTAGGTATCATCGGCCAACCCTAAATAGAAACTAATATACAATGAATAATAGTATAAAGTCAACTATAGCACTTAGCAGGTGATAAGAAACAACAATATGAACAAGTGACGGTTAAAGCAAGTACGTAATCAATCACAATATCAAGCACACACACGAGGACTCATGCCTCCACATCACACTCGTTTGGGAAATGCGTTCATTGAGATTGAGTACATTAGGTTAATTCAATATCTTTTTCCTTTAATGTTACCGTGTCGGAACGTGACACTCCGATCCAATTATACCGTGTCGGAACGTGACACTCCGATCCAAAAATACCGTGTCGGAACGTGACACTCCGATCCAAAAATACCGTGTCGTGACACTCCGATCCAATAATATTATTAATTTATCATTTATTATCACCACTTTTCAATTCATTAATAATATTACATCAAGCCTTCTTTATTCAAGGCATCACTTCGATAGAGAGGTTTTCAGATTATAAATCTCACGGTCTCAGGATTTTAGACCAATCGCAAACCACACAACCAAGCCACACAATCACACAGTCAAGTACATAGAGAACTTCACAATATCATTCAATGCATATCAATCGCTATTAAGAGTTTATCTATCAAATAGAATAAACCATAACCTACCTCCACCGAAGAACCGAAATCAAACAGCTACTTTTCCAATGCCTTCGAACGATCCCAATCTATCAAGTATGAATATTCATAAGTTAACGAGTCTATAGACACCCATATTACTATATACATCAAGCTTAGACCCAATAACTCATTCCACTCTATAGTCAATTTCCTAGAGTTCAAACCTATGGGTAAGTCTTAATTTCTCCCCTTAGCATATCTTTAATGGAATTTAAATAATTTGATACACCTAATATTTAATTACCTATCTCAACATATCAAAACTTGATTTATTATATGATATCTTACAATCAAACTTCAACCCAACACACAGGCCGTACGTACAACATCTCATATAGCTTATGATGGATAATTGAAGGTGATTGTATTCATTAGTAATTCTGATCAACAGAGGAATTTGGATATTCCAACATAAACAACAAGAGTAACGAAGACAGAAATCACAGAATTATATGCATGACTTTTCCGACTAGCAATTCATCCTTTTTATCCCTTCTTAACTCATCATTATTCTAATCAATAGCATCATTAATTCCTTGTACAAAGATTCCCTTAGTTACATGGTCAATCCACTATTTCTGTCCAAAATATATCAACCACAATCACGTAATTAGTTAGTTACTTTCCATTAAAATATAATATACACACATATATGGATGCAACACCTCAATTCTCTTTCCTCTAACATTATAATAATAATATAAATTCTTGCCTGACAGTTTCACCTCCAACCCAACCTAACGCTACTATCTATTATCCAATCTTAATTATCAAATAGTTTCTAATTGTTATATATTCACCGAGCTTTAATCATACAGCCACCAAGAGATAATTATATGTAAACCAAATTGAAAGCGTAAGTTAGGTTACCTGAATCGACCTTTTCCATTACCGTTTATGCCCAACAGTCAAGCCCTCTTTTCTTTTAATTAACCACTCAAAATTAGTAAACCCTAATTATTATATGAAGCTACTTATAAAAGCGGTAAAAGTGGTCCACTATTAATTTTAATATATCTCCTTTCACCACCAACTAAAATAATTATTAAAACTACCCCACTAAATTCATAATTGTAGTTACGAATAGTCCAAAGTATCCATTTAAAATCTATCGGAAAGTATTTTATGAAATAAAAAAGCTCTAGTACTCAAAACGACCAAACGGGTCGTTACATTAGATACCAATTTACCCATCGTTCGTCCTCGAACGATCAAAAGACGGCAAGGGTAAGAAAGGGTACATGTCTCAACGATTCTTCGAAATATTAGTACCCAAACTTTCATCTCAAAACCATCAAACCAACCAATTTGGAGATCTATACCTCCTCCCTCACAGTGCCTCAAATGGGGTCATTTCAATACTCGAATGATAACTATTGTTGTATGTGAACTCAACTAACAACAAAACTATTCCCAATAACCACCAAAGTTAATCTTACACTCGTCTGCAACATGTTTTCAAAGACTTTGACACAATTATCGGGACAAATCCTTTTCTAACATAACCATGATATAGTCCTTAATCAATATTGATTACAATGAGAAGTGAACCTGAACCAACCACCACACACTCATAATGCACAAACCATCATAGATCTTATCAAGATTACAGCCTCACAACACAATATTTCTTCGAGCTTAAGCTATAAAAATATGATCTTTAGACATCAAGTAATCATCAAGGAGAATCGAACTCATCTGATCCAAAGATGGAAATGATCAAGTACCCACCATTGAGTGATACACCCAAGGATGTAGAATCTCTAACAACACTGTCGAAATGCTCTATTAGTAGCTATTATAGACAAACTTTAAGAATGACAAAACTAGGCCCAATGGTCCTCACATTCAATCACACATAGCCAAAACAGGATATCAATGATGAGATAACTCTTAAGTCTATCGAACAATTGTAAATTTTCATGGAAGCTCTTCTAAATTCTCATAAGCAGGGTTGTGCGTGTAGAATCACTAGTATATTTCAACTATCCTAAACAACACCAAATCTTCCATAACTGGAATGGACAAGTCTAACTAAGGATGCCACCCTACTAGGAGGACAATCACAGAATCGGTACACCCGATCCACTACTAGGGACTCACCTATAGAAGCAAAACACACACATACGTAGAAAGTGAATCATACTCTAACCCACACCCAGAATGAAGTAGGTGGTCACATAAGAATGTACATAACGAAGGTCGAATAATTCTAGATACTCCTTCCATAATGCCCATATCAAACATTTTCATTCAACTGACTCTATCTTTTTGATTTTCTAGCTACCCACAATCACCAATTTAGTCCTTATTATAATTGCACACATACTTGGTTTATCGAACCCCACATCCACTGAAGTCAACACTCTTAATACTAACAAAACATCATAACCACATTGATCATCTACATTATTCCCGAACCATCAATAGTATCAAAGTACTCTTATCAAATACATGTTCAAACTATGGCTATCTTTCTTTCTATATAAGCATTGCATGACAAATACGAGTCCCAAGCAAGTCTAATAGCACTAATTTCAAATTTGATAGTACCTTTCCATCGAGATAAACTATTAAATCACACCCAAAGTCAACTTCACACCACTTCCACATATCATGCTTTAGCTACCATTCTAAACCATCACATACCTCATGCCAACACTTAGGAAAATTCTTGGTCACTCAAATTATTCTGTATACTATAATCTCATAACCTCTATTCACCATCAAATGTTTATGTAACGCGTCATAACATTTTATGTAGTCCCATTAATAGAGTAATATTTATCCAACTCTAAATTCTTATTAACAATGTAGAATTATATCTCACCTTGTACATCATTCTTAAGTCATCTATCATAATTTGAGCAATCTAACCCCACGTAAAACTCTAAATTTTCCATACCTCATTGTTTGTCACCCAAACCAAAACTCAATCTTTATAAAAGTCAATGATGAATTCCTAGTAAGTCTGTACCGATCCACTTCACATCTCACAATCATATCTAAACTCATAGGAAAAAAAATCAATACAACCCTCAACTACACCCCATGGGTTTATACGAGAGGTTTTATTCCTTCACTTTTCTCAAATTCTTCCCATGATGCAAAATTCTAAATATCTCGACCCTTCAATATATCAGACTCTTGTTTCTCTAGCTCGCTTACCGATCTCATCCTTTTACCAACAACCCCTGACATTTTACTTCACACTCTAAATCAAAACTCTGAGGGAAACCCTTCCTTAGATCCTTTAACAATCAAAAGTAACCAACTTTCCGACTCCAATCATGTGTAAGTTCTTCCAAATGCTCGATACTCGATGCAATCAATCATTTATTATCTTACAAATTCATACCTTGACAAAACATATCACCAGAAATGCAGACTTATAATGAAAAATTTGAATTGTAAATCCAACTGTGTAACCCCATGCCCTTATCTATCTATATTTGCTTATACTTTGAAGACTTTTATGAATTCCTGTATCTTAGCTTATCATTGATCGCCTATCCATCGACCTTACATATCCTTCATAAAAATCCAACAACAATACTCCAATCATTAGCCTCAATTATGAACTAAATTTCCTTAATTTTATTCTTCCTTAGTTGTAACTTGTATCCACTTATACACATATAAATTTAACACCTAATATTCTTAAACCTTAACAATTGCCTCCATTCCATCGAAATTAGCCATAAAATAATTATTTTCCCACGAATTCACATGGACTAACAAACAAAGATTTCATCATAAACTCACAACTATACTCCACTCTTCCAACAACTCAAACCGTACGATCTATATTTATACATTCCAAATCCCACATTACTAACTAATTTCTGCCTAAATCATTTGATGTCAATGATTGCAGCAGCAACACATAGCTGCCGATCAAATATCAACAATATAAAAAAAATAGTAATTTAGTCCTTTCCCCCTCAATTTCACCATACAATATAATAAAATAATAATAGTGTGACCCTTATCAAATTATAATGACTTAATCTTGGTTACCTAATTTCACGTGGGTTCTTTTGGTTGCTGCTAGTTCTCCGTCGTCTGTGTGAGGAAGCCACCATATTCTTTTCTTTCTTTTCTTTTCTACGATTTATTTATTACCCTAATTCTATACCTTATCAATACTAAAAGTGGTAAAAGTGACCCACTATTAATTTTACTTCTATCTTTTTTTTTTTTAACCAACAAATCCTAATTATATAGTTTCATCCCAATCACAATTCCTCACGAACTCTTTTTACCATCATGCTCAGTTAGCCCTTGTCATCACCACGAAGTGAACCTTTTCCTCGACCTGACACCTTAACCTTAGGTATACCAATCAAATTCAAGGGACTAACCCAATTTTATACGCATTTTTCTTACTTTCAATTGCTTTCACCCTAGTATACTCACTGAGACTTTCTTTACCCATAAGCTTGTCATTTTGGTATCAATCTACTCTTTTGGAGTTTAAAAGAAAATCACCAGTCCTCATTAAAAACCCTCAAGATACATTTCACAACCTAAATGTACTAATATTGTACCAAAGATCACCACTAAAATTTTCCTTAAAAATAATGCTCAATCCAAACGTTCGTAGTAATAAACTAGTTGGTTTCTCAAATGTGAAAGCAACACCGAATCTCATTAGCTAAACATGTCATACCACTAATAACTCCTTAAGTAGTTAGTATTCACACTTGACAATGATGTATTCGTTTCCACGTAACACTAGTACCACATTGTGAAAGTCTGTTATATCCATCACGCATCATACCTATCGAGAAGATCATACCCAAATAGCTTACACATTTCTACCCATTGAATGACTGCAAAACATTATCAGATTTGTTCTCCCTCTAGCCCAAGCAATTTGTTTTACTTCTTAGATCAGGTCGATAACAAAAGTAACACACTTCATAACTCTAATCAAGTAAGCATCAATATTATTCTAATAGTCGTATCATGACCCTCTTTGGTATACATTCAATCTATAAAATCGTAGTAAAGATCCTAACCTCAATTAGCGCAACCTAATTTCATCACTCGCTAAACAACCCATACATGTTATAAAAACTTTACTAACTGTATTTTATAATGTAATGATGTTCATTTTCTAGTTGTCCCTTACGAAATTACTTGCATATTGTCACATATCTAGGTAAAGTACAAAATTTGACCTCACAGGCTGTAACACATATCTTCCGTTTCTCTATATTAAAAAAAACCCATCTCTCCTCATATCGCTCAAAGTTTGGGTGTATAATTGGATGAAGAAGCTAGACAATGCTGCCTTAAGTCATAGGTAGTGCCTTTACTAATCGGCACTCAACATGATACTATCACCACATTTTGCATCTCCTCGAAACTAGTATGCCACAAACTCAACACTAAGCCTCTCCACTATATTCATTTTATGAAGCAGGTCAAAACAAGCAACAAAGAAATCATAAGCATCTTCATAACCAATACCCATGAAGAATGAGAGTTTCAACTTTATGAACATAATAAAAAAAATCACTAGTCATTATAGGCCTTGTCAATCGAGAAAATATACATATTTCCAAGGACACATTATAATTTTTTGGTGTTGCAATGTCAACCTCTAATACTCTAGTACTAACCAAATGTCAAATAGAGTGAAGAAGTTCAGATACCAATTTGTATCACCTAGATACCAATTGGATTCAAGTAGTAGCACGGAAAAAAAAAAAGAAAAAAAAAAAAAAAAAGGAATGAAGTTTTCCTAAAGTCATATAGCCTCTCGAAGAAAAGTAAAGGCGTCCCCATACCGTTCCGCAAGACTCTACTAGACTTGTCCTTGTGTGATGAGATCATCGAACCTAACGCTCTGATACCAAGTTTGTCACGACCCAAATTGAGTCGTGTGTGGCACCCACACTTAACCTCCAAGTGGGCAGACCAATGAATTTAAACCCCAACACATACCAATAATTCAACTACGAATAACAATAATAACGCGGAAGCTCCAAAACTTATTAAAGTAACCAATCAAATAAACCTCTAAAGTCTATTACATATTATCCCCAAAATCTGAAAGTCATCACATCAAGGACATCTAATCTCTAAATACTAAGTCTAAGAGTATCAAAGACACCGAAATAAATGAAATAACGCAATTTGTGTCCGAAAACTATGGACATCAAGTCATGACCGAGAGAATCCAACACAAGCTCGAATGCATAGCTCACCCTTAAACCTGATATGCTGAGACTGGCTAGCTGAGGGCTAGTCAAATTTGCTGGTACACTCGCTGCACTCCATAAAAGGAAAACAAAGAAAAATACAAGTAGGGATCAGTACGGGGCAACATGTACTGAGTAGGTATCATCGGCCAACCCTAAATAGAAACTAATATACAATGAATAATAGTATAAAGTCAACTATAGCACTTAGCAGGTGATAAGAAACAACAATATGAACAAGTGACGGTTAAAGCAAGTACGTAATCAATCACAATATCAAGCACACACACGAGGACTCATGCCTCCACATCACACTCGTTTGGGAAATGCGTTCATTGAGATTGAGTACATTAGGTTAATTCAATATCTTTTTCCTTTAATGTTACCGTGTCGGAACGTGACACTCCGATCCAATTATACCGTGTCGGAACGTGACACTCCGATCCAATAATACCGTGTCGGAACGTGACACTCCGATCCAAAAATACCATGTCGGAACGTGACACTCCGATCCAAAATACCGTGTCGTGACACTCCGATCCAATAATATTATTAATTTATCATTTATTATCACCACTTTTCAATTCATTAATAATATTACATCAAGCCTTCTTTATTCAAGGCATCACTTCGATAGAGAGGTTTTCAGATTATAAATCTCACGGTC
The DNA here is from genome assembly GCF_900185275.1 of Solanum verrucosum. Lineage (NCBI taxonomy): Eukaryota > Viridiplantae > Streptophyta > Magnoliopsida > Solanales > Solanaceae > Solanum > Solanum verrucosum. The sequence goes on from NW_026019957.1 coordinate 1,547,444, forward strand.
TCAGGATTTTAGACCAATCGCAAACCACACAACCAAGCCACACAATCACACAGTCAAGTACATAGAGAACTTCACAATATCATTCAATGCATATCAATCGCTATTAAGAGTTTATCTATCAAATAGAATAAACCATAACTTACCTCCACCGAAGAACCGAAATCAAACAGCTACTTTTCCAATGCCTTCGAACGATCCCAATCTATCAAGTATGAATATTCATAAGTTAACGAGTCTATAGACACCCATATTACTATATACATCAAGCTTAGACCCAATAACTCATTCCACTCTATAGTCAATTTCCTAGAGTTCAAACCTATGGGTAAGTCTTAATTTCTCCCCTTAGCATATCTTTAATGGAATTTAAATAATTTGATACACCTAATATTTAATTACCTATCTCAACATATCAAAACTTGATTTATTATATGATATCTTACAATCAAACTTCAACCCAACACACAGGCCGTACGTACAACATCTCATATAGCTTATGATGGATAATTGAAGGTGATTGTATTCATTAGTAATTCTGATCAACAGAGGAATTTGGATATTCCAACATAAACAACAAGAGTAACGAAGACAGAAATCACAGAATTATATGCATGACTTTTCCGACTAGCAATTCATCCTTTTTATCCCTTCTTAACTCATCATTATTCTAATCAATAGCATCATTAATTCCTTGTACAAAGATTCCCTTAGTTACATGGTCAATCCACTATTTCTGTCCAAAATATATCAACCACAATCACGTAATTAGTTAGTTACTTTCCATTAAAATATAATATACACACATATATGGATGCAACACCTCAATTCTCTTTCCTCTAACATTATAATAATAATATAAATTCTTGCCTGACAGTTTCACCTCCAACCCAACCTAACGCTACTATCTATTATCCAATCTTAATTATCAAATAGTTTCTAATTGTTATATATTCACCGAGCTTTAATCATACAGCCACCAAGAGATAATTATATGTAAACCAAATTGAAAGCGTAAGTTAGGTTACCTGAATCGACCTTTTCCATTACCGTTTATGCCCAACAGTCAAGCCCTCTTTTCTTTTAATTAACCACTCAAAATTAGTAAACCCTAATTATTATATGAAGCTACTTATAAAAGCGGTAAAAGTGGTCCACTATTAATTTTAATATATCTCCTTTCACCACCAACTAAAATAATTATTAAAACTACCCCACTAAATTCATAATTGTAGTTACGAATAGTCCAAAGTATCCATTTAAAATCTATCGGAAAGTATTTTATGAAATAAAAAAGCTCTAGTACTCAAAACGACCAAACGGGTCGTTACAATTAAAGATTTATTAACCATCGTGTAAAATAGAAAGTGTTCATCTAATATTGGACGAAGGGTACTAAAGTCGGTAAGTTATTATAAAAAGTTATACTTGTAAGTTATACGAGTTACAAAGCATAATGAAGTAATATAATAAATAAATAAAGAGCTAGTAATATATGTTTATTCGACCAAATAATATATTAGTGGTAACTGGATTCACAAATAAATATTTACAAATATTTAGTACAAATAAAAACTATTGAGCTTCTGTGAATCTATCCATTCTTTTCTAGATTAACATTATTTAGAAAAAAAATTGCAAAAATATCACAAGCTATTTTTTTTTAAAAAAAATCATACTTTGTCTAGAAAACTGGATAACTTTAAAACTTCACCAAACCTACAATTTCCACTAATAGTTTTGCTATTCATTTCTCCAAAATTGATGCAACTTCTCATTGTGTTATGCCCTTTCATATTTTTTGCCTTTATCACATGTTGAGGCAATCTCATAGTAAACCTATCTTCATTTTCCCTAATTATAATTATAGAGTGCCCCGTGGATCGCGATCTCGTGAATTTTTCACCATTCTCTCGTAATTCAACACGTTTTGTTGACGGTGTCATTGTCGTTGTGGTTCCACTATTGCATCCTTTTTCATCATCATTATTAATATTGTTTTCGTAATTGATTGTCATATTGCATGCATTTTCTGATGACTCACCCTCGTTACTCATGCCATGCATTGGATTATTTATCGATTGTCTCCTGGACCCCATACATGACTGATGCTTAGTGCACTGGACTGAATCGAGGTTCGCACGACATACGGGGCATGTCTTGTGTGATTTAAGCCAATAGTCAATGCATTCTTGATGAAACACATGGTTACATGTTAACAAACGAATAAAGCTATTGTCTACAAATTCTACCAAACAAATAGCACATTCAATTCCAAATTTACCCTCACCATAATCTTGTACACTGGAATAGATAAATGTTGGAAAAGATTGAATAATTAATGGATCAAGACCTTTATCATTTTTTGTTGGACAAATTGGATATCCAGCTACAGTAATATACCATGAGTCTAGTATATGTTGCATGAAACATCTACAAAAGAAAATGGTGAAAAAAATAATAAAAAGGACTAGAAAGACAATGAATGTGATAATTAAAGGTGGAGCGGAATATGATAATGGTGGTAGTGACGGTGATAGTGATGGTGATGATGAGTTCTGTATGGAGTTCGTCAACATTTCTATTGAAGAAAGCAAAGCAAAAAAGTTATCTTAGTACTGCGAGATCCATAAATGGTGCCTTAAAACTATATTGATTTTGTGCGGTAACCAAAAAAGTAAAGAATATTATTCTAAACGTGAAAAAATAGATTTCTTTTTTCTAGAGTGACTGAGCAAATGTAGGACAATCAAGGATGTATTTTATCTCTGAACTAGTCAATTTATTCACGCTTTGCTCGGTCATAAGTAATATCAACAAATTCATATTTTATTAAATATGGATTTTCTCACAATATTGTCTAATTAAATATCAATAAAATAGAGTTATAGTATCTTTTATATTTTAAATGTATTTTCATTGCTCTTTTATATTTTAAAAGTATAAGTATTCGATATATGTAAATCACAAAACTTCTAAAATCACATAATATATGCATTTATTAGTAATATGTATTTATATCAAAAGTGCTATTTCAAGTTAATAAAAATATTGATTCATAGAAAATTAATTTAGGAATGAGTGAATTTCTTAAATCAACACTCGTAGAAGCAATGAAAATATTAATGTATATTATTATTAAAAGCAAAATATGACTAAATAGAGTTACAACAACTAAGAAGACTTCTTGATTTTCCACAAACTATTGGAATTTTCAAATAGTAATTTATCATTCTCAACTAACATACAATTATCCTAATTCTCGTGAATTCAATAACTTTTTATAATATCTTTAATAAATACGAGTTTCAATTTTATATATCGATTTTGCACCCATCAATCTTCTTGATCATGATTTTGTTCAATTTCTTGTTGCTTATCCTCTGTTGGATTATCTTTGAATCCTTCTCAAAACTATCAAATCAAAAAGGGAAAAAATAAAATATGTTAGTAATAAATTCATATCCTCAAAAATGAACACCAATATAATATTTGATCAATGAATGTTTTCTCTTTTATGTCATGCCATCTATTTTATATTTTAGAGTTTTCTATCCAATATTCAAATAAATAGGGATGCAGCTAGAATAGTAGGATGGAGGTAAATGTCCAAATATGAGTTTCCTCGAATTCAATAACTTTTAAAATAAAGTAATATTTATATTAAAAAATTTATTAACTATAGACAATTATTAAATTTAAAATCTAATTATTAATACTTTAAATAATTATTCTAAAATCTTTCATAAAATTAAAAGTTTAGCTCCACCCCTACGTTTCCACGCAAAACTCCATCATCCAAAAGAGTGTTGGATTCATTGCAACAAGAGAGGGCATATATATATAGGATTATTGTAGGAATCATAAATTTTAAATTCTTGATTCGTTCCTGGACGTTCTCATCTCGACGAATATCAATAGAAAAATCCATGGGAAATGGGCCGGTGTTATTATTATTTTTCTTCTTGAACTCATAAATGTCTAGTCAAATATTGTTACATAAAACCAAAAAACATATATATATATATATATATATATATATATATATATATTTTATTTTATTTTATTTTTTATTTATTTTTTTATTTTATTTTATTTTTTATTTATTTTTTTATTTTATTTTATTTTATTTTTTTTAGGGAGAGGGAAAATGAGAGACATGTTGAGTTTGACTAAGCTATGATTTTGTAATGTTTTCACTGGTGATTAATAAAATCATGTTAGTTACCAAAAAAAAAAAAAAAATGAGACATATATATATATACCTTGGAGGAGAAGAAGGCAAAGGAGACAACTTGTTGGCAAGATTAATAGCATCATCAATTGTATTAATGCTGTGATTAAAACACAAATATCTACCATAGCTTGACACATCTTCATTGACACAAATATGTGCATCCACCAAGAAATCAACATCAACACTTACAAAAACTCCATTTTCATACATCTCTTTAGCTCCTTTTAGATAAGGATTTTTGATGTTTAAATCATGATCCATTAATAATCCTGAGTTTATTGACACCATGTTTATGCCTCTATCCATAGCTAAACCCCATGCTGTTTTCTCTGCTAGTGTTTTTGATAAAGCATACCATAACTGTCCATGAATAAAAACAGCTTTTATTAATTAATAAGTATCAAATAATAATGTTTGAAGTTTGCATGCATGCACAAGCAATATGTCAAAGTTCAAATAAAAATTGTAACTTCATATGATTAAAGTTACAAAAACTTATTGATTATGCCTTCAATTGGAGTCTCAAAGTTGTCTATATGTGCATTTGCCCCTCAGATAAAATTTGTAACTTCATATGTGACTTTTTATAACTTTAATCGCATTTATCTGAAGTGGCTAAAGTTAACAAAAACAACTAATAAAACTTTGGTTATGCTTTAAATAGGAGTCCCAAAATTGATTATATTATGCACTTGCCCCTTAAAGGGAAAAATGTGTCCTATCAAAATATATCACATAAATTCGGAATGAAAAAAAAAAATTGTCATACCTTGTATTTACGACAAAAATTGATGTCACTCCAATGTTTTTCATCAAGATCAACATGAGATGAAGATTTTTTATCATCAAATCCCCAAATAATTGCTGTTGCTGAGGAAGTGAATATAACTTTTTCTATAGTGTCTATTTGTGCACATGCTTCCAATACATTATGTGCTGCCCTTACCTCTATTTCTGCCATATATTCCTGCACACGTTTAATAAAAAATAAATTTGTATAATTTGTAAGTAAAATTGAAATATATTAAGAAATCGAAAAAATATAATACACAATTCATGTAAATTGAGTAATTTTTGTCTCAAGTTTATATAAATATATATATTAAGAAATTCATTAAATAGTTACTATAAATATCTAATTGTAAGTTATTATAAAAAAATTAACTTTAAATTCTTAATTCACCTTAGAAAAGGTATAGTCCCAAATTGATTTTTTTTTTCTTTTTGAAAATCCTAAAAAAAAAAAAGGACACCAAAAAAAAATGTGCACACCAAACTTTTCATTATTAGCTTAACTAAAACAGGACAAACTTGAATTAATTAGTTGACCAACTATTTAGATCTTCCAAATCATTCTACACTAATGTTCTTCTTCTTCTTATATGTACTTCTTCTGTCATAAAATAAATATTGTTTTAGTAAAAAATAAATTCCCAAATAAATGATGCTTATGTTGGATAGATATCTAATAAACAGGAGTAACTTTATAAATTATATCTTATATTTATTATTTTATTTTATGAACGTGAAATAAGTTAAAGAAACACTTATTTTGAAACTCAGAAAGTATGATTATTCAAAAACAAGATTTTACTGCATCATATTATAAAAATCTCTAAAGACCGTTTGTTAAAGTTATAATTATTTATTTTCTTACTCTTTAATTTTTAATAATGCATGTATAGAATATTAATAGTGTATATAACTCCAACTCTGTATGAGAACGCACGAGGCATATATATAGGCTCAAATAATTCATGAGAAAGCATTGTTTATCAAAAATTAAGTAATTCATCTATTTTCTTTTTAAAACTTTAAATTTTTAGATGAGAGCGATCACATAACGCAAGATTATAAATAATCAAATAATTATAAGTAATGAAATTGCAACATTTAGACATGAAAAGGGCATAATGGGGAGAAAAAAATGAAAGGAGAGAACATACATCATAAATAGTGGAGTGATCCTTGGGAGGCTCAAAGGAGTAAAAAAGACAAGAACACCCTTTCAAAGCATCAATTATGCTATGGTAATCAAAAAGGTCCAAACAAAAAACCTTCAATCTCTTCTTGTCACATATTGACATCAACTCAACTTCATCACCTACACAATATCTCAATACCATCGTGAATCTGTCGTTAAATAACTCATAGCTAATAAATTTGTCTGATAATTCATCGCTAAAAGAGATTAAAAGCGATGAATTTTTTTATTTAGCTATGTTTAGAATTTGTTCATCACTAATTCTTATTTTTCTATAGTGAATGTTTAGTTAGTTTGTAATATATGCAAGTTTGAAATTGAACTGATCGATCTTCGTAAAAAAGAATGTCTTTTTAGAAAAACTCTTTTCGAAAGTTTTATAAATATACGAAGTCCAAACTCTCCTAGAGTATTTTTAAGTTACAATACACAATATCTTTGTTCAATCCCCAAAGAGAATATAGGCAATATCTCTTTAAGAAAAATGAATTAGACATAATGATATCTTTCTTTTATCAATTTCTTACCCTAGTTTTCAAAAAATCAATTAATCCAATTATTGGTGAATTTCAAAAAAAAAAAAAAACTAACCATGATTTTGAATAGCAGCATGGACTATGAAGCCCTTTTCGAGTAGCCGAATAATCAAGCTTGAGCCGAACTGAGTAGAAGAACCCATAACACAAACAGTTTTGGAGATGCAACATAAAGAAGTTGGAGCCATTATTAATTATTAGGAAATATAATATATGGTTAGCTAGCTATGTTATGAATTTGGCTAGTATTTATATATGGGAAAAAAAAATGAATGTGTCAAAGGAGGGTAAGTATTAGAAGAAATATGTATATGTACTCCATCTATAGAGAGAGACAAGTTAAGCTAAAGAAGCAATTCAAAGAATGTGGGGTTTTAATAGATGTTTGACAAGTGGTTGTTGGGCAAATTGAGTTAAATTTAAACAGACTAAAATAGGCTTGTTAATAAATATCGGGTTATTAACTCGTTCAAAGATTACTTTGACTGAGATTGGATGATTCAAGATGGACTTAGGACTAGGGCTAATTGTAGATCAATTTTTCGCCCAACGCTAATCAAATTTTAATTTTATATTTTTATACTAAAAGCAAAAGGAAAATTGGTACACTAAGTTCTCGATATATACATAATTTAGTCTTAAACTCATAAATTTCAAATACTAATTTTCTGCCCCTATTGTATATATGAAGTCACCATCTTGCTGATAAAGTTCATAAGATAAAAGTTTGGTATGGACGTGGCAATTTGTAGTAACGTATAGATTATTATAATATAGAGAAACCATATGACCACAAGAAACACCTACTTCCAAATTTTGTCTTAACCAATAAAAATAAAAATAGCTATAGCTACTTGTCTTGTCTTGTCTTGTCTTTGTTAACGTTGTTGGTTTGTTGTACACGTTATAAGACATTCATTTTATCTTGTGGTTGCATACAAAAACATTGGGAAATAAAAGTTTTATCCTTTAATGAGAAGTATATAAGTAACTATAACAGTAATATATTTAATGTGATTTTATAAATGAAGTTTAAAAAAAATAGAATTATGTAATAGATTTTATCTTTATTTTTACGAGGTTCAGAGTCTATTTTTGATAAATCCTAAATGCAAAAAGAAAGTATCTGACATAGGATTGTGAAACAAGAGGCAACAAAATAGCAAAATACAAAACGATCTCTAACTATATTGAGAAGTATATGTATAAGTAATAACAATAACATATCCAGTTTAATCACACAAATAGAGTCAGAGAAAGGTAGAAGATGTACACAAACTTTACCACTACTTTTACAAAGTAGAGAATCTATTTTCAATAGATCCTCGACTCAAAAAAGAAGTATCCGCTCCAGGATTATAAGTAGCAAGACACAAAATAATCTCTATAACTATATTGGGATAAGTCTAATTTCTGTAATATATGTAATAATAATGTGAAGTTCTTCTTGTTTAATAAGAGAGCATATATGCAAATTTGTAGTTCCACAAATGTTATTAAGAGGGACAACAAGGAAAGACATAAAACGCATTCGTTGAATGTGATTTATCAATAAAATCTGAAATTGTCTTTGTAGCGTGTAAAAGATAGAAAATATGTCCAAAAAAAAATATTCATGCGTTATTTTACGTTATTTTTAATTTGTCATTTTCTATTTCTTATCTATTTTTCCTTCTTCAAATCTCTACATTGTTGGTTAAAAAACACTAAATTAACTAACTTAAATTCATAACCTTAATATAAAAATAAATAAATCTAATCATAAATCATGATTTAGTTTTAATGTAAACTCAATTAAATAAGTATCACAAGTTTTAAAAGTCTTCTGATTTATAATTTAATTTATTTTTAGAAATTATATTTTTAATTCACTTATAACTACTTGATTTTAATATAATTAATTATATTTATTAGAGCCGTTTGGACAAAAAAAAAATCTTTCTTCTTGAAAAAAAGAATTCACAACATTATTTGGTAATAGAATTGACCATTTTTTTCATGTAAATTTTTTTTTTCCATCCACAAAACTATATCAAGTCATATTACTCAACTTTGGGCCAACAAATGTTGGAGTTAGTTAATGGATATCTCAGTAGATTCAGATCTTGAGTTCTCTATAGCCCAAAAAGGGGCCCATAGTATTGGTGAATGTATATTGTATGTATATACAAAGGCTATGGTTACTCAAGTTACAGAGCCAAAAAAAACCCCAATCTATCTAGTATGCCAAAGATGCGTACACCAAAAAGAATGATACATTCTACACTTCTTACTTGGCGTAGCTTGTTACATGGGTCGTGAGTGGGAGCTTAGCTTCCGGCTGGGTGTGCAACCTTGGTTTGCTGTTGCATATTCAGCTCCTGTTGCAGCTGCTACCACAGTTTTCTTGATCTACCCAATCGGTCAAGGAAGTTTTTTCTGATGGTATGCCTCTAGGAACGTCAGGTGTCAAAAATCAGTTAAGTCACCATTATAGAAAGAGGTGAAATCCAGTGGGCGTCAAGCAACCCCAAAAATTAAACACTTTCACCAGTTCAAGTGCAGGTCCTTGGTTAGCTTACCCGAGTCTGATTAGCACATCCGCAATTTTTTTGAAAAATTATGTCTCTGCGCCATATCAGACACTTTGGGTATCACAAACTGTTATCTGGTTAGATGCCCAACAAAAATATTCAGTATCAGAACCTCAAGGCCAAGTATACTACCTGTCCTTGATAGCTTTCAGGAAGAGCACAACACTTTCTGACACAAAAAGAAATCACAATAAATTTCAGATAAAGCAACATCACAACACTGCTGAGAAGTAACCAATGCAAGTCAGAGAAGGGAAGAAGATTGAAATATAGGGCAGTGGATCTACAGAACTGAAGGAGTTTGAAGATATTACTATAAGGTCAATGTACCATCATGCATCTGAGCCTCTGTATAATTGTTAAAACTGAAGAGTATTTCTGAAATGCATTTCAATTAGCTCAAATTTGAACTTCTTAAATCGTAACTTCCCTCTTAAGGAAAGAGCACATCACAATGCATTTCAATTAGCTCAGATTTGAACTTCTTAAATCGTAACTTCCCTCTTAAGGAAAGAGCACATCACTGAACATTATAAGTTTCCCCTGAATGACCAAATATCTGATTTAATGCGTCAGATTGGAAATCTAATAATGTATCCATTGTTTCTCTTTCCTTCTTTGCTATTGTAATCTCTGCTACTGACGCCTACTTATAATTTTGTGCATAAACGTAGAAGAGCAGCCTAACGAATCAGTTCTCATACAGCTAAAGGATAAAAAGAAAAGGAATCCCTAGGAAGTCATCCATGACACACTATATTTAGAAACTAACCTGTTAAGAAAATGAAAAAATTTAAACGAGAAGCCACTCATACAAGGCAAGAAGAAGAAAGAGAAATACCTGTACCATTTTCTTTTCTGAAGAATGCGAATGTATTTTACCATTTCCTTTTCTTAAAGATTGAGAATATTATGCACATACTCAGCATCAAAACAAGGAAATAAGTTGCTCTGACTTCTGATACATCATCTTTCTATTTAAGGGCCGTACAGGTCCTCATCAACGAAAAATCTACACAGTGAGAGCAATTTTGGCTGGTCAAGTCGAGGATCAAAATCAATTGTGCAATTCTCCCTCCTTCCTGCAAAGAATGTCTCCATACATATTTTGTGTCATTCCAGGAAACAAAAGATGCAGTTAAAAGGAGTACATAACCAAGATGCTAATGTGACATGTGAGACACAAGCACGCAGAGTATCTAACTGGCTGTAAGTGCACACACTAAAAGTATAGACATGGTTGTTCATAAAGCTAATTTTTTTGTCTAGTATTACATTTCACAGTTTCCCAGCACTAGGGATTTTGCCAATTCAATCCATGCAACTCAATTAAAATGCCATCTTGCTCCCATGTCAAAATCATGCAAGAAAACTTTTGCTAATTCAATATCGCACAGTTAAGCAACTAAATAAGAAAGTTATCTCGTCAACAGAGTCATATAAATGCAATCTATATCAAGCTGAAATCATTTATCATTACTATCTAACCAATGGAGTAGCAAACAAAAAAGCCAAAGCCTTTATGTTATTTGCATCGTCAAATAACAGAAATGATGCATGTCAAGTGGAAAAATGTCTATAAATTAAAGATAATGGAGACCAAAAATATCAAGCTAACTCATAATCCAAAACCTACTTCTTCAGGTCCTTGTGTCCAAATATGTACTCCCTCCATTTAAACTTATGAGTTCGTTATAGGAATGACATGGCATGTTTAAGACAAAAGATCAAAGGGTGTTTTTGGTATGTTATGCATACCTTTAGTTTAAGACAGATTCAAAAGTCTACTTTACATTCTTAAACTTCATGTCTAGTCAAATTAGTATACATAAAATGAAACAGAGGGAGAGAGAAGTAAATACAGTGACATCAACTCACTCGGTCTAAGACTTGCATAATAAGTCAGCACGATAAACGCGAGCTATTTTCTGAGATATTTTTGTCAAAACAATGACCGAAAACAAGTGTCTTTCCTGAAAACGAATACATTGATAAAAGATATTAAAGTGTAGTTAGAACCCTAAGAGACATATTGATTCAATAAATAGAATCCCAAGCCATAACTCATTTCTTTTCCTTATTGTACACATGCATATCCTCTTAAAGGAAAAGAAACCTTTACCAAACAGAAATGATGATATACTCTAAAATGCATCGTAAAAACGGTCTCATGGACCAACAAAAACTTAAGAGAACAAGATAATGGAAGATATACCTTCTCCAACCATAACAAGTGAAATGCTCCCATAAATTAGGTGGCAAAATGAATGTCACTCTCATGCAGGTCATTTAAAAGAGATTCATGGGATCCGGTTTTTGTCAAGCTTTTTTCTTTTCTTTCTTTTCTTACCAAAAAAACATAGGAGTACACCAGAGAAGCAAAGTGGCAGAGAAAAGGAGTGTATAATGCAAAGGCTTGCAGATCCACAGAAGATCATCTACTCTTAAAATTTTGGTGGAGTGCAACTACAATGGACAGGTTTCTGTTCATCCTTTTGTCAGTCGTTAATTTCTCCAAGGTATTGATATAGAGAGACAAAAAAACAAGACAAGCATACAATCAACAATGCTTAAGTAGTTCAAGGGAAAACGAGAATTACTACAGCCCAAATTCAAAGTGAACTGTATAACAGCAGAAACCTTGGCTTCCCCAAATAGCTCTGATTGATCTCTGGCAACTCAACGAGTCCATCCACATGAAAGAGTCATAAAAGCAAGAGTACAAAGGATTGGCAGTAATTGAAAGATCATTAGTAACATAAGAAGGTTAAGTTCTCTTTTCAGTGAGTTGTCGACAGGACATCAATACAAGGATAAACACAGTGGGAACCTGTCCCCTGGTATAATTGCATTCGTGCTATCTAATCAATCTTCATCATGTTCAAGAATCAAACTGACAAATAAGATCAGATGGATCTTTGAAAAAAAGTTCACCAATGGCAAAATTGTGATCCACAAATTTCAGAAAACAAAAGGCAGTGACAATTCTTTTTTTGTTTCTTCACATTTGAAACGCTCAAGTACTTAAGTATCAAAACGGAGCAGTCACTCTAACACAAATGAAGAACACAGTAACCCTAGCATAAAAGAGAAATTCAATGGCAAAAGTAAATGATAACCATTAAATAAAAAGGTCCGAATACTGCATGCCAAGCCTCAATACCAGAGAATCTAATTCTCAAGTGAAGAATTAACCTTCAACTTGACAAGTCTATAAAGGTGAACACTCATGGTAAGTTGCCTCTCATCCCCACATACAGCATAAGAATCTGACAATTAATATGAATTCACTGTTATGCTACAAAAGCTAATGAATATGATCTCAGTCTGAACAGTCTTGTTTGGGTTGTGGTCCAGAAAAGGAATATTCTTGCAGTCATGCTGACATAATTCACATTAACTTCCATGAACAAGACAGTATAATAAAGAGTTATTCATGTAAAACACCAAAGTGGAAAAAATATTCACCAAGCTATATTCCTCTTAGGACACTGAAATATATAAACAGAAAGAAAACACTATTTAGGATATGAAAACCACATGCAATTATATTGGACTGCAAAACAGAAGAAAATGATGGAAATATAGTATGACACTCATTGAGAATACAGCACATTTCATTGATCAAAGTTGTTAAAGGCACATATTGAAATATTGTTACCAATGAAATACAATAGCCTTTAAAAAACTAAACTTTCCTAGAAAAAGAGTATCTGCAAAGTACCTATCTCGACTGCAAAGATAGAATGTACATGTTTCAACAAAGAACAGCATCTACTGCCTTCAGAAGGCCATCTCAGGAACCTACTTATTCCCTTCTATACTAACTCCCTACCTAGAAGAAATCCCTGCAGCTTTACCAGTAACACCTGCAAAACAGCATCTTGACCAAATCGTCTGACTGACCCTTGGCCACCCGCGCAAGCCACGCAAATGTCCCTTCTTAGACCTGAATAGTATTCTCCTTTTCTTCCCTCTTAAGAGGTGAAACTGGTAATGTCCCTTCATCCTCACCATACCCTTTATTCCCAACTAACAACCTCACCTCCTTTTCACAACTGCCCTTCTGTAAATTCTCAAAACCCTTATCATTCTTATTCAGCACATCCCAGAAAAAGTCTGTCATCACACTCTCATAATTCGGCATCTTTGCATACCCAGGGAAATAGTTAATGTCAATAACAAGGTATTTATTTCCAACCCTATTATCCCTAATCAAATCAAAATTAAAGAGATACAGTTTCGTAGCTCGTCTGAGCCCTCTTGCTATCTCCTTCAGAAAACTCAATGGGGGCAATTCAGCATCATCCAAATTCATCAGCTTATAGTATTTATCATCATTTTTTTCACAAGTGTTCAAATTTGAAACCTGCGAAAACGATAAATAACTCTCTAATTTCCCTAAATTCTCCTCCATCACATCAGGTAACGACTTCCTCTTCACACACTTCACATAATCACCAACCACATAAACCTTAAAAATCACAGCCCCATGATTCACAAACTCCTGCAAAACTATAGGCGGTTTCAGTTTACTCAACCCATCCTTATTAAACACCAACAACATCTTATGCGATTTCGCACTTCCATCAGCCACCAACGGTTTCGCAATCACAGGAAACTTCAATCCCTCACTCTCCAAATAACTCGCCGACACTATTTTCGCATCATACACAACAGTCTGTTTAGGAATCCCAAACGAGGTCGTTTCACACTTGATTTCCAGCTCAGTCGCCACCTGAAGCATCGAAATCCGATTATGCAACCGCTCAATCGCCTCAAGCGAATCAATAATCAACACATGAGGATATTTCAAAGCATACTCCTCCAATTGCCGCTTCCAATCATCACCATACAGCTTATGAAGAACACAATCGAACGGTCCTTGTTCAATCAAAGGCTTATCCATATCGATCTTAACGAGATCGATTCCTCGTTCCTTCGCTAGGTTAACAAGCGATACCTGTATGAAACTCGCTTGTTTCTTCGGTGCCAAAGCGTAACCTACTCCAAATCTCCTCATTCGCTCCGCCATTGATACAGAAACACAAATCAAAATAAAAAATCACTCAAATTTTACACCGATTCAATGTATCATTCAACAAAAAAATCACATTTACACCGATTTGGAACCCTAATTTGATGATTTTAAGCTAGGGTTTTCGATATGATCGAGAGAGAAATGATGCATACGTTATAATGTATGTGTTGTCACTCTTTTGAGCAAAATGGAGAGAAAGGAGAAGAGAGGACAAATGTTGAAGTGGTGGGAGTATATATAGGGGTTTTTTGAGGGGGTGTGGGGTGGTTAGGGTTTTGATAAATTAACTTGGGTTGAGTTAAGGGGTGTTGACGTGGCGATTATCGTAGAAATATATTTTTTTTCTGTTATATATAAGTAGGTCAATTACATATTTGAACTTTTATCTTATTGATAGGTTTCGTGATTTTTACCCATTTTTATATTAGAAAAATGTTATTTTTTCATATCTTTAAGGGTTGTATGATCAAAACGGGGGAATATTCTTGAATTATAATTAATTAAGATTAGAATTTGATGGTTGATCTTATTTTTTATATAAGATAAATTATACCAAAATTTTGGTATATAAATAATATTGATTTTAATTTATATCTTCAATCAAATGTGGAGCAAAATTAATTTAAAAATAGGAATATCTAAAATTATTATACTGAATTATGATTAAGAATATTGGTCTTATTATCTTTTACATGGGATATAAATATAAACTATATCAAAATTTTGGTATATAAATTATATTGCTTTTATTTATAATTAATATATTTGATCAAATATGGAATAAACTTAATTTCAAAATGAGAATATTCTAGAATTATCTTGAATTATAATTAAGATTAGAATTTGATTGTTGATCTTATTTTTTAAATGAGATAAACATTAAACTATACCAAAATTTTAGTTTACAAATAATATTGATTTTTATTAATATTTCCGATCAAACATAGAATAAATTTAATTTCAAAATAGGAATATCTAAAATTATTACCCTGAATTATAATTAAGATTAAAATTTGATAGTTGATTTTTATATGAGATAAACTATACAAAAGTTTTGGTTTACAAATAATATCGATTTTAATTAATATCTCCGATCAAATATGAAAGAAATTTAATTTCAATATGAAAATATCTAAAATTATTATCCTAAACTATAACTAAGATTAGAATTGGACAGTTGATCTTATCTTTATACTCCCTATGTTCTTAATTATTTGTTTATTTTTCCCTTTTTAGTTGTACCTAATTACTTGTCTATTTTGACAAATCAAAAAACGATATTTTTTTCACCTATTATACCCTCAATTAATTACTTTGAAAAAGGTAGAACTTCTTGAAAAGCTCCACTTCATAATTAATAGAGGTAAATTGGTAAACTCATTATGTCAATAATTGTTTTGTTAATAGGTGTGTCAATTTAAAAGTGGACAAGTAAGTAGGGACAAAGGAAGTATGAGATATATTATATCAAAATTTTGGTATAAAAATAATATTAATTTTAGGTAATATCTCAAATAAAATATGGAATAAATTTAACTTCATTTTAGTTAATATTTACTATTTACAGTAATATATTTTTTCTTTAGAAGGAGTTAAATCAAAAACTAATAAATCAAGGGGGAGAAAAGATATCATAAAAAATAATGGGACAGTATATTAGTAGGAAATAGTCCCATTCAGCTGGGAAATTTCAGCCCGAAAAGTTTGCTCATAAAACGCATTGGAGAGATGCGATTTATGAGAGCACTGAACAATTTTGAGTATTTTAAGGATTGGTTCAATACGTGGCATAATATAGGTAGGACTTCACGTAGCATATAAAATTGTCACGTGGGACATCACATAAAATGAATGTGTCTCGATATGTTCAATTTTATACAAGTTTAAGTGTCTACTTGTGCACTATCAAAATTGGAGGGCATAGATATTAGTTGAAGCCAAGTTGAAGAGCACGTTGACGTATTATGTCTTATATATATATATATATAATACACGTATGACTCCACATAGGACACAAAATTGCCATATTGAACACATGTAAAAACGAATGTGTCTTTAGTTCAATTTTATACAAGCTTAAGTATCAACTTGTGCGCACTCAAAGCAGAGGCGTATTCAGGATTTCGGCTAGATGGGTGCACGATTACGAAAAAATGTATCTTAAATATAAATTTGATCAATTTGACTTTTAGTTCGTAATATGAACCATTAAAGTTTAAAATTATAGGTCAAAAATATATAATACTACTAGTTTTAAATTTTAATATACACATTTGATTTAATTATATAAAAAAATTACAATGCTAAATTTTTTAGGAATTCTCAATGTAACACACTTGAAAATTTTGAAAGAATAAAGGAAAAAAACAAAAGAAAAATTAGTTGAAACAACAAAAGTGTAACTGAAAACCACTTGAAAAAGTGTTACTCAAACAGACAAGATAGATATAAGATTTAAAGTTCTATCTCTCACTTAGAGAAGTGCACCCAATCATCATCGCATTATTATACGATACTTTGAACATGGGTTCACACATCTATATTTAAATATTTTTAAAAAAATATAACACTACGATATATGATCTAGAGAGGGGAGCATGGGTTCACGTGAACCCACGGCACCCCCTCTAGATACGCCTCTGACTCAAAGCTGAAGGACATATATGTTAGTTGAAGTCAAGTTGAAGGTCACGTTGATGTATTATATCTTATATATAGAGAGAGGACACATTTATGTATGATGCCTACAAGAATCTCTTCATATCAAATTATAATACCAAATTACATATTCAAAAACTAATTTAGTATCATATTATAATGACATTATACATAAATATGACATTTAACTTGACCCTCTAATTTTGAATGTGCACAAATATAAACTTAAACTTGTATAAAATTGAACAAGTAAACTTACATGCCCCACATCTAAGACACAAAAGTGTCATGTTAAATAATTTCATTTTGCATATCCAACCGCGAGTTAAAATATACAAATATAAAAATATTGTTTGTCCATCAAGACTCCCAATCCAAATATTATTTCTTCTAAAATAAATAAAACAAATTGTTTTCTACGAATATATATATTAGCAAATTAGCTTGTACTTTCTTTGTCCCTATTTACTTATTCATTTTTTACTTGGTACACTTATTCAGAAAATAATAATTGACATAGTGAGTTTATTATTTTACCCCTATTAATTGAGAGAATTCCAAAATCAATTTACTCATTAAACATGATCTATCTTTCTCAAAAATATTAACTCTCTAAATAAATTGAGAGTGTAGTAGATAAAAAATATGGTCTTTTTATTTATTTATATAAATGACAAGTAAAAAGTAAAAATTGGACAAATAAAATGGAACAGAGAAAGTATTTTTATTTTGATTTAATGAACTTCAATATGAAATTAATGAATTCACATGTTAAAATAAATTCGATAAAAATTGGTTATAAACAATGTTGAAGTTATATGTTAAGGTCAAAACCAAATGCGATATAATTTGCTAACTATAAAGTATGAATAACCACTTAAATACAATTGAGCATAAAAGTCAACTAAATAATTTAATTTGACTAAGGTCTTATAACTTAAAAGGATAGTATCAGAGCAATAGTAAAATTATTTTGATAAATGTGCAATTCATAAATTTGAACTGTGAAAATGAATCAACATATTTAAAGAATATATCTTTCTTAAACCCTACATAAATATGAAATATTTCGTGCATCAATCAATTTTTTCTAATGTTTACCACTTGAGATTTTGTTTACTTTATAATGTTGGAATAATAGTTCAAATGCACAATGCTAAATCTTTGTCAAAAAAGATATTAGTCACCTCAACCACCCATTGGATAATTATTCTAATTTTGAATCCATTCAAATATTGGATTCTTTGGGGATAGACTAAAATTATGGAACATAATGAATGTTTTGAGTAATTAATCATTCTTTTACAAAGAATATTGTGATGATGGTGACCTCTTTGGATTAGAAGGAAAGTGGGAAGGTTGGATTAACAATTGAGTATAGTTGCATGGGTCAAAAGTGAGTATAAAAAAGGGGATATGTTTTAGTGGAAAATAGAATAAGAATAATAAATAGAAATTGGGAAAAGATTGGTTCATTGATATTTGCCTTTTATAGTGCTTCTTTTATGATAGAAACTTGTGAAACCAAACTTTGGAAGCCATGTGGATTAATGGGCCATCATGATGTAATAATTTGGAAAATATCTTAGTGTGTAACTTTTTTATTATATTATCAGTTCAAAATTTTAATTGTTATAATAAAATATTGTTATTATATGAATGTCATGAGATATTAGTTCAAACATACATGCAAAAAGCAAAATATTATTGCAGAGGATTAAATATTATAGAGAAATCAAATTGTATATGTATGGTGAGTGTGACATATACAATATTTAAATTAGGGAAAATACATAAAAAAAAACCTTGAATTTGACACGAAAACTTACTTTAGTACTTAAATTTTACGGGTAATTATTTATCCCCCTTAACATATTTGAAATGAATTTATATCACCCTAAAAATGTAATACCAGTCTCAAGTTGGCAAGTGTATTACACACACGCCACGTCATTGACACATTAGAACCACATAAGCGCCATATCATAGCCACATTGGAAATTCTCTAAAATTTGATTTTTGATTTTTTAAATTCATTTCTTTCTTTCCTTTTCAGAATATTTAAATACTAGTTAATCTTTAGTTCTTAATTAGTTTAAGAAATATTGAAATCATTAGCAGTGATTTTTTTTCAATACTCAACATCATTTACTGCCATGTCAATTGTCGGTATTCTTCATTTTATTTTATTTTTATATACTAATCAAGGTCTAATTCAAGAAAAAACACATTTATTTGTGGTGATTTTTTTTTAAAAAAAAAAAAAACTTTCCTACCCATTGCTTCAATCGCCATTGCCAACCATTAACATTATAGATCGGTTGACAAAACCTCATCTGCTTTTATGCCCAAGTCTTTCTTTTTCAAAAAAATTCATAACTTTTTAAGAAAAATCAAATCTCCAAAGTAAAGAGTAAAAAAAATTATGTGGGTCTTGAATGTGATTCTTTTTGTTTATGTGTTTAACGAGAAAATGTACTTTGAATGTAGAGTTTGAAGAAGGAGAAAGAGGATGGGATGGGGTGGGGTGGGGGGTTTCAAGAAGAAGAAGAATGGGGTGGGTGGGTTTTTTTTTTTTCATTATATATATAAAGTTGGACCATTACTTTTAACGCGCTTTCAAAAAAAATTCTTTTCTTTTTTTGCCACGTCATCCGTTAGGATGGTATTAAATTCACGCGATATGAGATAAGGGGAGTAAATAATTACCCGTAAAGTTTAAGTACTAAAGTAAATTTTCGTGCCAAGTTCAGGTTTTTTTTTTTATGTATTTTCCCTTTAAATTAAAAGGGCACATTTATGTTTGAGCATAAGTCACAATTAGACCATTTGATCATAAAAAATATTTATTTATTTATAAAATATTTATTTATTTATAAAATAATTATTTATTTATAAAATAATTATTCATTTTATTTAAAAATTAATGCTTAACTGAAAAATTCAAATTAAATTTGAAGTGTATTTTAAATTTGAAAAATAATTTATATAATATGTTTTCCAATTTACTTTTCGCTTCTGAAGTTATATTTATGTACATTCATGTGTGAATATTATTTCAAATACTCTTTACAAAAAGTATAACCAAGCACAACTTCAGTTTTAATCTGAACTCCATAAATTATAAATAGAATAAAAAAAACATATTTGGATCTATTATCAAACGCATACCTATTTCCTCCATGTCTTCATTATAACACAAAAATATATAGTAAAAATGTCACGACCCAGACCGTCGTGACTGACACCCACACAAACCCTCTGGTGAGAGAACCATTACTACAACCCAAACAAACAAATTTTATGAAAACTAAGGCATTTAAATATACGGAAGCAGGTTTAAATGTCAATAAAAATGGAGTCCCCATAAACTCCAAGGTTTTAACAAACAACTAACCAAACTAATGCGGAAGAACAACCCTAGAACCTGAAAGTCATTATAACAAAACTCTACTAACGACAAGTCTAAGAACAAGGGGTACAACACCGAAACTAAACAAACAACTTAAATAAATAGTCTGAGTCCGAAAAGAATGGACTTAAACAAGAGAGATCCATGGCAGCCTGAAAGAACTGGCTCACCCTTGAATACGATCACGATCAATAGTCACTTAGCTGAGGTCTATCAATAGCCGCCTGAAGATGCCCTGTACTCAACAAAGAACAAGCAATGCAGTATCAGTACATAACCACAGTGTACTGGTAGAACCACGCGGCTATCCCAATAAGTGAAACACATGCCCACAACATTATAAAACAGGCATATACCAAACATATACAATATTAGTCATCTTTTTTGGATCAATGTAGCATCTCAAGTTCTCAATAATACACATTGGTTATCAATTTAGAGCAACATACAGTCTTCCAATATCAATCATCATTAGATATGAACGTAATCATCACAAGTAGATACACAACACAATTCAATGGTCCTCTCACGAAACCCAATTCAATAGTTCTCTCATAAAACCCATACCCAAACTATTAGCATACCGAAACATGGTACCCGATCAAATATTTATGCCAGAACGTGGCAACCGATCCAATGTTTATGTCGGAACGTGGCAATCGATCTCATGTTTATGCCGGAACGTGGCAACCGATCTCATGTTCATGCCAGAACGTGGCAACCGATCCAAGTTAGTGTGTCGGAACGCAACACCCGATCCATTCAACAAACCACAATCACAATCACAATGTATATTCTCACAATCATACAACAAGAGGTGATTCATGGCATATAATTATTCAATTATCTTCATTTACGCTTAGGGTGATCAATAATGCAACATTCGCATACATACATGCATTCTAATGAGCAATTACAAACATATGTCACACCAACATGAAATCACAACCATAGCCTACCTCGAATCCAATCTTGAATCCCCTAAGGCACTTGAATCTTCCCTTTCCAGATTCTTCCCGCTTTTTCGTGGTCTAAAAACATACAATTAACGCAAAGATCAACAAACGAGGCCTAGTTACCCAGATTATAATCAACATTATCAGCCCTAGGCCAACCCAAGATCCCAATACCCAATTAGGGCTTTTTCCACCATTAACTTCAGATCAAAACTTTTCCCCAATGATAATTACCCATGAAACTACGTTCTACGGATCGAAATACGGATTCGGGGAGTGAGAACTTTACCTTTAGCCTCAAGAATGGTGAAAAATAGTCAAGAACTCGTCTGGGGTAGTTCCTTAGCTCTCAAAGTCGAAAAGTGCAGAATAAAGACGTTTTGGCGTTTTGGGGTTTATTTACGACCTTAAGTCGCGTCGGACCAGCCCCAGCGGTCCTCAGCAGCCCCACCTTGGCGGCGGAAATCCCGCCCCAGTGGCTTGCACGGAACTAGTGAGCTATTTTAATAATTCCAAGACCCCCATTTCACAACACACCTTTAACCAACGACGCTCAGAAAATACCGTTCACGCTAAGATCAATTTCGGGAGTTCTACTCACCCGAATTCAATTCTCTAAGGTAGTACAGATTCCTTAACGACTTATCTAACCACTCATGTAATCAAAATCATAAATAAGTCACTCGATTGCTACCAGATTTCCCTACACCTTAACGACTCTGATTTGGTCCAAATCTGGACTAGGTTGGAAAATTCAAAGTTACTACTCAAAAGTTTTTTTGCCCCAATTCTTTCCCTATTGGCTTTTCTATAACGACGGAAACGGATCATTACAAAAAACGTGTACGTATTAATAATATAACAAAATTATACTATCAATATATATATGAGGTAAAATCAAATTATTTGACATAGACATAAATTTCAAAATAATATTGAAAGGCATAGGAAAGGGAGGTCTCTAATAAGAACAAGAATTGAATAAATGGATATGTCATTAGTGCTTGGTGACAAAAAAAAAAAAATTTGAAATAGTTTGTCACCATAAGTCATAAAGATACATACGTTACATCAGAAATTAGGTTATTGATTTATTAAACTATTAATGGAGAAATACAAAAATAAATTTTAATTAATCCATCATTTTCAACCATAACAATCAACAAATTCAGTGAAATTCATAGGCGAGGTTTGGAAAGATCAGATATGCACAAATAATTACTTGACTATCTAATAATTTAAATATATTGTAGGAGAATTTCAAACTAAATTTATAAAGTTAAAATTTTGGGTTCATCTCTAAATCAAATCAGTACGAATAAAAGCTATATTTATAACTATAGAAAATCAAACCAAACAATACTCTTTACTAGTACTATACAATGATGGAGTCGAAAATTTAATGAAGAATATGCAAATTTTCGTCTCATTTGTATTAAGAATACTCAAAATTAAATATACACCTGTAATAACTAACATTTAACTTACGTACATTACATAATTTCTTAATGAAAATAATGTACCGAACCTTCCGTCATCTAATATGGCTTCACCCATATTATGACCGTAATTTCAGAAACACACTTTAACTTTATTAAAGTCTTACTACCTCCAAATTTATTTATTTTTTGTAATTTTATACACCCCTTTTTACTTACGTGACATCTAAACATTTTTCATGTGTTTTAATTACGTGGAATTACGGAGCGTGCTATATAAGTCAAAAAATGTACTAAAATAAGTTAATTAAGATATGTCTCTAGAACTTAGATCATAATCTAGTCTAGAAATACACATGTCTTATCCCTATATTTAATCATCTCCAAATTGAGTGGCATTAAATTGATCCCCTATCATTTGACAGGTGAAACCAATTATATCATGAAGAATTTTATCTTCCTTTTTATGGTGGGGTACTTATGTTTCCACAAAATTAAATTTTATTGTGTTTGGCAGCTAGTTACTTTCAATTTATCCCCACAAAAAACATATGCCAAACAGGTACATTATAGGTGGAAAGTATGTTTTCACTTCTTGAGGTTAGATGAATAAAGTGAATGTTTGGCATAAATATGTAAAACTAAAGATGATCCGTTGAACACTTTTCATTAAAAAGTTATATATATTGTATAAACATAAATTGAAGAACATGAGAATTCATACAATCTTCTCTTTAAGTCATATATAACAATGTTATAATTTTATTAGACTACTTCAATATTAAATATTCACATTCAAATTCAAAGTATTTTATATTGCAATAACTATTGGACTTTTACAAGTAAAATCGGCTAATAGCAAAGTTATGAGTAAAGGGTAAATTCGAACCTCATTCAACGAAAAATTATATTATTCTCTATGTGTATATAGTGCTTATTGGATTTCTTTAATATCTTCGTAACAAATAAAAAATTAATTAGTGATTCACGTGAACTTAATAACTTTTAATCGTATATTCTAATATAACAGTACCCACCGGCCACTAGAAAGGCTGTCATCCACTTGAAATAATGCCAATCAATTTTATGGGCAAAAGCTATTTGCTAAAAAGCAATATGTCCTGTAAAGTTCAACCCATCATCCATATACTTAATTTTATTATATAGTGACCACGTTTTTCATTTTAGAATGTCACAATCGTACTTTCATGTATGTTTTTTTAAAAATAATATTATATTTCAAGTAGTGCCGACGGAAGCGAAATCAAAATTTAAAGTTTTTAGACGCAAAGTTTTAATTATTTCAAGTTATTAGATTTTAAATTTATATTGTATACATATTAAATAAATTTCTTAAGATAAACATAATATTTAAATTAAAATTATAGTTGAATCCGATCAAACTTGTATTTTGATTGATAGATCCATCGTTGAAGGTCGAAGATAAAAATTTTGTCAATGAAGATTCTTATTGAAGAACTTCGAATTTATGAGATTTCAAGAGTATAGTAACTCGACTCTCATTAGAGTAGTGAAGTTGTAAATGAATGGGTTAGGCGAAAAGGGAGGTGGAGTAGTGGGAATCACCACTAACAAGTGTATGCTTTTGAGTCTAGATTTTTTGCGCTCTCTTTAAGAAGTGATTTTTCAACAAAAAAATAAAACGTTTCAAATGAACCTTTTCCGTCCCTCTAATTAAGCTTGCTTTAGCGAGTCAAGAATGACAATATTATTGATAATTCACCCGTAATAACTCTTTAGCTCATATAATTAAATAACATCCACTGAAATTTCATTTTTTTACGGATAAAAATTCAAGAATATTATCATAAAGTTACACTTAAAAATTTGAAATTTTATGATAATAACTATTTTTCAAAGACACGATCTTTTGGCTTAATAACTTAATTTAGAAGCTTCTCTCATAATGGTATTGCCTCTAATCTTAATTAAGTGTCTAATACAAAATCACTTTGTTTGTGAATAACAAAAGTAATCTTACTTTAGATGACATGAAAAGCTAGATTTATTAAAATAAAATAAAAAAACTTCCTATGAAATATATATATAAAGACTAAATTCTTCAAGTGGATTGTAGTCTTATGGATAATTTATTCCATATTTAATTATAAACTATTCTTCAATAACCAATCCCAGTCATTCTGCATTAATAACTTGCTTTAAAAATAGTATAGTACTTTTTTATTTAACAAAAAGAATCAGATCTTTTTTTAATTATTCACTAATTTTAGATTCTTTAAATTAATTAATCCAAGATAAAGTATAACCACTTAAAGATCCTAATTGGTAATTAATTTGCATTACCCTTTTTCTCAAACTTTGCTTTGATGAACCAGTTTTGGGATATGTATAGATTCTCACCCAATTATTGTATAAGAATCTTATTACTATATATTAAAACTTTGTTAGAGTTAGCTAGTTGATAGTCATCAAATGATGTAGTGCATGTTGTTGTTTTCCTTTATTAAAGATTTCGATTTTGAGTTTTGAATACAAAATATTTGTAATAGAGAGCATTATTTCAGAATGAGATCTATTTAGCGTGAATCCAATATGTGTTATTGTATGTTGCTTCTTTATTATCGTATTTTCTTATGTTGTACTTCGATAACTTCTCTTATGAGTCAAGAGTCTATCGAAAAATAACCTTCTTATCCCACAAAAATATAAATAAGACGTGTATATATCTTATCCTCTTCTAATTAATTTTTATTTGATAATATTATATCAAATACAAAAATAAACTAAAAAAATCAAACAAAGTAATTTGATTGGTTTATAAATTTAACCAAGGTCATAATTATTTAGTATGGTCGCACCTCGTGATCCTATTTGGACTCTAGTGACACGTTGTTATTGCTAGAAACTTTTTGTTTGTATTCATTTATAATTTTATATCATAATTGCTTTTATACATATATATAAAAAAATATATAAACTAATTTGATTAACTTATAATTTAATTAAGGTCATAATTATTTTGTATGGACGCATCATGTGATTCTATTTGGTATCACTCACATTGTTATTGCTAGAAACTTTTTGTTTGTATTCATTTATAATTTTATATCATAATTGCTTTTATACATATATATCAAAAAAAAAAATATAAGCTAATTGATTAACTTATAATTTAATTAAGGTCATAATTATTTTGTATGGACGCATCATGTGATTCTATTTGGTGTCTAGTGATAGATGTTTTTCACACTTATCTGATTAGATAAATTTTATTCTTATTCATACATATCATAATTATTTTTATATTTATTTACCTGATATAATAAAAAAATCCTATAAACAAATTTCTTCATTTTATGATTTTAGTCAAAGGTCATAATAACTTAGTAGGGATGCATCTCGTGAACTAATTTGGCCTCTAGTGACGAAGTATTTTTTCACATTGATCTTGCTAGGTAATTTTTGTTTTATATTCTTTTACAATTTTATATCATGGTTATTTTTATATTTATTTACCCAATATGTATATATACTAAAAAAAAATCTTATAAACTAAATTAATTGGCTTATAATTTTAATTAAAATCATAATTACTTAGTATGGACACATCACGTGATCCTATTTGGCCTCTAGTGATAGGTATTTTCACATTGATCTTGCTAGATAAATTTTGTTCTTATTCATTTATAATTTTATATCACAAATATTTTATATTTATTTATCAAATATGTAATACATTAAAAATCCTTATAAGCTAATTTTGATCGGCTTATAGTCATGATCAAAGTCATAATTATTTAGTATGAATCATCTCGTGATCCTATTTGACCTCTAGTGATAAATATTCTTCACACTGATCTTGCTAGGTAAATTTTTTTTTAATCATTTATAATATTATATCATAATTATTTTTATACTTATTTACCAAATACATTTTTAAAAAATCTTATAAGCTAATTTGATTGATTTATAATTTTTCACATTGATTTTGGTTGGTAAATTTGTTATTCTTTTACTATTTTATGTCATGATTGTTTCATACTTATTTGGCAATATATAGTGGTGTCTTTTATGATAGTGACAATTCCTTATATGAGGACAATATAAATGGACATCCAACCCATATGGGCACTTTTGATGATCTAAATAATTATTATATTACCCAATAAAGGGGGCTCTATGATGTGAGTAATCCTTGTTTGGTTATAAATTTGTGAAAATTTGAAAAGAAAAATATTTGTTTTTAAAAAACTTTAATATTTGGAAATTGAAATTGTCCTTTGATCTAATACAGATCGAAACTATTTTTTAATTTTTGTGGTTTAATACAAATTCAATATGTCTGGGCGAACATTCTCACACCAAATCCTAACCAAATGAATGAAAGATATCACTTCGTTTAATTGCACCTTTTTTCCTTCAAACAAATTGATCTTTAAGTTTTTGTCACTAGAAATCCGGAACTTATGTCTAGTCAAAAGCATAAAACATCACTTATAATATATTATGATGCGAAAATATAAACTAATATCTTTCAAAAAAAATAATAATCGTCCTGCAATATAAAAATTAAAGAGCAACACAAAATAGGACAAAAGTGCAAATGACTCATGTCAATTTTGTATGAGGTAACTGGAAAGGCCCAAGCCAGAATAAACTGGGCTTAATTGGTACTTGGGCCCAAAATAAATTTTGGTAAGGCCCAAACTGGAATACCTTGGGCCCAAAATAAATTTTGGTAAGGCCCAAATTGGAATACCTTGGGCCCAAAACCAGAATAAGTTGGCCCATTTCTTCTGGAAAAATAGTTTAGTTGCTTTCATTGAGAGTCGAACTCAAGACCTCCCGCTTACTAAACGGGTGCTCTAACCAACTGAGCTATGAAAGCAGGATGCCAAATTATTGTTAAAGATAGAAATACTAACTAATGAGGGTTGTGATGGAGTGGCATCCTTAATCAAAGGTCTCGAGTTTGAATCCCCTTGAGTATAAAGTTGTCTCTGTTCGGGAGCACTTTACTCCCTAATGTGAGACTTCCTAGCCCAAATCTAAATTTAGTCAAACTCCAATGTGGATACACTGGGTGGAAACTAAAAAAATAAAATAAAAATGGAAATATTAGTAAAGAGAGAGTTTACTCACGATTCCAGAATATTATCATAGTTGGGGTGCATTGTGCATGTTTTTTCACTTTTACTATTATAATATTATTCGCTATTGGAGTAGAAGGTTAATTTGTAAAACAATGTCTCTCTCACCTCCCTGCGGGATGAACCTTATGGTCATACTTGGACCTTCCTTCTCACCAATAGTATTAGCACTGTTCTCATAGTTTCTTGATCTTCAATCTTGGCTATCACTGTTGTGTTTTTTGTGCTATGATTATTGCATTATTTTGTTGTTGATACTTGATACCGTTCTTTCTCATGTTTGTTAAGTATTACTCTCCATTTCACATTATTTTTTTGTTGTTATTTCTACCATCTCTGTATCCCCTTTCAAATTGTTTGACAAACGAGGGTCTATCGGAAACAACCTCTGTATTCTACAAGGTAGGGGTAAGGTCTACGAACACTCTACCTTCCCAGACCTCACTTATGCAGTTGTTGTAATGTATAGCTGCACGTGCTAACAAGTCCATCCACATGCATGTAAATTGCATTTACAAAGTTTGTACAATTTGGAGATGGCAGCATCTTAATTGTAATAATAATTGTTTCTGTGGATATTCTGTATCAAACACATAGTTGTTTTCACTGCTACTGCTGGTGCATCATCTTGCTATTTTCTATCCAAAATGATAGGGAAGCCTTTTGTGTTTTCACTTTGGCCCTGATAAGTTGACAGTTTTCCAGGTGCAGCTGATTTTCGACTCACAACTCAACTGTCTTGCTGTAAAATCTGTGTGATCCATCAACAACATACCCACTAGTCCCACAAAATGGGGCCAGACTGTACGCAGACCTTACCTTTACCACAGAGGTAGAGAGGTTGTATCCAATAGAGTCTCTGTGAACCATCGGGTGGCTAAAAGGCGGGAGTGGCTGCTGAATTTCATGCTTTTCTTGAGAAGTCACAGCGACACTGCCAAACACATTTATCAATGTTGCTTCGCCAATTGTGGATGTGCCTTGCCATAGATTTCCTCCTGGGCACTATCGTCGGGGTCATTCCTGCCACTTATGTCACTGAAAGGGTCATCTCTTTATGTCAATTGCCAATGAATGACAAACTTGTGAGGCTCTTGTGCTTTTGAGCAACTAAGAGTTTTGAATGTTACCTGTCTAATGTAGTTTCATAATGAAAAGGATTTGAGACATCTGAATTTTATGGGAAATAAAAATACCTGGCTACTATTCTTAGAGTTGAAGAAAAATACAGAGAATCGTAGACGTATAAATTCAAATAGGTAACAGCATCAGTCACATCGACAATAATCAAGACGGAAACAAATACAAATTGATCTTTGCAATGAGCAAGTTTTTTGGTTTCTCCTTTCCCCATGGGGCATGGCATCTGTCTTTTTTCTCTTCTCTGAAAATCAATCATAAAACCGTTTACCAACTAATAGATACAACTCCTAAATCATCAACTGTATGCTAGCAATGTATCGACAACATGTTCATTTAAAGTAGAGTAAGTAGTGCAATTTTTTTAAGCAGATGCACAGACAGTATTTTTGTTCAGCCCAGTAGTGCCCAAGTGCTATATGGTTATAAACTGAAAAACGACTTATTAATGAAGGGCAAGCAAGAAACACCTGCTTAAAATAAGTCACCTTGTTCTATAACTTAAAACTGCTATTTTTGGTAAATCAATGAGCCTAATATCTTCGATATATCAGAAGATTTGCAAGCTACGTCATCGTTTGTAGTACTATTCATGTTCAGACTTCCCAGAAGAAAAAAAAGCAAAAATGACAGAGAGGTATCCAGTTTTATTAAACTTTAAAATCTACCTAGGCAATATAACCATGATATACAACACTCTTATCTCCAAGAGAAAAAATAGGAAAGACGCTTTGCTTTTGGCAGGAAAACATGGGTATTTGATGATTTAACATTCTGGAAATTAAAAAGAAATACTGAATGCAATGGTAGGCATAGAGACCAAGTCTAACCTTAACGTGGAGTGCAGAATTGGGGAAGCTCAACCAAGCATTGTGCGTTTTCTTCCTCTTTGCCTCACTGAAACAGATCACAAAATCAGAAATATGTTCTCTTCTTTTGGGGAATAGCAAGGTAATAAACAGAAAGGGACATGTACAAAGAGTCGGCAGCACCTTGGGCTAGCCTGTTCAAGGTAGACGACCACTGCTTCGAGGACTTCCTATATGCAGCAAGTATCCGGTCCATCTGCGATAACCATATAAAACCATAGAAGATGAATCTGTTCTTCACTATAAGTTAAAGTCCAATGGCTTTGCTACAGACTAAAAATAAAACCATTATCCACATGCTTAAGGCAAAAACTAAAGAGATTCACAAGACAATAGCCAAGTGCCCTTACTCCACCATGAAAAGGTAAATGTTTCGTGCAATAATATGATCACATTACATGAATGATATAACGCCCAAAGACAAAAGAAAAATTAATTTAAAGAAGAAGCTAATATCTTTTTTCCCTGAAACAAATAATGATTTCAAATTGGGAGATAGAGCAGAGCAAAAAGCTTCAAACTGACCTTCATGACAGAGCTTACCACATCTCCACAAGAAGAGTGCATAGAGAGTAAAGCACGTTCTAGTACATATAAATCAACTGCTTTATCTTCTGGAAGCGTTGAAGTAAAGCTTAAGCCAAAGTCGATCAGCACCTAGAGAAAAAGTATCATTGATAAAAAAGTAATCTCATTGAGGATAACCTACGAACCTCATCCTTTAAAACAAAGAGAACAAGGAAAATAAGGAAAGACATTGAAGATAAAGTCAATCGTGAGAATTGGAGGAACATTCTAAGAGAAAGAAAGAGAAAAGTCCACCAGCTGATTGGCAGCACTCCTCAGTAACATGTTTGATGTTGTCAAATCGCCATGGACTAAGCCACCATCGTGTAGTTTTCCAATAGCATTACCAATTTGCGTTGCAATATCAACCATCCGTTCTTCATCAACACCAACTAGTCCAAAGCCAAGAAATATATCTTTCACAGAAGGACCTTCAATATATTCATAGGTGAGAGTATGCATAACAGGGTCAACAACATAAAGCACTGGAGTAGCAACACCAAGCCGTCTGGCTTTTGTCACGCACCTTGCCTCCTGCGCCATAATTTCATTTCTTTTAGCATCACAAGCTTTAAGAAAGATTAAAGAAAAGAATAGGTATCATTTGCACCAACCGCATTCAACCCTTTAAGAATAAGTTTTAAGTCCAAAGTTGGATGCCTGTATTTCTTTGAAAACCGTTCCTTGATGATACATCTTCTACCCACAAATGTTGACTCAAAAACCCACTAATATCAACAGAGAAAGAAGATAAAATGTTAGCGAAATCCCAATGTCAAGTGTCAACAACTATCTGCCATAAAATGAACATTGGCAGAAATAATAATACGCATTATTAGTGAGTTAAAAACAATACAAAAGACGCCCCCCCAACCACACACACAGGGTTGGAATCTCATTTTCAGAAGAGCTCTAAATGGTTGGAGATTGATAGAGTTGCAGGTATGCCACAGGTTCTGAACACATTCCCAGGCATTTCCACTGGCCCTTATTAACAACTGTGGAAGCTACACAGTAAGGGAGTCGTCACGGTGAAGTCTTGTTGCTAGAACAAAAATGATAATTAGTCACTGACAATAACTTGGCCCCGGATGTTTATTTGAAAGATCAAAGTTCCCACTAAATGTCTCTCGTTTTGCTTGGCTGGTAATCAAGAGAGCTTGTTTAACTCGTGAAGTACTAAAGAGGTACACAGATTTGCTCAAGGTGTTTTATGTGTGGCCCAAGAAGTAGAGATTATTGACCATTTATTTATGCACTGTAAAACAGCTGAGGGTTGTAAGTGATCTTCTCATCATTCTTTGGATGATGAGTTTTTTGTGAATATGCAGTTACCCTTATCTCAAAAAGGATAGAAAGAGTAAAGAAAATATTACAGGGAATTTTATAGCAATACAATAATGAATAGTTAAATATGAACTCACAGCCTCAGCTCCTTGCTTGATAAAACCAAGGATTCATTATTTCCATCTGTCTTGTTTTCCATCTTTATGAGATCTCCAATTAACTTCAGGTGCAAAAAAAAAAATTAGCAAATAAGTAAAAACAAATGGATAATCAAAACTTTAGGCTTCCATAGAACAGAGTTACAGGAAAAAGACAAAGCTACCATTATAGCTCAGAATAGAGGGAAATTAATATTTTATGAAGTGTTGTTTATTGTAGCTAAAAGAAAGCTTCGATTTTTACAAGTATAAACCCAATTAGTAGCATTTTTTGCATCACGGAAGCAGTAGCTGCAGAAAAGGAAAACCTTACACTCCCACATAAAATTACAAAAAAGAAAAGGAACCTAATACTTAAGTCTTGGATTTCTTGCAGAATTTAAAGATACAAATATCAGAACTAAAGGATTTCTTCAATGAGTTTGAACTCCAACACAATACTTATTAAAGTGAGAGAACTCAAGGAAAGAGTCTTTGAGTTCACGATTCTCCAACTAAGAACGTATAGAGTCTGTCCTAAAGTTCAAACCCAATGAAAGATTTCTTTAGTTCATGATTTTACAATAGGGAGTCAAAGATTCGGCAATTGAGTTTGAACTCTAACATCTTGTGTTGGAGTTTCATTTATTAAATTTCGAACTCCAACACCACACATTGAAGGATATTCTTGTTCAATTTTTTTTCTAAATTACATTTCAGATATCCCACCTAGTTTTTCACATTCCACGAGCCATCGCATGAGGCCTTAGCGTCAAACTAGTCTAATGATTCATATTGTCTACTTCAACTAGTTTTGAAAAAAAAAAAGTTAGATTGCATTAGAACATTAAATCAGCTAATATTCCTTGTCCAAATTGATTCAATCAACATGAAGACATTCCAAAAATTCAATTTTGAATTTACATCTAGCTCACACACACCAAAAAAACAGAATTTAAGACTAACATACTGGGCATGTGAACTTGTATTCTCTATGCATATATTTTTCTAAAATTGGTATGATATTATTTGTTGGCACAAGGCAAAATGGTGATTCAACTCTGTTATTAACATTGAGGCTGATATTAATTTGCAACAGCAGAATTAGAACATATAAACAAGCAAAACAAATAATGGTATTCAACATAAAAATAACAGTTACCTTCCCTTCTGGTTCAGCAGCAGAAAAGAATCCTTTTTTGAGTCCTAAACAGATATATATAGAGATACAATAACACAGTTTCAGGAAATCAAGAAATAACTATAGATTAAAATACATTCAAGATAAATTTCTGGATATTTTGAAGACGAACAAATTTGTGGGTTTTTCACAAAACCCTAGTGATGGTGGGGTGGGGTGGGGTTGGTAGAGTGGTGAAGGGGTGGGGGCAAAGGTTCAATTGTATGTTTTGGGTATGGGAGTGGGCTGTTGTTTGTGTAGTTTCTTAGGCTTTATGATATGTTGGTATTGGGGCAATAGGGAGAAATGAATAAATATTGTATTTTTGAAGTTACACGTGGTATATAAATGTGTCTTTTAATTTGACATTAATTGATATTTATGCTCTTTTAAATTTAAGTGTATATAATTACACATCTAAACTTGTATCGAGTTGAACAAGTAGACACACATATCTATTTGGCGTCTTGTTCAACTTTATACAAATTTAAGTATCCTTATGTACATTCAAAATTAAACATCATAGTCGAAACTTAGTTAAAGAACATATTTATATATTATGTCTTTAAATAACATATGTGTCATAATCTTTTGGGGCTAATTTACCTATTTTAAATAAAACGTCATATAATCGCGTCTAAAGCTTGATGACTTCCGACATTTACATTTGAAAGTATGGCCTTGTGAAGACTATACTTTCATATGATGTTTACTTTCACGCATGTATGTTTGCATTTCAATCATTCAAGTTATGCACAAAGACAAAAGAAATTAAACACAAGATATAAGTTTCGCAATTCAAGTTAAATTCCAAGACATAAGTTACGTGATAAGGTAATATAAATTTGATGGCAAAAACTACATCTCAACTTTGTACGAATGGACGCCTATTTGTCCCCTCAACTAACTACAATAGCCGCCGTTTTCATCAACGGCAAAAGCTCAAAAATGCTATAAATAGCAAGACTCAAAATCTCTGTGCCGCAATTGGAATATTCAGCTCAGAGGAGTTCAATCAAAGCCATGTCCAGTTCAAGAGGAGGAGGCCGCAGAGGAGGAGGAGGAGCAAAATCAGCTCATTATTCTCGTCGCAACTCCAATCAAAATTGGGTAATCAAATCTCCAATTGAACAACAAGGGTCACAATTATCATCTTCCTCTTTGAATTCAGGTGAAAAAGATGAAGCTTTGTCTGTACTAGCAACTGTACAAGAACCCATCTCGGAGTTTGTTCGAGAAGATCGAAAACCCCATCGAAATCCAATTTACCCAGAAGGGTCACAACTATCCTCCTCATCCTCTTTGATTTCAGGGGAAAATGTAAAGGTTTCGTCTGTAAGGGAAAAAGTACAAGAACCTATATCGGAGTTTAATCAAAAAGATCTAAAACCCCATCAGAATCGTAGGAATTCCAAAAGGGTACCCCGGAATAGTCGTGTTAATGGTAACTTCGAGAAGAAATCAGAAGATGAAGAAAGTTCTAGAGAGGTGGTGGATGTTTTGAGTTCTTGTGTAATGGAAGAAAAGTTAAGTTGTGACAAGGAGGGAAAGAATGGTGCTGGTGTAGAAAAAGTAGAGGGGTCTGGTGTTGATGATGTTTGGAGAAGGCTGGAGGAGCTGCAATTGGGTGCTGAAGAGCCGGAATTATCAACTGAACAGCTTAGAATCAATGATCAAGCACAAGAGGATGAGGTAAAGCCTATTAGCCTGGATTGAATGTGCTCCATTTTATATATTCTCTTCGTTCACTTTTACTTGTCACGTTTTGCTATTTGAAAGTATGATTCTTTCCATTTTAAGACTGTTCCGAATATTTGACACAATTTTATGCTTATGGTGCTTGAATTCAAATTCATTATAGGAGTATTATTCAAAATTCAAACTTTGGCTGACATAAAGTTTCAAACATTAAATAAGTTACTTCGAATGGAATCTTAGCCCGCCTCACTTATGTGATATTTGTGGATCACACTAACTTTGCAATCATTAAGTTAATATTGTTTAAGTACTACTTCTAAAATATAAGCCTAATGAACATTAAGCTCCGTGTCAGGTCAAATTGGATGGGTTTTAGCTTCAAGTTTTTTAGTTATAAACTCATTGTACTTTTGAAATAAGGGACTCAGATTTGATGTTTGTTGAAAGTTTGTGCTTTTTCACATATATATCTGAACATTTGGGTGTATTGAATCGGAAACCCAAAGGTTGAACCCCAGGTACGTATGTTTTGGTACAGGTTAAGGATTTCAATGCACTGAGAGTAGTATCTGGTGTGGAAATGTTATAATTGAGTCATTATTTGATTTGAATGAGTGGGGATATCGTTAAAAATGCTATATGCATCAGTGTGTCCTGGTTTCTTATGGTTGGGCTAGTTTCGAATAAATAGTTGAATAATCTGGTATGAGTGCAAATTTGTTTCCTTTTCTTTTTCATTAAGATTAATTTAAATGTTCGTAGCAATATGGTTAATATTAGTATTTTCTTGGTGTTTTGAGTTTGCAATAGTGTGATACACTGAGATGGTTATTTTTCAATTTCTTTCTGTTTCATCTCTCCTTCTGTTTATTGATTTATGTAAAAAACATTTTGACATTGTACATGGTTCTTTGCAGTTACTAGCTCTGGAATCAATTTTCGGTGACAATGTCTTTGTTCTTGATAGACGAAATGGTCTACGATCCTTTCAGGTTCTGTAGAGCCTTGATAAACTATGCTTTGCTCTGGAAAATCCAAACCTCATTTCGTGTTGTTCTTGCAGATTCATGTACATATTGAAGTTCCTGATGAGCTGACGGTGTCTGTAAATCTAAATTCCTCTGGTGCTCTTGGAATACCAGATGATAGTTCGCCTGAGTTCTCATACTCCCTCAAAGTTGAGCATCTACCACCAATTGTTTTGACGTGTTTATTACCTAAATCATATCCGAGCCACCTTGCTCCTCTCTTTACAATCTCTGTCCAGTGGTTGAATTCAACAAACATTTCCTCTTTTTGCTCCATGCTTGATTCAATATGGAAGGAACAATTAGGTCAAGAGGTTTTATACCAGTGGGTGGAGTGGTTGCATGCCTCTTCTCTTTCTCATTTGCAGTTTGATCAAGAAATAAAGTTAGGCTTTTGTGCTGAGCGTCATATCGGAGATAGGCGTGCAATTTCAGGAACTGTCTCACCAGAGGTTGATATCCCCTCACTCAAGAGCTATGACGAGGAACAGCGCCATGAGAATTTCCGTAGAAACATTCATCAATGCTGCATCTGTTTCAGTGAATTTCCTGGTACTTTGGAGTCTCATGCTTTATTTTGTTTACAATAGTATATTGTACAAAGACGTTGGATGATTCTACTATACCTGGAACTTAGAAACTAAACTTTAACAACTTAACTCAGTTAATGACAATATATTAGATTCTCCCATTTTAGGGTAACTTTTGTTTGTTGGCCGCTATTACTTTATTGATGCCAAAGAATCTGTAACCAGTTCAGATTTCAGACTCTCCCTCATTTTCTTGATATTTGTGGTCGATTCACATGCTTATATTTGGTACTCGTTACCATTATCTCCTTGGTTATTATATTTTAACCTTTATATGTTAATAGCTGAAATCTAACCAACAAGCATAGTAATTTTTTATATGGAAATAGAGTAAAAAATCATTTAAAAGTTATGTTAAAAGTTAAGCTTGTCTTCTCTTCTCTTACAATCACTAACTACAGTACTACACTACTAATTACCCCTTAGTTGGTGATTGCTTAGATAATATCTCAGATGGACACTTAACTATGGACTATTTTCACAAAAAGTCACTCAACTTTGATTTTTAAATCAAAAGTCACTCAACTATGGACTCTTTTCACATAAAGTCACTCAACCTATTTAATTGATTCTTTCATTGAAATTTGCTTACCTGGAATCTAATTAATTCAATTCATTACAAATTGTCACTTTAGTATGAAAAAAAAGAAGTTACTGTAGCAATGAGCTGACAAAGTATTTTTTTTTTTACGTTTTAATTGTGAAAATTTGAAGTTTCTATTTGTCATCTTGGAGTGAAATAACATAAATTTTGTGTTTTGTCTTTTAATTTGAACATATAACGTGTCACCTCAACAAAACGATGCAAGTGGAAACTTTAAATATTTACAGTTTGATAAATATCATAATGATATCAATGTGGGTGATTAATTAGATACATTGTAACCCGTAAATAAAATTGATTGTACTTTTAAATTAGATTCCATGTAAGCAAATTTTAATGAAAAAAACAATTAAATAGGTTGAGTGACTTTCTATTAAAAGACCCTATAGTTAGGTGATTTTGAGCAAAAAATCGAAGTTCAGTGACTTTCTGTGAAAAGCGTCCATAGTTGAGTGAATTTTGAGTAAAAAATTCAAAGTTGAGTGACTTTCTATGAAAAAAGTCCATAGTTGAGTGACCATCTGACATATTATCTCGGTGATTGATGTAGTCACTTAAGATTTATGATACTGTAGGTGTCTTTCAACTTAAACGCCCTACTTATATAAGCTTTTCAAGACCTTGTCAAAATTGATGGTTAGATAAGATTCTATTAAACCATAGTCCCTTTAGTGTCAGGACGAAAAAGCTTTATACAGATAGATCAAATTTAGAATGTGTTCACCAAGAGGTTTGGCACTAACACTGTATTACGGCTTCGTTCTAGCAACTTCCTGAATTTATGAACACTTACAAAGTTTTGTATTCCAACTTTGATTGAAGTGGCACCACTTCTGTTGTTATATAGGTGAAGTTTACCCAAGTCCTTAACATTGACTTCCTTGGTTCTTAGTCCAAACTCTTTTTCTTCATTATGAGTAACTATGTACTCACTTTTTTTTATGTAATATAATTTTCAGTACGTGCTAACTGTCATAAACTATAACTTGTTTTTACCTTTCAAATCTTAGTACTATTGAACAATAAGAAAGGAAACGTTTCTGTTACTATTGATCAATTAAAATTGCCTTAGACACAAACCACTTATAGTGCATTTTATACCTCTTGAGAGTCTTTTAGCCAATGGATCAGGAAAGTTATCTTTAGATCTTACATAAATAACTGTTGATAGTTCTTCATATGCAGTTGTTTTATGTCTCATGCCTCAAGCAATATGTCTAAATTTTCATTATATATCTTGCTAAATGCCTTAGATATAATTGCTATATTAGGATGCGAAGTTGTGAACTATTATCATAGTTTGCTTCATTGTTAGAGAGACCAATATATTTCCATTTTGAATTGTTTTTCTCTATCAGCCAACCCACAGTAATTCTCTTAAATTCCTTAAGATTGTTGGAGATTTTTTATTTTTTTTGGGGAAACAGAAAATCTGTTGGCTTTGATAAAGTGATCTTTGTCCTTATTTGCTGCATGGGTTTGTGGCAGAATTCCTTCAGTATTTTATTAAGCGAAATGAAACTTAGGTCCAGGAAAATTTAAATTTCCCCCAAAACACGGTGTTAATATTCTG
Organism: Solanum verrucosum; assembly: GCF_900185275.1. NCBI lineage: Eukaryota > Viridiplantae > Streptophyta > Magnoliopsida > Solanales > Solanaceae > Solanum > Solanum verrucosum. Next base: position 1,586,082 of record NW_026019957.1, read on the forward strand.
GGAGGAAGAAGAGAAGTAAATCGTTAGACAAATCTGATTTTGTGTATATTAAGGAGACCAAAAAAAGGCTTTTGTAATACCTTTATGTATCTGTTAAGATAGTTATTCATAATAGACACTCCTCCTCCTAATAGACACTTCAGAAGTCATCTTAAATTTTAACTTGCTTTCTCTTCTCTTCTGATCAATAACTACATAACATTCTGTGGTTTATCCTCATTCTTACAATTAGGCTTTCTAAATAGGATCCATAGTGTTCCAAGTGTGGACGCTATCAGAAATCAGATATCCATTAACCTCTCAAGCGGTAATGGTTGCTGAAGCTTTTTTTTTTTTTAAATCAGGTATGGAGTTTGTGAGGTTGCCATGTCAGCACTTTTTTTGCTGGAATTGCATGAAAACTTATTCCGACATGCATGTCAAGGAAGGTACAATCACCAAGCTTTTGTGCCCCGAGGCAAAATGTGGAGGTATGATTCCTCCAGGTTTGCTAAAGCGGTTACTTGGTGAAGTGGAGTTTGAGCGCTGGGAATCATTGATGTTACAGAAAACATTAGAATCAATGAAGGATGTCTGCTACTGCCCAAGATGTGAAACAGTATGCATCGAGGATGAAGATCAGCATGCCCAATGTGCAAAATGCTTCTTTAGTTTTTGTACACTGTGCAAGGAGAAGCGTCATGTTGGAGTTATATGCATGACACCAGAAATGAAGCTTCTTATTTTGCAGGTATTAGTTTTGTCATAATTTCAATATTTTCTCCTGTATCTTCTTTTTTCCTCCTCTACGCTTCTCCTTATTAGTAATATTATTAAGTAGTCGCATTGTTCCTTTTCTTTTATGTGTGTTAATACATGTTACTTCACTTGCTTTGTATCTTGCTATTTTGTTGTCACATTTTCTTGCTATCATGCTTCAAATTCTTTTCTTGTCTATCGAGTTGACGGTCTATCGGGGGGAGTAAGGTATCCTGTTGCTGGTGGAAGGTGGCAGGTATCCCATGGAATTAGTCGAGGTGCGCAAAAACTGGCCCGGACACCATGATTATCCCAAAAAAAACACTGATCAGTCAACTTTAATACAAGTATGAACATGAGGACATGGGTCAGTACAGAGAAGGTAGAGGCTGTTAAATTCCAACTTATCATGAATGCTGTCCTGAATAAAATCTAACAGGGAACATGATAAACTCCAACCACCACCCAACCCCCGGGGCCAACAATGTGTGTTATACTATGTTATATGTTAAATCTATCTTGGCTGCAACATACTACAGTAAAACATTTGGCCTCACTAATTACCCTATAGTTCAACCAGTTGACACTATGAATTTGGAAATGATGATGAGGTAAGCAATATGTATTCCATTGCATTCTTCCTCGAAGTCCCTTCTGGAATTTCCATACTTTATCAACAACAGTTGACATGGGTTCTATCTTGTTGCTAGAGATGGCACAATATCGTTGAACATGCAGGACCGCACAAGCTTTAGGATAGCACAATATGGGTTCTATCTTGCTGCTCTTTCTGCTATGAATTTCAATACCTAAACTAGTACCTTTTTTTTGTGATAAGGGATTCCTCAACAACGCCACGCGTCGCATGAGCCCAGCCTGCCCGTTTGGGCGTGGCCGGGTCCAATATGAGTGCGGTCGTCATAATTCCTAAACTAGTACTAATCAACAAAAAGAAGTTCAATACCTGAATTTGTTGCACCTTTCGCTTAATGACTAGAATATTATGGTTCAGGACTGTTTCGAGAACTTCTTCCACACCTGATTACAACCTAGTATAAGAAAAACAACTACGCCTCTATCCCAAGCAAGTTGGTGTCAGCTGTATTAATCCTTGCTGGCAATCAAGTGCTACAATCTTTTTTGCTCTACTTGGGTTGGTTTCATTGTACAAGATCGTAGTCATCAAGTGTTAAAGACTTTTTGTCTACTTGGGGTAGCTTTCTTGTATGAGGCTGTTTGCACTTCAAGACTATAGTTACTTAATTGTCTATTTGAAGGCACTTTGTGGTTTGTATTCTTATTCTTGTGTTTTTTGTCTCTTGAATCAGGAGCGACAGAGTTCATCTCAATTGAAAGATAGCCAAAGACAGCGTGAGAAAGAAATGATTAATGACATTCTCAGCATGCGGGAAATTCATCGTTCTGCGAAGCAATGCCCTTCTTGTAAGATGGCTATCTCGCGAACTGAGGGCTGCAATAAAATGGTGTGTGATAACTGTGGAGCATACTTTTGCTATCGCTGTAATCAGGCGATTGATGGATATGAGCACTTCAGGTTGGTATAGGTTGCTTCACATATGGCCTCAGTTTATGACCTTGAGATTTTGTTTTGTATTTTTACTTGAGGAGCGTTTTTCTTGTTGAAGGGATGGGAAATGTGAGCTTTTTCCACCAGAAGCAATTCAGATGTGGGAAGAGAGGATTAATGCTCGCCAAGTTATCGGTCAGATTCAAGCTCAAATGCTTCCTAATCGTGCTCATCCATGCCCTAATTGTCGCCAAATGAACGTAAAGGTAAGATAGGTGCTCAGTGTTCTTTTCTAGAAAGCGTCGTAGCACACCTCTTTGATATTTGAAGTTGCAATGTTCATGGAGAATGAGTAACAGCTCATTCACATAATGATGAGGGCATTTAGTAAAATAGAGCGCCCGAGTAAGTAAGCCTATATTCTAGGTCAATCCGAAAGGCTTCATGTAGTTTCGGGGTGCAATTTTGTGGTTGTTCCCTCTCTTTTCAGTCTAGTGACTTCATACCTATCCGCTCACATTCGGCTCCATAGAAGCAACGATCAGAGTCATCTTATCTTAACTACTCTCTAGAAGACTGAACATAGAGTTTATGCTGGAAATCATAATTTTATCAACATCCAACTATCCTTCTTTTACCATATTGATTCGTGTAGAAGTGGGAACGCGTGGAAGCGGGGTAGTAAACACGGTAACCTTGTCATCATCAACTTTTAGTTTCAAGTCTTTTCCAGCCTCTGAACTGATGGAAAATCTAACAGAAGCTGCGGGTTCAGTGAAATTCACGGCTTCCGACTCAAACACTATGTATATATGTGAAAAACAAGAATAGATAGAGTTAAATATACACATCAGGACGTACATTTTGGACTTAGAACCCACGACGTATAAATCCTGAATTCACCATTGCTTTTAACAGTTGTATCCTCCTCATTTTCCTTCTTTCTGTATAGCACTGTAGCTAATTCGTTGCCCTTTTTCTTTGTTGTCATGGTCACAGGTTGGTAATAACAATCACATATTCTGCTGGGCATGTCAGAATCATTACTGTTACCTTTGTGGAAAGACGGTGAAGCGAAGCTCCCAGCATTATGGACCTAAGGGCTGCAAACAACACACTGTTGATGAATAGTTGAAAAGAAAAAACACCCCAATTTAAGGGGATCGAACTTTTTCCAACAATGTCATTGATCTTGCTCATCGATATCCATGTTCCTCATACGTGCTTATTTAAAGGTCGATAGCTAGGGTGCTAGCTAGTCGCTCAAGGACACATCTTCTCCTCTGATATATGGCATTTTCACAGCAGCTCTAAGTAGCATACACAGAATTTTCGTTCAGCCAAAAGGTGAGGCATAGTAAGGGCGATATCGGCCTAACGAGCCGATTTTCTTACAATTTTTTTTTTATTACTTCTCAAAGTTAAATGAGTGTAGTTGAGTGAACTGTGAAATACAACAGAATTGAATAATATACCATTTGTTTGAATATATGGAGCAATGGAGCTTCTTGATTTAGAAATTGCTTACTACCTTCAGTATCTTATGCTTCAACTTATTTGATTGTTTTTTCATGCGATATTCGGTTTTTACATTGGATCTGACTAAATTCAGATTCGTGCTAGGAAGTCTCACGTTTGTGCCTAGTGACAGAGGGAGTGTAACTTTATGAATGAGTGGATTGTATTTGAATACAGATTTGGCTAGTGTTCAACATTGTTGGGGCTTAGCTTGATGAACTCCAATGCAATTTTACTTCTCTGGCGACTTCCCCAAAAACCTAAGGGTTCCTCCGTAGGGTTCATCCGTGGATGGTTAGTCAGGCCTAAGATCAGGCCTTTCAGTGAATTTTTGACCAAACTAACTCATTATATAAAGCAATTCACCATAATAATACGTTTTTCTAAAATTTTACAAAACTAGTATAACGTATTCCACAATAACGTTTTAGGGTATATTTTATTTTGGGATAAGACATAAGTACCTCCCTAGACTATGACCGAAATCCCAGAGACACACCTAAACTTAACTGAGGTCCTATTACCCCCCTGAACTCATTTTTTTCATATTTTTGTGCACCTTTTGTGCTGACGTGGCACCTTCAACCACCCAAGTTGATTGTGTTTGTACATACTCTCCCGCCACGTGTGTAAATTATTATTTTTTTCATTTTTTAATTAAAATTATTTTTAAAAAAAAAATTAAAAAATTCTTAATTTTTTAAAAAAAATTAAATTTTTAATTTTTAAAAAATATTCTTATTTTCTTTAAATTAAGTTAATACACATTTTTTACCTTGTATCGAAACTTTTTTTTTACCTACGCATTCATTATTTTTTCTCTTTTATTTTTCTATTGATTTTATTTTCTTTGTCTTTCTTTTTTATTTGATTTCAAATTTAATTCCAAATGTCTTGTATTTAAAATAAGTTAATTTTGAACGGATATCAAAATAAGTGAAGAAAATCAAATAAAACATAAATTAAAATTAAAGGACACTTTTTTTTAAAAAAAATACACATAATTTTTCAAAATAATTAATAGTGAAAAGATAATAAATTAATTAAAAAAAAAGTTTAAAGTGAAAAGAAATTAAAATAAATATTTTACAAAGAAAGAAATAAAAATAATTATATATATATAGGTTTTAATATCAATAAATATGTGTACTAACTAATTATAAAGTTACCAATCAAAAAATGTCATGTGTCCAATATGTGCACTTATCACTTACCTTCAAGAGAGTGTGCACACTTTCTATGCCATGTCAGTGTTTGTGGTGTATTTATTCCATTTTAAATTAGTTTAGGGGGGTAATAGGACTCTAGTTAAGTTTAGGTGTGTCTCTGAGATTTCGGTCATAGTCTAAGGGGGTACTTGCGTCTTATCCCTTTTATTTTTTAAAAATTGATGGCGTTAGGTTGATATACGTTACTCACACTAACGTTTTACTCCTAAACGTTACTCACAGTAACATTTTACTCCTAAAACGTTACTCATAGTAACGTTTTATAATACGTGACTTTTAGTCACGTTTTACTAAAAGCGGATAGTCTTTTACTAGTGCAGTTGTATTAATTTTTAGTTGTACGTCGATGTCCAATTATGTTAATTTCGTTTCAGTTAGCTCTTGTAATATAATTCAAATAATAATCAATCTTTTTTGGCATGAGATAATTTTCTAAAGGCTAACCACTCCTCGAAATCAAAGAAACAGGCCCATTTCGTTGCCCTTCTCCATTTAACAATATGGGACTTGGTTCACTGGCAAGTAGGCGGACAACACTGTAAAGCAAATAACTTTACTTTGATTCCCCAGGCCACCATAGAAATTAGAATGAAAGGACATGCAAGGTGAAGTTAAAAGAAGAAACAACTTAGAACTGTAAAGGGAAATTTTTTACTATTAAAATGAGGGAAAATGCATAAGTACCCCTAGTCTATTCCCAAAATCCCTGAGACACACTTAATCTTTATTAAGGTTCTATTACCCCCGAACTTATTTTATATATAATTTTCTACTTCTTTTTGGCCTACGTGGCACTATCTTGTGGGCCCAGCGCGTGTTGACAATTTTTTCAAGAATAGTGTCACATAGGCCGAAAAGGGGTAGAAAATTATACATAAAATAAGTTTGAAGGGGGGGGGGGGTAATAGGACCTTAGTAAAGATTAGGTGTATCTCAGGGATTTTGGACATAGGCTGGGGGGTACTTATGCATTTTCCCATCAAAATGACGGTAAAGTTAAAGAAACAACTTAGAACTATAGAGGAAAAATAGCTAACTCAAAGAAGTATAAAACGTTACTGTGAGTTAACGTTTTAGAAGTAAAACGTTACTGTGAGTAACGTGCCGTCAGCTTTTAAAAAATAAAATATACCCTAAAACGTTACTATGCAATACATTTATACTAGTTTTGTAAAATTTTAGAAAAACATATTATTTTGATGAATTGCTTTATATAATGGCTTAGTTTGGTCAAAAAATCCCTTTCAGTCAATGGACAACAAGTGAATAATCTTGTAGTACCCCTTATTGGTCCTGACGGATGGAGGAGGCTAGGTTAGTTGAAAGATGGTTATCGATTATGAACTAAGTTGTCTCTACTTTTTCAGGGTAAGAAGGGAATAAGAAAATGTCTCAAGTAACTATTAGAAGAGTAACTGATAGAAGTCGATGTTATAGAAGACGATATTAGTTTGATATGGTAGAGTCCTAATGATCAGCTTTCGTAATAGCTAGCTATAAACGAAGGGATTGGATCATAAAGTATGACTCTTTCAAAATTTGTATTTAAATTCAATTATACAATAATCTATGCATCGTGATCTAAAATTTGTAAAAAAAAATTATAAAAGTTTCTACAATCGTTCTTAGTTGCAAAGTTTAGACTTTCTATCTAGGCAAATAGTGATAACAATATTTATTTGATAAATTCTTGATGGATGTGTAGTCATTTAAAATTTATTAAATATAAATTTATAAAATGATTTGGATTATATTAAATTTATGAATATATTAGTCCAAATAAATATTATGGATTAATATAATTGAGTTAATTATTTAAATCTAATAAATATAGATTTAATTAAAGTCCGCTCCATAAAGCCCATATGTCATGTCACTTAAATCTGATGGTCGAAGGGAGTCCTCTTCCAGTCACAACTCCTCTATTTTAAAACTATAAATAGGGGTCCTCGTAATTCAGAAAAGAGAATGAAGAATTCTAAAAAAAAAGCTAGAGAAATCTCGTGGATCAAATGCCACAAATTTCTCTACAAACTGTAAGTTTAAGAATTCAAGAACTCAAGAGTTCAAGAATTCAAGAACTCGAGAGTTCAAGAATTCAAGTGTTCAAGTTTAAGAATTGAAGATTTGAAGAAGTCAAGATCAAGATAAAGTTCAAGTTCAAGAACGATCAAGATCAAGACCGCCGGATTCAAGATCAAGCTCGAAGTCCTTGGATTCAACTAGAAGTCAAGATCAAGATAAAGTTCAAGTTCAAGATCAAGATAAAGATCAAGTTCAAGAAAGATTAAGTTCAAGATCAAGATAAAGTTAAAGTTAAAGTCCAAGTTCATCAAAGATTCAAGAACAAGCTCCAAAGGCCCTTGAATCCAAGATTAAAGTCCAAGAGCAAGAACAAAATTCAAGAACAAGCTCAAGAGCACTTGAATTTATATTCGAAAAGGCGAATTTAGAGGAATCGTAGAGATTGTAACACTCGCACTTTGAAATAATAAAACGATTGTTGCGATAATTTTTCCGTTCTTGATTATTATTTTCTCGACGCGAATTTTATTGTCTACAGGATGTTTATAGTTATTTCAACGCTAATCACGTTAGTTACTTAAGTTTGAAATTTAATACGTAAAGTTTAGATAACGATCTAAGTTTGTAAAATAATAATCTTTAAGTGGATCGATATGGGGATATATATCTTTAAGTGGATCGATATGGGGATATTTTATGGATGGATCCAAAATAAGATTGATGGACTATTAGGCTTAGTGCCCGTTTGGATTGGCTTATTTTAGGTGTTTTTAAGCCAAAATAGTTTTTAAGCAGTTTTGAAGTGTTTGGGTAAAGTTAAAAAGTGTTTATAAGCACTTATTTTTAAGTCAAAATAACAAAAATAAGCCAAAAGTCATAAGTTAGAAATCCTAACTTATGACTTTTGACTTATAAGTCATAAGCCAAAAGCCAATCCAAACAGGCCCTTAAGCAATAATTAAAATGTCAGTTTAGCTAGTTATCTTTTTTATTATTAAATGTTCAATTTGTCTATTAATAACTCCATTAATTTAAATGGTACTATGTCAATAGTTATTAAATTTCACCACTTTATGTCAAAGATAAAAAAAAAATTGTATATCATATAATATTATTTTGTAGATATTTCTATTAATACATTAAATTAAATTAATTATATAAATAAAAAATAAAAAATAAAAAAGAGGGTTGGCCCGATGTGACTACTAGCCCAAGTAATGATTGATTGTAATTGATATTTTTGATCCCTAAAATAATGTTATTCTGATTTAATCCATGCAATGTAAAAACTCATGAATTGCATGGAAAATATGAACTGATCCAATTAGACAGAGCTAAAATATTTTTTAAAAGATGAGAAAATAACATCATTGGAAGGGCTCAGAAAAATAATGTCCTAGCTAGTCATTCTTTTGGGATTGGTAGTGTTTCAAAACAAATCAATTTTTTTGCATAATAAAGAGTATCAATATGGAAGCCATAATAACACTCATAAATTTCATCTCTTTCTCATCCATTTTATGCATAATTAAACCTTGTCATATGTTCAACAATTTGCTGGGTAGATAGTTCAACAGTGGTAAATGGTATACTATTGCAAATAAAGCACCTATTTTTTAGTATACAAATATCAATTTTAATACCATCCATTTTATGCATAATTAAACCTTCTTGGCATATGTTCAATAATTTGCTGGGTAGATAGTTCAACAGGTGATAAATGGAATACTATTGCAAATATAGCACCTAATTTTTAGTACATAAATATCGATTTTAATACACTTTTAAGTCTTATTTATAAGAAAAAAAGTTATTTATTTTATAGTCAGAAGTGTCGAGTCCAATTCGACTAGTGTCAATTTCAATTTATAAGGAAAGGATCAAAATTATCCATATACTTTGTGTGCTTATAAATTATCTCAAAGAACTAGAAGAGTAGAAGACACATCACAACACCTTTTTTCACGTCTTAAAAATAATGCAAGTAAATGACAGTGCATTTTCAATGTAATAACTACAAGAGTAGAATACCATACGAGCTTAAAGAAATGACAAGCTCACTTTGGAACTTTATAATCAACATTGGAATAGGGAGGGTATTCATCACATGTCAAAAATATAACATTAGTATTCTAACAACAAAAAAAAACAAGCATGATTGAACCAAACAAATTTAAAGCATTAATTTCTCATAATATGTATAAATACAAAATAATTTAACAAACAAACACCTCCACCAAAAATTACAAATCTTGCTCTCAATAAGGGAGGTTTTGAGGACTTGGTGATTGCAGAAGATGTTAATGAAGTGTTGTTTCAACACCCTATGGTTGGAGCAATTAGAGCACTTCAGAGTTTCATACATTTCAAATGATATGTATATATATTTGATTTAATTGCATTTTTTTACTGTAAAGATAATTACAACATTAACTCAATTTTATTTTAATTTCTATTATTGTATGTTAAAAGTCTATATGTGACCTTTTGATTTCTATTATTGTATGTAGGAAGTGTATATGGGACCTGTTGGAGATGAGGACCCTAACGAAGGACATTCAGTAATAATAATTACAGGATGGGGAATTAAGAATGAAGTTGAGTACTTTGAAATTAAGAATCAATGGAGCGTTGAATGGGGTGATAAGGATTATGCTAAAGTTAAGAGAGTTTGATGTATAGATTAGCTTATCCCCAAAGTAATGTACAATTGGTGATGTTGCTAAGAAGAAGAAAAGAAAAGCCGGAACCAAAAAACACAAAGCCCACAAGTGAAGTGTTTGTTTCTGATTGTTATGAAAAGTACAAGTGAAGTGTGTATACACCTGATTTTTTATCGCACTTAAAATTTTATACCATTTTTAATACTTAAATATTATTAATTTAGTAAGTTTATATTTACTAAATTTATTTGATAAAACACTTCTATGTTTTTTTAACGTAAGTCAAATTTGTTCGGTCATAAATCATTTAAGATAAGTTTTATTATTATTATTATTATTATTATTATTATTATTATTATTATTATTATTATTTCGGCCTTTATATATTAATTCTATGTTGAATCCCCTATTATATCTAACTTTGAATTCGTTTATTTATTTATTCATTGTTTTATTTTTATTTTTGGTGCTTGTGTTTATGATTTGTAAATATATATTAGAATGACATATATTGAGTTCTAAGTATTCTTTAGGGAATATCAATATGAAGAAGAGGAATGACATGTTTATGGTAATTAGTAGGTTATCCAAGGTATTTTCGTCTAAGCATTTTTATAGGATTCATGTCCTATGAGTTATTTTGCGAGAAACATATTAACTTTTAACTTATTTTTTTACGGATAATTTCTAACGAATTTCAAAGCTTGTTTTCTATGAATAAACAATTTTAAAAAAAATATGTATTGAGGCTCTCAACTGTTTGTCAAAGAAATATAAATAGGGTGATGAATATTTAATTCATATAGATGTTCAATTGGATATTGTTTTCATATTGATTTGTCTTTATTTAATGGTGTTAGAATCAAGCTATTTTTTTTATTCATAAAAAAAAAATGGTTGGGGAGAATACGCTGTAATATTTGCATTGCTTTATAGATTTTTATGTTAATAAAGTGTTGAGTTGAGTCTTATACTTTGATTACAAAACGTTACCTAAATTAACACAATTCTACATTTGATATTTATAAGATTAGCTCTGTCTAAATCTATAGCTTATAGACTTAAATTAATTAATTAAAACAACAATAAGGAAATAGGATGAGTTGCAAATTAATCCAAAATGCAAAAAAAAAGATAAAAAAAAATAGTAATCTTAAATTTGCAATAGACGAATACATACCTCTAATGTTAGACAAGTATTATTTTTATTAAAAACAAAAAGTAATAAATGAAAATGGGTTTCAATAAAGAATGTGACTGCACATCTTTTTGAGACATTTAAAGAAGATTCAACGATGCGGTGATGCATCTTGACCAAATTAATTTTCTATATGGTAAACTAAAATTCATAGACAAAGAATGGTAGGAAATGCAATCAAGAGAAGAAAATCGTTAAGCTCTTAAGCTATTTATATGTCAAGAATCGAGAATACAGTTATGCATCTGATTTGAGATTAATGAATTTCAACAATAACATGCGAAGATTTAGGGCCGGTAGACAATTTATCCAAAAATTAGTTTAAAGTAAGTATAAATTAGTAAAAACGACAGTGCTAGAAACACGGGACTCGAGGGGTGCCTAATGTCTTCCCGTTGGTCAACATAATTCCTTACTCGGTCTTTTGTTTCACAAACCAAATGAAGAGTCATTTTCTTTTGACTCTAAAAAACTAATCCCTAATCAATACCGTCACTTAAATTGGAAAAAAATCCTCCTTGTTCGAAAAAGGGGTGTGAAAAAATGTTTGTTTTTTTTAACCTTATTTTGTTTCTTTTTAACTTTTTTGTTAATAGAAAGAGAACAAGTGTGTTGGTTTTGACGAATCATATTGTGTTTTTCATCATTACGTAGCATTGGAAAATCTTATAAACGCTAGAGTACTAGAAATGTCCACTCATTCTCGCACTCATTGCTAATAGAAATTAATCCAAGAGTTATTAGTAACAAGCCAAACAAAAGCTTATGTTTATAAGCATTGTAGGCCTTTAACCTATTCGCTGAATAATTATATAACTATTAGGGGGTACAAAATCAAATCAAACCGCAAATTGAGTTAACCTGGAAAAAAATCTGACTAGTGGTTTGGTTTGACTTGGTTTGATTTTGAAAAAAAAACCCCGACTATATTTGGGTTGGTTTGGTTTTAACTAAAAAAAACCAACCTAACATTATATATATAATTTTAAAATTTTATTTTATACATAAAAATATTTACTTTGATATAATTTTTAAATATTTCTAATACTTTTTCATAGTTTTTATCTTTTAATATATTATTTCAAGTTTGAAACTTAGAATTATGAATGGGCCAATAAAGATTATAGTCCACGGATGTTGGAAATTATAATAAAGCTTAAATCAAAATCAAATTAATACTAATGCAAAAAGAAAATCCATTCAACACTAAGAATGACAATAATATTGAATATTTGTTCTTTAGTTTTACATTGGTTTAGACAATTAAAATACATAATCTAATTTTAATTTTCTTTAATATTTAGTCATGTAACTAATACTTATTAAACTTAATTTTAGCATGATTTAGTACTTTTAAATTATGATCATTTTCATTATGACTTGTTAATTTGCAATATTTGTTTTATGCGATTTCATTATTATTATTTTTGTTAGATATTTTAGTGTCATTAATCATATCATATTGTGTTATATTTTTAAGAAACATCTTAGATAGTTGTATTTTGGTAGAACTAAAGAAATATTTGAAGTACTAGTAAATTATATGTTTGTATGAATACTTTACTGGAAAAAACCGAAAAACCCGAAAAAATCCGAAAAATCCGAGGTTGAAAAACCCAAGTTTTATTGGTTTGATTTGGTTTATAAATTTAAAAATCCAACACAAATGGTTTGGTTTGATATTTGAAACTCCCGAACCAATCCGGCCATGTACACCCCTAATAACTATGAGAGCTTGTGCTAAAGCTGCTATAATATCATTTATGTGCAATCAATGCACTGAAGAACCTTCGTGGAGGTATTGTGTGATACAATACACTGGCATAAATTAAAGTGAAACAAAACACCATGCTACAAGGGATTCCTCAACACCAAGTTACTCCGATAAAAGCTTCTTCATCAAACATAACCTTAACATCAAAACACTTGTGTCCTTGTCTTAATAATAACATAAATAAACCTACATTCTTAATAAAATAACTAATAGTGTACAAGACAAATCACAACACGTTTTGTACATTTTAATAATAACACAAGTAAATGACATTGTGTCTTCAATGTAATAACTATCAGAGTAGAAGACCAGTACACGAGCTTAAAGAGATGACAAGCTCACTGTGGAGCTTTATAAACAAGCATGGAATAGAAAGCGTATTCATCATCTCCAAAAATATAACGTTAGTAATTATAACAAAGAAAAGCAAGCAAGGCTGATCCAAACAAATTTAAAGCATCAATTTCTCATAATATGTATAAATACAAAACAATTTGACAGAACTAATTAACCTGCACAAACAAACACCTAAAACCAGAAAATGCATATCTTGCTCTCAAGAAAGACAAGTTGCAACGGTAAGGGAGTTGAATATTTTAGATATAACATCATTTGATGTGAAAACCTCGTCAACTAAAGAGTTTGCCAAAGTAACCTAATTAAGTAGCATATGAAATGTCCCCTTTGACTTTCATGTGAACAATATGATAAGAAAGGAAACAAGGGCTCACACTAAGGGACATTAGGAACTTGTATACTTCTAATGATTTACCTAACAAGATCCTCTTTGTCAGACACATTCTGCTTTGTAAAGTCCTTATATATCATAAACCTTACTCAACCATAAAGACAGAGATGAGCTCTTAAAAGTGAATTGGCCAAAATCCTTGTCGCTAAATAACTATAAATATGTCAGAATTCATATAAAACTATGCAATATACCAAAAAAAAGAGAGACTAAATTTCTTCCACCTTCCCTATACGAGTAGTGAAGAAGTATAGATTTAGTTGGCTGTTGACCAACAAAGAGGACTTTAAGACAGCCTCGTAGGAGACATTGGATGTAACCAGCCTTCAAAGGCGAGGAGTCAAAAGCAACTTTCGATTCAAATTAGAGAAATGCTACTTCGAGAAATGCTGCTTCAGGATAAACTAGATATGTAGCGAGAGAAACTGGATATTTTCCTATGGCTTGGACCCTTTTACTCGAGAACTCAAAGGGGAGAAAGAATTCTTCAACATAGTCACAAGAAGGTTATATATATATATATATTATGTTATTCATATCATTTTTTATTATCATTTCTAGTACAATATCTGCAATTGCAAACTTCAAAATGTCTTCCCTCTAAGCTTTTGCAATATAACTATCAAAAAAAAGAATTTCATCTTGATCTTTTAAGTTGAATTTGTAAATTAGAAAATTGTTGTTCATTCCAATCATAATTCAATCCAATATTGTCGCAGAATCACTTAGTTTGATACATACATTAAATCACTTGTGAAGCTTGAAAACAAATTTATAGATCATTACCTCGGTCCTTTCAAGTCACGATATATTATTATAAATTACCATGGCTTAAAATGACCAAACTAATGATCTAAAAATGTTTTTAACTAATGGAGTTTGTAAGACATAATAAACTTCAAACTCCAATTGATAACATTCCAGTTTCAAAGTTTACAACAACGATTTTTTGAATTTTAAGAAATCAATTTATAAGATTCTGCCTTACATTTTATGTGCTCATAATCATTGAATTTCAGATGCAACAGGACTAAAAACATGTTTGCCAAACTTCAAAATAAGCTTATTTTGAATGTATGTTATTTTAAAAGTATTTTTTTTATTCAGGAAAGTACTTTTGGTGAGAAGACATTTGTGTTAAGTCAATAAATTTTAAAAACACTTTTGAGTAACAATGACTGTTTGAACAAACTTTTTAGAAACATGACATAGATTTATATTTCATATCATAACATTCCATAAGTTAAGTCTGAGCATGATTTCAGATTCTAAAGAATGTGTGTCTCATTAGACATAAATTTGATTGCTAAAAGATATATCCTCTCATAACAAACTACTTTTTTCGTCAAGCATAAGTTTATTCATATCATAATATTCCACGTTTATATCCGGATATGACTTCAGTTTCCAAAGAACTTATACACACCCCACTAGTCATAAACTTGACAAGTCTACTTGAAGGGTAAAACATGCAAATATTACATGAAATTCCTCCACTTTAAGCTAAAGATCTCGAGTTTAAGCCTTTAAAAATAAATATTTTTAATTTTAATATGCGAATTTAAAATAAGCAAGTAGTGATTCTTATATTGAAATATAAAATCATTAGGGATCCGTGGCGCAATGGTAGCGCGTCTGACTCCAGATCAGAAGGTTGCGTGTTCGATTCACGTCGGGTTCAATTCTCCCGAATATGGTCCCTTTCTTTTAGTTTTTATTTTATCACCTTTAATATATTATTAAAAATTACATTATTACTTTTTCTTATTTTTACCATTAATATCAATTATTTACTCCCCAAATTATTTTTTTGCTTTTATTTTATCACTTGTAAGACTATACATTAATTAAGACTTTAGCTTCCTCAATTACAAACAAAATTTGATTTTAGTCCAGAGATTTAACTAAACATGTTGAACTGAAATATTTTCCTATATTCAGGTGACTAGTTTGATTGATGCATTTTCAATCTTTAACTTCCAACTCTTCATATATTATCAATTTTATCAAATAAATAAATAAAAAGAAACTCTTCATAAATGATTAAATTATCAATTGGTACATTGTTTAATTATCTATATTACTATATATTAGAAGAGTCTAGGATTTACTACCATTGTTCCAATTAAATCATTACAAATGTCCAATACTTACTATATAAAATATATAAGTGGGCCCCACCTCCTTCCACTTAAATAATATTTTTCAACCTTATCATGGTAAAAGTTGAATTTATTATCCTTTTCATTTAATTTTATATGATATTATTTTTTTCTATAAAATCATTATATATGTTTTAATAATTTAAATTTCAAAAACATTATAATTTAACTTTAAAGATTTTATTTTATCAAAATCTTGTACATTGAAATATATAGTTATGAATTTAAAATATTTTTAAAATCGTATAAAAATTTCAATAACTTCTCAAATTCCATAATATAACACTTAAATACTACATATTATATATTAATTACTATACTATAAATGACTTAAATACTCCATATTATCTATTACAATAATTAACAATTATTTGACACTTTAAATTCTATCAATGCCATATAAATTAGGATAAAAAACCTAACATATAATATTTAAATATATTTAAAAATAATATAAGTAATACTATACATTACAATAATTAACAGCTTAATTATTTAAAACTTATATAAAAAATTTAATTGAGTCTCTAAATTCTATTGGTACCACATAAAATAGATTATATAATAAACATATATTGTTTGAAATTGACGAAAAAGAAACAATAAATTACAATAATTAATAAAAAAAAAATAGTCCACTCCAAAAAATCTATCAATTAACAACATATATTGTTTGAAATTGACGAAAAAGAAACTATAAATTACAATAATTAACAAAATAAATCTCTCGACTCCAACAAATCTATCAATTAATGCCACATAAATTGGGACATGGCAAATAACATATAGTATTAAAAAATTAGGTTCAAAATGTACTAAAAATACAATAATTAACAACTTAATATATTAAAGAGACATAAAAAAGGGTTAATATTTAAAATTCTGCATGTGCCACATAAATTAGAACAAATAGAGTAATAAATATTACTTTCAAAATTATGTTAAAAAAAAGTACTACAAATCACAATAGCTAACAATTTAAAATATTTTTAAAATCATATAAAAATTTCAATAACTTCTCAAATTCCATAATATGACATAAATTTTAAAAAAAAGTGTTATAAATCATAATAAATAGTACAATATTTAAACTACTTTAAAAGCATTATAAATTGTAATAAATAATACAACAATTTAAATTACTTATTACTTAAAATTTAACGACTTAAAAATATTTTTTTAAATGTATTAAAATTTTGGTTAATTGTCAAAACTTTACATGTGCCACATAAATTGGGACATGGACAGTCACACATATTTTTTTTTTAAAATTACATTAAAAGTATTCTATCAATTAACAACATATATTATTTGAAATTGACGAAAAAGAAACTATAAATTACAATAATTAACAAAATAAATCTCTCGACTCCAACAAATCTATCAATTAATGACACATAAATTGGGACATGGCAAATAACATATATTATTAAAAAATTAGGTTCAAAATGTACAATAAAATACAATAATTAACAACTTAATATATTAAAGAGACATATACAAAATGGTTAATATTTGAAATTCTGCATGTGCCACATAAATTAGATCAAATAGAGTAATAAATATTATTTTAAAAATTATGTAAAAAAAAAGTACTACAAATCACAATAGCTAACAATTTAAAATATTTTTAAAATCATATAAAAATTTCAATAACTTCTCAAATTCCATAATATAACACTTAAATACTACATATTATATATTAATTATACTATACTATAAATGACTTAAATACTCCATATTATCTATTACAATAATTAACAATTATTTGACACTTTAAATTCTATCAATGCCATATAAATTAGGATAAAAAACCTAACATATAATATTTAAATATATTTAAAATACTATAAGTAATACTATACATTACAATAATTAACAGCTTAATTATTTAAAACTTATATACAAAATTTAATTGACTCTCTAAATTCTATTAGTACCACATAAAATGGATTATATGATAAACATATATTGTTTGAAATTGACGAAAAAGAAACAATAAATTACAATAATTAATAAAAAAAATAGTCGACGAAATTGACGAAAAACAAATTATAAATTACAATAATTAACAAAATAAATCTCTCGACTCCAACAAATCTATCAATTAATGCCACATAAATTGGGACATGGCAAATAACATATATTATTATAAAATTAGGTTCAAAATGTACTATAAAATACAATAATTAACAACTTAATATATTAAAGAGACATATAAAAGAGGGTTAATATTTGAAATTCTGCATCTGCCACATAAATTAGAACAAATAGATTAATAAATATTATTTTCAAAATTATGTTAAAAAAAGTACTACAAATCACAATAGCTAACAATTTAAAATATTTTTAAAATCATATAAAAATTTCAATAACTTCTCAAATTCCATAATATGACATAAATTTTAAAAAAAAGTGTTATAAATCATAATAAATTGTACAATATTTTAACTACTTTAAAAGTATTATAAATTGTAATAAATAATACAACAATTTAAATTACTTATTACTTAAAATTTAACGACTTAAAAATATTTTTTTAAATGTATTAAAATTTTGGTTAATTGTCAAAACTTTACATGTGCCACATAAATTGGAACATGGACAGTCACACATATTTTTTTAAAAAAATTACATTAAAAGTATTCTATCAATTAACAACATATATTGTTTGAAATTGAAGGGAAAAGAAACTATAAATTACAATAATTAACAAAATAAATCTCTCGACTCCAACAAATCTATCAATTAATGTCACATAAATTGGGACATGGCAAATAACATATATTATTAAAAAATTAGGTTCAAAATGTACAATAAAATACAATAATTAACAACTTAATATATTAAAGAGACATATAAAAAATGCTTAATATTTAAAATTTTGCATGTGCCACATAAATTAGAACAAATAGAGTAATAAATATTTTTTTCAAAATTATGTTAAAAAAAGGTACTACAAATCACAATAGCTAAAAAATTAAAATATTTTTAAAATCATATAAAAATTTCAATAACTTCTCAAATTCCATAATATGACATAAATTAAAATAAAAATATATATATATTGGGCCCCGTGCTGGCACGGGGTCCTATATCTAGTATAACATTAAGTTCGATACACAATTGTTAAAAATGACATGACATAAAATGTAACAATAACAAATCTAATATAATCATAGATTGTGAGAAAATGGTACGTAGTCAACCTTATTCCTATTTTAAAATAATTTATATATAATCTTTTATATTATATATATATATATATATATATATATATATATATTACTCTTATTTAGAAATGACAGTTAGAAGGACTAACACAGCATCAAATAGATGTACCAAAGATAATACAAGTTGTACTGTATTGGGGCCACCTCATTAAACAAGTACTACTCCCCACTCATACCACAAAGACACATGTACTATGTAGGGAGTTAGGAAGGATCAACAAGGACAAATCTGTAATTTTCTTAAGCTTACCCCACTCATATCACAAAGACACATGTACTATGTATAACACATAGATGTTTTTTATATTATCTATGGATTGATCTATTTTCCCCTTACAGTCTTATAATTCCAAAACCGTTAAATTTCTCTTAATTTTTGAGTAAACACTCAAAAGGTCATCCAACTTTGAGAAATTATATTGTAAAATTATTCAACTTTATTTTATACTTCCTATTTATATTACTTCTTATTAGAATTGAGACTTTAGACGACCAACATGGCACTACAAAGTTGTACACAAATCATTTCAAATTGTACTATAAAATTCATTGTCGCTCATTAATTGTACACGTCTCTTTCTACATATACAACAACCCATATGAATAATTACTTTTCTGACTTTTTTCCTCAGTTTCTCTCTATATATATTTGTTTTTTTCCATTTTTTCTACTTTCCATTCTCCCCTTTTACTCTCTTTACTTTATCTTTGATCTTAAATTTTTCATAGATCTTTAAAATATTTTGAATTATTAATTATTATGAATTATAATATTTTGATTTTTACGTAGTTTACAAATATATAAATTTCATTTTTAAAAAATTGAAGATACCATACGCAAATTTACGATTAAACTTAAACTATTTGATTCTTGAGAAATAAAAAGTGTCACATAAAATGGGATAGACGAAGGATAACTCTCAATTAAATTTATTTCACTTTTTATTTTCCATTTTTAACATAATTTTTCAAGTTGGATTTCTAGGAATTCTATTGTAGACCCATTTAAATTTTATCTTTTTGTTTTAAACTAGAGAATTTGGTCGCACTTCGCGCGATCATTAAAATTAAATATTTTTGATTAATTTTATATTTACTCTGTTGTTTAATTGTAATATTATTGTTTGTTTTAATATTATGAAGATTGTGAAAAAAATAAAGCTTTTCAAATTTTACATCTATTAAATGAGGAAGAATATATTTTTTATCAAATAAGTTAAAATATATTTGCTAATAACAAATTCTTCCATTGCATGAAGTTGATCCTTTAATATATAACATATATTTCGGTGTACCATTCTCCTTAAATGTCTAAGAAATATCTTGTAATGTGAAATAACACTGTAATACTCCCTCTGTCCCTAATTACTTGTCCACTTTTAAATTGATACATTTATTAATAAATCAATTAATCACATAGTGAGTTTATCATTTTACCCCTATTAATTATGAAGTAGATGAAAAGTTCTGCAATTTTCAAAGTAATTAGTCATTTAATTGAGGGTATAATAGGTAAAAAAATTGTTCTTTCTTGATTTGTCAAAATGGACAAGTAATTAGGGACAACTATAAAAGGAAAAGTGAACAAGTAATTAGGGACAAAGGGAGTACTAAACAAATGCATCAGCAGATGAAATTTATATTAAAAATATATTGAATAATGACGTAATGATATCTTAATAGAATTTCCTATCTATTTTTTTGAAAAAAATAAATTCACCCTTTCAATTTTGTTATATCTTCTTATTTAGTAGAAGAATCATCATTTATTATATTCTACTCCACCTTAATTTGTACCATAAGAGTTTTAAGAATAAACATTAAATTTTAAATCAAAATAAAAAATCATTGAAAAATGACAGAAAAATAATAATAGTATATGAAAATTAAAATAAGGTGCAAGAAAAACCTTTTCACGATAATTTTTTGAAATATATTGATAACAATTAAAATGGAGCTGTTATTTTATCTTTAAAATTAAGTTTGATTGAATTGAATTAGTAGAATGAGAAAAAATATTAAACTATTAACTTTTTAATGTTATTAAATGCATTTTCTTTTTAATTGAGTAGTAGATTAAAGTTCCGAATTAGGATATTAAAATAATATCTTACTCTCTCCTTAATTATTATGGTATTGCAAACATTTATTTTCCTTAAATGGTGATTCATTTTCCATTTACAGTTATATCCAATTAATTTCTAATGTATTGAATGCGGTTATGGGATATTGAAATAATATCTTTATCTTTCCTGAATCATAATAAAATTATAATTTAACATTTATTTTTCTGAAATGATAATTTTGTTTTAATTCCTAGAACATATTGTTTACTATATTGAATGTAATTATAATAAAACATATTGTATTTAGTATGATAAAAGAACTCAAAAATTTGAGAAATTAGATAAATAGTAATCTTAGCTTCTAAGAAATGTCACATCATCATTTACATATCCAACTTTATATATATATATATATATATATATATATATATATATATATATAAAAGAGTTAAAAAAGAAAAAAATAAGTGATTTAACAAAGTTATATAAATAACATTAATGATGAGATGAAGATTAAGAAAAAAACGTCAAATAAAGTAGTAGTATTGATGATGATAAAAGTTAAATAAATCATTTTTTCTATTATTTAAAGTTTTAACATAAAATTTCAATCTTTTAAAATTAAAAATAAATGTTAAAAATAAAAATAAAAATCGAGGCAATAATTATTTTAAAGAAAAATATAACCAAAATTGTCAGAAAAAATTGATAAGAATAAATAAGTATTTATTACTAAGAATGATGTCACTACATTTTCTATTTTAACTTTATTGTTACATATGGATAGAAACTTTTAGAAGAAGAAATGATCCAAAAAATTAAAAATAATGATTCCTTAAATGGTGATTCCTTTTTCATTTACAGCGTTTCAATTAATTTTTAATGTATAAAATATGGTTATGGATATTGGAATAATATATTTATCTTTCCTTAATCATAATAAATTATATTTTAACCTTTGTTTTTGTGAAACGATAATTTTATTTTCATTCGTACAACATATTGACTAATATATTGAATACAATTATAATAAAACATGTTGTTTTTAGTATGACAAAAGAATTCAAATTTTTAAAAATTAAATAAATAGTAATCCTAACTTCTAAGAAATGTCACAAGTGTATATATATATAAGAAAATGATATAAATTACATTAATGATGAAATGAAGATTAAAGAAAGAAGAAAAAAAAATTAATAATAATATTGATGATGATAGGAGTTAAATAAATCATTTTTTATATTTTATAAATTTTCAATATAAATTTTTTAGTCTTTCAAAATTAGAAAATGCTAAAAAAATAAAACTAAAACTAAAAATCGAGGCAACAATTATTTTAAGGAAAAAATAACAAAAAATGTTAGAAATATTGATAAGAATAAATAAATATTTATTGCTAAGAAGGTCTCACCCCACATTTTCTATTTTAGCTTTATTGTTACATATAGATAGAAACTTTAAGATGAAGAATGATCCAAAAAATTTAAAAATGACAAATCAATTATATAAAAATACATGTGTAATTCTTATAAAGTTATAATAACTAATTTCTTCAAATAAATAATTAAAAGAAAGAAAGAAAAATTATTAAGAAAATAATATAAATAACACTAATTATGAGATTAATAGCATTGATGAAGAAAGGAACTAAATATGACCATCTTTTAAAATTCTTTTTTAAGAAAATATATATAAACTTTAATTAAAGATACAAAAAATCAAGGCAAAATAAAAGAAGAAAGAAATTAGAAGAATAATGAGGTTGAAAGAAATAATATCTAATTTTGTCTCTTTTCAAATCACAAAATAAATTTTTGCTTGTTCCTTTCCTAATTTGATATGAATTCCATAAATAGAATGATTTTTTCTCCAAATAATTTTTCTTACCCTTTGGCCTTCTTATAAATTTCTCAACCACAATGAATTTTCTCTCCTTGTAGGAGGAATAAACATTTTTTCAAAAAGTCTTTTATTTTGAAGAGAAACTTTTGTTACATGATTTATTTCTTTACATCAATGTCTTCACAAGAATCATGACATATTTTCTCTTTCTCTTTTGTTAAAAAAGTCACATGACCTAGAAATTTGATGGACATCTTAGCAACATAAGTTGATACCATATATTCATCATCATCGTCAAAAGAAGAAGAGCCAAAGTGAAGAAATTTGTTCTTATTTGTTACAAATGCTCAACTATTTTTTTTTTATTTTATAGGCTAAAAAATTATAAACAGTTATGAAAAATGAATAGTTTTTATCTTTTCATTTACTTAAATCTATAATAGTGTAATGGATGTTATAAAGGGCATAATTAATTGGGTATGACATAAATACTTTCAGTTTTTTTTTACAATACAAATAAAAAATACAAAACAAAGATAAAATGTCAAAAAAAATAAAAATAAAAAATGAATAGAAATGCTGACCATAGAGAGGTGCCACATCAGATTGTCTATATATATATATATATATATAGGTTCATGCCCTTAGATGTTATTTATTACTTTAGCTGGCATCGACATTTTTGTAAATCTGATATCTACTTTGAAATATTTTATAATGTGGCATAGGCTGACAATTGATATCATAAATTTAAAAATAATAAAATTTAATTTATTATAATACTAATATCAATATCGTAAAGATATATATCATTTAAAATATATAAAAAGTATTATAAATTGTAATAATTAACCGCTTTATTTTTTAAAAATCATATAACTAATTTGATTTACACTCCAAAATTCATAGGTGTCACATAATTTAGACATTAATTCTTTATTACTTAATATATGTAATTATATCAATGACACATAAATTGAAATAAAAAAATTACATATTTTATTTGAAAATGACGTAATAGTACTATAAGGTATAATAATTAACAACTTAACATATTTTAAAAATTTCGTTGACTCTCCAAATTCCATATGTATCATGTAATTGAGATAGACAGAAACATATATTAGTTTAAAATAAATAAAAATATTATAAATTATAATAATTAACAACTTAAAATTTATAAAAAAAATCCTTTAAAAAAATTTAGTTGGCTCTCCAAATTCAATCGGTATTACAATAATTAAAACATAGAAATTAACATAGATTGGACTCGTGCTGACATTTATGTTTTCATTTTTTAAATTTTTTCTTTTATACTTTATATAAATAAATTTTTTATGTAAAAGTATTATAAATCATAATAATTAATAGATTAAAATATTTGAAAACATATAAAAAGTTTTTGTTAACTTTCAAAATTTCATCTATACCACATAAATTGGGAGAAATATAGATATATAGATATTTTAAGTTGCTAATTATTGTGAGTTATAGTATGTTTTATGTAATTTTCATATATATTACTCGCTTTGTCCTGATTTATATGATACAAATGAAATTTCAAAAGTCAATGAATTTTTTATAAGTTTCTTTTTATATTAAATTGTTAATTATTGTGATTTATAATATATTTATGTAAAACATACTCTAAATAAAAATAATTAGCAACTTAAAATATATAAAAACATACTAAAAAATTGATTAACTTCAAATTTCATATGTACCACATAAATTGAAACAGAAACAGTAACAGTAACATATATTGGGCCCCGTGCTAGCATGGGGTTCCATATCTAGTATATATATATATATATATATATATATATGTTTTTTATTAATAAAACATGAGTGGGCTTTCACTCTTACCCCGTGAATTCCAGTCCAAAACAAAATAAAGAGAGGTAAATTGGTCATTATCTCTTCACCTCTACTGCGGTCACTGCAATTTATTTATTTTATAATAACCAGTTCAGTCCATTTTTTCCTCCGCCGGTCCAATTTTATTCAATCTCAGTCATCATTTTCTCTCTCTAAAAACTTCATTCACTTGCACTTTCTCTCTCTAAAAACTTAGGGTTTTTTCTCGACCTCCGTCCATGGATGACATTCCAAATTCCATTGACGCATAGCATAAATATATGTAGTGTATTTATCGTCAGAGTTTGATTTCATTCGACCCGACCCGACTTGTTCCGGTTTGAGGCAGAGTTATCGTGAATGGAGCCGAATTCTTCTGGCAGTGGGAAGGCTGCTGTCGGTGACGGAGGAGGAGGAGGAGGAGCTCCGATGTTACAGCCGGCGCCGGCGCCGATGCCCAGTGCAAATGCGCCGCCGCCGTTTCTGGTGAAGACGTATGATATGGTGGATGATCCGAGTACGGATAAGATCGTGTCGTGGAGTCCTACGAATAATAGTTTTGTGGTTTGGGATCCTCCGGAGTTTGCTAAAGACCTACTTCCGAAGTACTTTAAGCATAATAACTTCTCCAGCTTTGTTCGGCAGCTGAATACTTATGTATGCATTTCTTTCCCTTTTGCTTTTTATTGGATTTTTGTCAACTTCAATTGATCCAAATGCTTAATGAAGAATCGAGACTTAGCTAGTTTGTCATTTAGGCATAATTGTTGT
Source organism: Solanum verrucosum (assembly GCF_900185275.1). NCBI lineage: Eukaryota > Viridiplantae > Streptophyta > Magnoliopsida > Solanales > Solanaceae > Solanum > Solanum verrucosum. Next base: position 1,611,434 of record NW_026019957.1, read on the forward strand.
GGTTTATTGTGGTAGCTGAAAGATTATAACTTCTTGTTCCAGGGTTGTATCTTGTTGTTGGTGATTGCTAATTGGAATGCTGAAAAAAATTATTTTTGAAAACGAGGAATGTTAATGTTTTCAACCTTCTCATAAAACTTAATCAAATATTGTGTTGAATTAAAGAATGTTGTTCTAGAGGACCTGTCATTTGTTTTATTATGAATATCATGTGCATTGTTCTTGTGCCCTATTTCCTCAATTATCCATTTGAGGACATCATTGAATGTTGCGCCTTCCGCCTTGCAACTTATCTTTTTATTATAGCTAGTGCAATCCAATTTTGTTGGTTAATTGAGTTTCAATCTTTTACTCTTAGAGCTGACAGATCCAACTTGTTGTATCTTTGCATCTACTGGGTGCCTTAATAATATCTCACTTACTACATAAAAAAACATCTTTTACTCTTTAAGATCAATATAGGATTTAGTTCCCCTAAGATAATGAAGAATTATTAAGATAGTGATAAATTATTACATTGTGCTTATTGTGACCCCTGTGACTTTGGAGTGGTAAGAGCACAATATCTGATTTGTGGACTAGGCGCATGCCAAGGGTCGAATTCTGCCGGTCAAAAGCCTGGTATTTAAGTAGATCACGGTAGTTACTGAAGATGGCCATGCTCACTATCCACCGAGTTTCGAACCTTATGCGACTGACCCTTCAGAATTTCTTGGTTATAAAAAATAAAGGTGTTTGTATTGTGTCATCAAGTAGATAATTTATCAGGAAGCATGTATATTTCTTGACCAATAAAACTGATTATGGGACTGTTCATATCTGCATCAACATTTGGACAGTGGTAACTTGTATTGTTATCATCGTGGTTCCCAAATGAAGAGGGGGTCTGGTATAGTAGCTTCAGGTTGATGCTATGATGTTTAAATATCTTTCTCCCTAGTGCACCTCAAGGCTAGATCTGATTTCAACTAAAGTTTAGCGATCAATTAGGTTCCTGACCTTGTTTCCAGTACTTTCTCCATGCAAAAGGGGGTTGTGGTTCCTTTTGTGGATTTGAAGGTTGTGAAAGGTGTTAATCACCTGTGTAGAAGGGGTGGTGGTGGTTTTGGGGGGGGGGGGGGTTCTAGCGTATATATGGAGCCATTCATCTATAGCAGGAACTCATTGAAGATCCCGAAGTGAGTTATGGAAGTTTGGAGGAAGCAAATAGACAAATTTGGAAATCCATTTAGAATTTTCTTATATCATAATTCATACGACCGGAAATGTTATCGTCCTAATACTTTTGGGTCTTAATCTTACTAGATTGTTCATCTCTAACTCTTTCTTTGTCTTCCCAAAAACCCCTCACATTTCCCGTCGCTTTTATTTTGTCAGTAAAATCTTCCATCATGTCCATATCACCTTTTTGACCTTCTTAAAACTTTCACTCTTCTTAGAAACCTTTCCCACCACTATAACTTTATTTTTGCCTTCCAGTACTACTTTTTCACCTGCCATCTTTAATCATCTTTTTGTCCTCCCTAGACATTTTACACCCTCAAGAAATATTCCTTTCACTGTCATCTTTTTGTTACATTTGCGTCTCGTCAACGCTTTCTCCTCTTCTCAGGAAATCTTCCTTTCACCATTGCATTTCTATCAACTTTTTGTCACCTTTTTCCAGGGACTTGCTTTTTCTCTTCCCAAAATTCTTTGTTCTGTCACATATCTATCACAAGGAAAAGAGGAGAATGAAATAGCTCAGGTTAAGCCTTGAGTATTGGGTATTTCCTTAACATTTGTTCTTCTATGAATTAAGGAAAACCATTGAAGAAGAAGAGCTTTTACCATAACTCTTAGTCATTCCAAAGGAAGGAAAAATGAGTCTTAGGAAGACAAAAAGAGGAGATTAAGCTTAGGAGGTTCATTTAATCCAAAGGACCCAAAGGAAAGGTGTTTCACATTCTTCGCCTCATGTAAAACACAGTTGTCTATCTGATCTAAGTATCACAAATCAGTCAAAGCAAAAAAAAAGAAATCATGGATAACATCAAAACACAAATTGACCCTAGTTTGTTGTAAATTTGTTGTGAGACCAAATGAGGGCAGCAATGTAGTGAAGCATGATCTCACTGGTTTTCAATAATTTTATCTCTCTGGTTTTCTTTGAGGTTATGGACGGAAGCTCTTTGTAGAACTAGGGTGTGGGCATAGAACCCTTAGTGTTAAGCTCCTTTGGTGTGACTGTGTGACTTGTGGTAGATTTCAGTGTGAGAAGCACTCTCTTTTCCATTGTTGTACTTAGCTGATTGATAGAAGAGCAAAGGTTATCTGAAGCTATTTCATCCCCTCTCTTTTTGTGATATAAAGGTGATAGAGATGTGATGGTGAAATGAAAAAAAATTGAGAAGAAAAAAGAGTCTAGGAAAGGCAAAAATTTGAGCCGAGGGTGTATCAGAAACAGCCTCTGTACACCACAAAAGTAGGGGTAAGGTCTGTGTATACCCTACCCTCCCCTGATCCCTCTAGTGGGATTACACTGAGTATGTTGTTGTTGTTGTTGTTATGTATGGCCAATTTCTTATATGAATGGTCCCTTGCTATCCTTTCGTGGCTATATCCCACTTGCTGTTGACTTTAATGGTAATTCCTGATTATTAATTCTCTATAGCGGTAGCCTTGAGTGCCAATGCAGTGCTAATGCTTTGGTTCAATGCTAAAGGTTGTAAAGTCTGGGACTTGGATAGGTGCATGTCACATGTTTGGAGCGTAATATTGGGTTGCTGTGACTGGATCTCTATCTGTTCTGCTTGCATGGGTGTAGTTTTTGTCTTTTCCCTTGGCAGAAGAACAACTTTCTTCTCCAAAATTTTTCTCATCTCTCTGCTACATCTGTGCCTTCTGAATAATATACTATAGTTGAGTATCAGTTGGATGTGGAGATGCATCCATTATTTTACCTTCTCTTTATATTTTGTATTTTGGGGGTGAATATTCTTATATGTTTTATTAGGATGGTTGTGTGTGTGACTGTGTCAACGGTTACTGTTGTGGATGCGTTGGAAGCCTTTAAATTAAGTGTTTAATTATATTTTTAGTTGCTTTATTTATTATTCTAGAATAGGATTTATGTTTCATAGTTTCATAAGGATTAGGTTAAGTTATAGTTATTAGTTTGGAATAGGATTTAGGTCTCCTATTTAAAGGGGCTTTTTGATGAGTAAATCAGTAAGCCATATTTCAGCAAAAAAGCAAGAGATTAGAGTTCTCTCTTCCATTGAACTCTAAGGTTTCAGTCTCCCATTGAAGAGCTGAAGAGATCGGAGTTCTCTCTTTTAATGAATTCTAAGGTTTCAGCCTCCCTTTAACGAGCTGAATTATATTTCGCCCTGTGAATCGATCCTTCCCTAAAGATTCATAACAGTTACATAAATGTATTTATCTGTAAATTGAAGTAGGTAAATGAGGTAAACTTTTGTAAAGCCTTGAATGCTTCTCCACCTCTTTTTACTTTTCCTTCTCTCTTCTCTTCTTTTTGAGGTATAAACAGCATCATCTTAGTGCTGTTCTGACGTCAGTATATTCTGATATAATACTTACCATTTCCCCAAAAAGGTGTATTTATCTGTGAAAGAATTTGCAATTATGGGTTGTGTATCCATGAGGTAGATGCGGGAGCAGTTACAGTGAGTTGGACATGATTTCACTTATGCTTCTTGTTAAATTCATATTAGAATGATTTCGTTTTCTTGTACTGGGAGGAGGTGCTTGTTTATTTGATGCCTATTTGTACGCTTGTTGTGGGGGTGTATTTCTGAAACAGTTCTTGTTAGTGTTTCTGATAAAGTACCTAATCATGTACTGATTTTCAAATCATGCTAATTTTTCACCAAAAAGCTTATATGAGGAAACAAAGTCACTCTGTGAAGCATGGATGGATATTTGAATTGTTACTTGATTTCTTTCTGTTTGTGAAGTAAACCTGACGAGTGATCTTAATGAAAAACAAAGCCACTTGGCAAACTCTTTGTTGATTACCTTTAATTTGAAATATTGGTGCAGTGATCTTTGTGCTATTTATCAAACTTCAACTCATGCCTTTGTACTATTCTCTTTTTGGTGTTTTTGTGGAAATGCAGGGTTTTAGAAAGGTTGATCCAGACCGCTGGGAATTTGCTAATGAGGGATTCTTAAGAGGTCAGAAGCACCTGCTTAAAAGTATAAGTCGGCGTAAACCTGCTCATGGACATGCTCAACAACAGCAGCAGCCACATGGACATGCTCAACAACAGACGCAGCCACCTGGACACAGTGCATCTGTTGGGGCTTGTGTCGAGGTTGGAAAATTTGGGCTTGAAGAAGAGGTTGAGAGGCTGAAAAGGGACAAGAACGTGCTTATGCAAGAGCTGGTTAGGCTCAGACAACAGCAGCAAACCACTGACAATCAGTTGCAAGGGATGGTGCAGCGCCTTCAGGGTATGGAGCAGCGACAACAACAGATGATGTCATTCCTGGCAAAAGCTGTTAACAGCCCTGGATTCTTGGCACAGTTTGTACAGCAGCAAAATGAGAGTAATAAGCGAATAGCTGAAGGCAGCAAGAAACGAAGGATTAAACAGGACATTGAATCACAGGATCAATCCGTTACTCCTGCGGATGGGCAGATTGTTAAGTACCAACCTGGGATAAATGAGGCAGCAAAGGCAATGTTCAGGGAGCTTTCAAAACTAGATTCTTCTCCTAGATTAGAGAACTTCAGCAACGGTCCTGAAAGTTTCCTGATTGGTGATGGTTCACCACAATCTAATGCATCTTCCGCTCGTGTTTCAGGAGTCACTCTTCAGGAAGTCCCACCAACTTCTGGCCAGCCCTTGCTGAATACAGCTTCAGCCATTGCCGGTCAAAGTTTGTTGCCTGCGACTTGTGAGATCCACTCATCTCATCTTGGCACATCTTCTGAAATCATCAATAATCAGTTCTCAGACATAATCCCATTGGTAGGAGGTCAAAATTTGCATCCTGGTTCACTTTCTGCATCAGATATAATTATGCCTGAGTTATCACAGTTGCAAGGAATTTTGCCCGAAAACAATATAGATATGATTGGATCTGCAATGGAGCATGATTCTTTCATGGATACTAGCGCAGTTGAGGGAGTGAACGGAAAAATGGGACTAGATATTGGTAGTTTCTCTCCTGATCCTCATATTGACTGGCAGAGTGGTTTGCTGGATGATATACAAGAGTTTCCTAGTGTAGGTGACCCTTTCTGGGAAAAGTTTCTTCAAAGCCCTTCCCCTGGAGAGACAGAGGAGATGGACTCTGCTGCAATGGATGATGATATTTCGAACACAAGTGAAACTAAACCACAAATAAATGGATGGGATAAAACTCAGAACATGGAACATCTGACTGAACAAATGGGGGCTACTAATATCAAACAACAAAAAAGTATGATCTGATCTCTAAATGAAATGTACACAAAGGTATATTTGTTAATTATGGTAGTTTCTTGACTAGTGGTGGGGGGTTCACTTTAGCTTTTAGTTTCTCTATAGTTATTATGTTTGGTTCATCTTCTTTCTTCTCTTGTTCCTGACATGAAACTCAATGTACCTACAGTTTCTATTGAATCACTGAAAGATGTGCCCTCTCTTCTATACATCCCCTACTAATATATAAGTGGGAATACCCAGTCAGGTTATAGTCAACATGCATGCCTGGCAGCTATTCATTTTTTTTCTTCCGTTTTAATTTATTGTCTTATTTTTTATATTTTTAAAAATTGCGTAAAAAATACTATAAATCATGGTAATTGATAACTAAAAATATTTTTAAATAAACATACAAAAAATTTGATTGCTTATAAAAAAATTGATTGATTCATAAAAATAGTTTATTTGTCACATAAAATGGAACAAAAAAAGTAACTTAATTTGAAAACTAAGTAAAAAGTATTGTAAATTTTAATAATTAATAGCATTTGATTGACTTTTGAAATTTTATAGGTGCTACATACATTGGAACAAGAGAAGGAACATATAGATTATTTAAAAATTACATAAAAATATTATAAATTACAATAATTAACAACTTAAAATATTTAAAAATTATATTAAAATTTAATTGACTCTCTAAAAATTAACAGATATTGAGTTCGTGCTAGCACGAGCACTTGTGTCTAGTAATGTATGCATGTATGTAAATACTACAACGACAAACCCAGTGTAATCCCACATTGAGATCTGGGGAGAGGGTAGTGTTTAGGGATGGAAATGGGATTGGGGCGGGGCAGGTTAAAATATTTTTTTTTAAATTAATGTGGGGTGGAGCGGATTGAAAACTTTGTGGGTTAAGACTCGATTCGCCCCATTGCATCTTTGCTCTTTGGGAGGTGAAAGAGCGGTTGAAGCGGACATTTCGAAATGACAGCATCGAAGATATATTTCTATATATACAAGGTTACGGTTATCTTGAATTGCATTCCGGAAAAAGCAACCTACTTGTGGGTCACTGTGTACTTACAACCTCTACGATAAGCAAGTGAATGTGGCCGGTGCGTCCTATAAAATGAGGAAATAGAAAATTGTTATATGGGGATCAAATAATAACGAAATTATTTTAGTAAATTTACTTAAATTTGTCGGTAAAATCAAATATACGAGATATGATGTAAACTATGTATTTAGATTTAAACTGAATGAATTGGAATAAAATTATTTCCAATTTTAACCTTGTCTTTCGTTAAAAAATGAATACGTGTTTCGGATTGATTTTTGAGACATAATATTTACCTCTTTTGCGAATCTTATTTTTACATACTTAATATAATAATACTGTAACTCCGATCGATTGTAATGGCAGAACATGGTAAGTGAAAATTGGAAGATGAGAGTAGTGTGAATGGCGATATCAAAGAAGAAGAGTATGATTCTGATCATGATATGTATGTCGGGAAGAGCATAATGGACCGAGAAACTCGGGAGAAGTATTGGAAGCAGGTGGAGGAGAGCGAGGTACGTACTTTCTTCTTCTACTTTTGTTTGTTTTGAATTTGAATTTTTGTTGGTTTATGCAATTAATTAGGGTTTTGATATCACTTTGGATTTGGATTTGGGTCTTTCTCTTGGGGCTCCAATTGTTCCACAACGGCGTTGCCGCAACGATACAGAGTTTACTGAGATTTCATGCTTAGCCATTGATGCTTTCAATTCACACAATGTAAGTGCAACCAAAACTGTTTTGATCTTCTTCTTTTTTTTGGTTATTACAGTGTAATTTGACTCTTTATTAGAATACAAAATTCAAATTTGTCGAAAATTTGACTGTCACCACCGCACTTGCTGCTGGATATTGGTGTCGTAATACCTTTAATTTCTAGCAAAGGATTCTGATTCTGATGCTCCATTCACCTTTCAAACATTGGGGTTCTGGGGAATTTGTGGAGAAAGAATTATTGCATTTTGCAGGGTCAAGAAAACATCAACTCAAGGTAAACCTTTTAATAATGCTAATGTTTTCAAAAATTATGTTGCTATTATTGTGTGTGCTTGCTGGAAACATACATTTCACCATGCTTGCTTTTCTTTGTTAGAATTACTAACGTTATATTTTTGGCAGGTGATGAATACCCTCCTTATTCCAATGCTGATTATAAAGCTCCACAGTGAGATCTCAGTGTGGACACTAATGTTGCATATTATGTTATTAAGAATGTAGTTTTATTTATGTTATTACTATGATAAGGACACAAATGTTTTAATGTTAAGGTTATGGTTGATGAAGAAGCTTTTATCAGAGTAACTTGGTGTTGAGGAATTCTTTGTAGCATGGTGTTTTGTTTCACTTTATTTATGATAGTGCACTATTTCACGCAATTGTTGTTCTATACACATTCGCTACGTGAGCTCTGCGATCGCAAGAGTCATCATGAGCTGATAACTCCACGAGGACTCTTGCTTTTGATGGTCCTCAAGTTGGTTATTGTTGCTATTTACTACACACCGTCCAATTTATGCTGTCATATTTTCTTTTTAAACTTTCATTTTACCTTTATTTAGATAATTTGAACGCACACATATATTAATTTTGACCCATTCCCTAAATATTATCATTACAAAGAAACTCTAATTTCTTAGTTCTAGTTGTTCCTAAAATCTGATTCATCGACAAATGTCTGCACCGTGAGTACGCACCTACCTTTAAAATTAATAACAATAACAATAACAATATAATTTCATAACTAAGGTCCAGAGAGAGAAATACATACATAGATCTTATTCCTACTTTTTCATATAATATTTTTGTATCCAAAACAATATTTGTATCTTCACGAAGTAGAAATATGATTTGAAAAAAGTGAGATGTACATAGATTTTATTCCTACTTAATCATATTTTTGTATTTGAAACAACTTTTTTATCTTCACAAGTAAAATAAGGTCCTGAGATATTGAGACTTACATAGATTTGAGGCTACTTTTTTTTAGAGCAACTTTTACATATAACAAACATGAAAATTATATTTGTATGCTATAAATATAGTTTGCATAATTGGCTCCATAACAAACATAAATATGTATATTTCGTTATACATATACAAAAGAAAGCAGTTGTATAATCTGCTTTGGTATACATATATAAAAGGTCAATTATATAATATGTGTTTGTATAACGCGAGAAAGAGAGAAAAACAAAAGAAAACTGGGCAGAGAAAGATCGTATTTGTATAATCATAAGTGTATAGGATGAAAATATATGCATTTGTATTTATATATACAATTTTCTCTCGCTTTATCTAAACACAAACGCAATGTATACATTTGTGTTTGTATAAAGTGAGAGAGGCGAGCGAGCGAGATGTGGGAGAGTGGCGAGTGAGATTTGGGAAAGGGGAACGAAAATATATGTATATATACAATTTTCTCTTGTTTTATACAAATACAAACACATTTTATACATTTGAGTTTTTGTATAAAGTGAGAGAGGCGAGTGAGCGAGCGAGATTTGGGAGAGTGGCGAGCGAGATCTGGGAGAGGGGAGACAGAGGAACGAAAATATATGTATATATACAAGTTTCTCTCGCTTTATACAAACACAAACACATTTTATACATTTGCGTTTGTATAAAAGCGAGAGAGGCGAGGGAGAGAACGAGGGTTGCGAGCGAGATTCACTAGGAGTGAGGCGAAATAACAACAGTTTGTTATGGGATACAATTAAATCAAACTATGGTTATAGCCTTTAATTTGAATTAATAGTTTGCTATTATATACAATTTTTTATTTTTTTTTATAATGTTTTTATATCTGTAACAAATTTTCTACTTCACAAGGTAGAAATAAAGTTCGGAGAGAGTGAGGATGTACATAAATCTTACCCTACTTTATAAAATGCTTTTGCATCCGAAACAACATTTCTACCCTGTGAAGGTAGATATAAAGAATGCACTCTCTCTAGACCCCACTAACGTCATTATATATTTATATTGAATATGTTTTTGTAGTTTGCTTTTTATTCAATTCAATTGTTTTTTTTTAAAATAAAAAATTCCATAGCGGATCTGAATATCGGGCTTGGTAAAATATCCACTTCTTCCCCTACCCGAATTCTTCTCTGTTTATCCCCAATTCCAAATCCAAATCGGAAACTTTTGCCGGCGGAGCTAAAGGTCCCGTTTTCTTCACATAGATTCCGGCGTTTGTTGTAGTGGAAGTGTTCCTGGAATTCACCTATTTTTTTCTTATTACTGTATGTAGACATTGTTGTGTGCTTCACATAATTGATTATTGAATTTTGTGATTGTAAGCACAAGTTGAGTTGAGCTTATGGAGAAGGATTTGAGTGAGAATAGATATCGTAGGAGAAGGAACGATGAGGATGTGAAGAAAGTAGAGCGGCAACGGCATAGGGATAGAAGCAGCTCGGATGATGACGATGAAAGAGGTGATAGGAAGGCGAGGAGGCGAGTAAGTGAACGTGAAAGTGGTGATGATGGAAGGGGGGATAGGAGGGCGAGGAGGCGAACAATTGAACATGAAAGTGGTGATGAAGATGATGATGGTGGTGGTAATAATGGAAAGGATGATAGGAGGTTGTCGAGGCGAAGAACTGAACGTGGAACTAGGGATGATAGTGATGATGGTTCGAAGCGGAAGAGTCAAAGAGATGAACGTGAAGATAGTGCTGAAAGGGGTGATAGGAGGCCAAAAGAAGAACAGGAAGAAGATGATGATGATGGTGAAAGAGATAAAACGAGGGAGAGGAGGAGAAAAAGTGAACGGGTAGATGATGATGAGAAGGATGATAGGAGGGAGAGAAGACGAAGAAATGACCGTGAAGATGATGCTGGAAGGGATGACAGAAGACAGAGGAGGCCAAAAGATGGAAGTGAAGAAGATGATGAGAGGAGGGATGGTAGGAAGGAAAGCAGAAAAAATGTAAGCCAAGTTGATGAGGACGTTGAAAGGGATGATAGGAGTAAGAGGAAACGACGACATGAAGGTGAAGATGGTGATGTAAAGGATGATAGGAAGGAGATGAGTCGAAGGAATGGAGATGAAAGAAATGATAGGAAGGATAGGAATCGAAACAATGGAGATGATTGGAAGGAGAAGAAGCAACGGGAGTCTGATGATGAAAAGGTGCAAAAGAGAAGGGAGGGTAGGGTTGATCGGTATAATGATGATAGGAAAGAGAAGAGGAGGAACGTAGTAAGAGAAAAGAAGGATGATGGTGATGACCATGATAGAAAGGATACAAGGCAAAGGATTGGGGCTGATAAGCATGGAAAAGACAAAAATAGGGAAGATAATACCCAAGAAGACGGGGCACTGAAAGCCAGTGACGTTTCCAAGGTGCAAAAGCAAGATGGTAATTTGAATGTCGATACAGCAAAATTGGGCAGGAGTGGGGGAGTGTACATTCCACCATTCAAATTGGCTAGGATGATGAAGGAGGTTCAGGACAAGAGCAGTGTTGAGTACCAGAGGATGACTTGGGATGCTCTGAGAAAGAGTATCAATGGACTGGTGAATAAAGTTAATGCAGCAAACCTCAAAAACATTATTCCAGAGTTGTTCGCAGAGAATTTAATTCGAGGGAGGGGTTTGTTTTGTAGATCCTGTATGAAGTCCCAAATGGCTTCTCCGGGTTTTACTGATGTGTTTGCTGCTTTGGTTGCGGTCGTTAATACCAAGTTCCCTGAAGTGGGTGATCTTTTGTTAAGAAGGATCATACTGCAGCTGCAAAGAGCTTATAAACGTAATGATAAGGTTCGTATCTCTTGCTTTTGTGCTTGCAGTACATTTTTTATTTGTGCAACATACTGTATTGTTCTTGTACAAATGATAAGGTTTGTATCTCTAGTAGTGCGGTTAGTCTAATTGCTTCAATGCAGTCCAAATCTGTTCATAACCTTAGCAGGACAAAAAAATCTTGTCATAATTTGTCTTACCCCTAATTTTTCACGCTTGCAGCCTCAGCTGTTAGCAGCTGTCAAATTTATTGCTCACCTTGTGAACCAACAAATCGTCCACGAGCTTATTGCTCTTGAACTACTCACGGTTTTGTTGGAGAAACCTACTGATGATAGTGTTGAGGTTGCGGTTGGTTTTGTTACAGAATGTGGTTCAATGCTTCAGGACCTCTGTCCACGAGGATTACATGGTGAGTACACATTGAAAGTTTGTTATAGAATATTCACGACTTATATTTTCGTTTATTTATATAAAGATTCTGCTTTGGTTGCCATGCTTATACCTTTTTCCTTTTAAATAGGAATCTTTGAGCGGTTCCGTGGTATACTTCATGAAGGAGAAATAGATAAACGTGTTCAGTTCTTAATTGAAAGCCTCTTTGCATTGCGTAAAGCAAAGTTTCAGGTGAGTTTGCTTTTTAATTGTTTTCTGAGTAAAAAAATACTACTCGATATTTTATTGTTTTCTGAGGCAAGATTATATTTTATCCCTTATTTATCAAAGCAAGAATATTAGATCCCTTACATGCATCCTACTCAGGGTTACCAAGCTGTGCGTCCAGAACTTGACCTTGTTGAGCAGGAAGATCAATTAACACATGAAGTCTCTCTCTCAGAGACAATAGATCCAGAAATTACTTTAGGTATGTCATGATCAATTTTATAGTAAAAGTATTAAAACGGATTGCCTTTGGAGGCTACTGGATATTTTGTTTCATGGAGCAACTATATGGAATGTCGATTTTCATGTTTGTTTTGCATGCTCAGATATTTTCAAGCCGGATCCTAATTTCCTAGAGAACGAAAGAAAGTATGAAGAATTAAAGAAGGCAATACTTGGTGAAGAATCTGAGGAAGGAGATTCTGATGTGGAATCAGAGGATGAAGATGACAATGAAGATGAAGAGTCTGAAGAAGAAGATGAGGAGCAAATGCAAATAAAGGACGAAACAGAGACAAACTTAATCAACCTTCGGAGAACGATCTACCTTACCATTATGTCTAGTGTTGACTTTGAAGAAGCAGGGCATAAGCTGTTGAAAATCAAACTAGAGCCTGGTCAGGAGGTTAGTATCATGATCTCTTTCTTATATTTTGTGTTATTCTGCTACTCTTGAGTCATGTCCTTCGCGAAACTGTGTGCATGCTTACATGGATTTGACATGTCCATATATTTGCATCTGCTTTGAGTTTCAAAAGATAGTAATGTCGCCTTTGATTTGTTAAACATTATATGAGAAGGGCTATAATTTAAAAGGGAAAACGTTATTGAACATTAAAAAAGGTGTAGGAAAAACTTAGTTTCTGGATACAAAAAAGAGTAATAATAACCAAAACATGAGCTTTCATTGAATCTGACTTCTCCTTGTATTTTTCATGGATAGCATAGAGGCATTATCATTCTATCATGCATCCCATAAACCATATTTCTGGTGTTCCGTTAAACTGATGGTTGAGGAATAAAGATGGACATGGACATAGGGTAACATTTAATTGGCTTGCCTTGTGGTCCATGCAGGTAGAGATTCATGTAGCCCACAATGCAATTTCTAACATCGATAATTTGCGGAATTAATTAACGCATGCTTCATTTGTAACTATCATAGGAGGACACAAGTCACCTGCTACTTCACTGTTTCTTTGGACTAATGGCATCTTTTATTTTCACTTCTGGAGTCTATCAGGTTCTTCCAGCAAATAGTAGTTTTCTTGGAACATCCATCACAACAGAAATATGGGTTGAAATTTTGAAATTGAACCTTTGTGTCTGCTCTGGGAATGTTATAGAAAAGAATGTGGGCTTTTGAAGGGGTTGACAGTTCTACTCATTAGATCAAGAGTGCACTTCTTCACCTATTTTTTGTATATTGATGCTTTTGCTTGATGTACTGGAGTCTGGAGGTACCAGAGCTTCAGTCACATTAGTTAAAAAGAAATAATACTGGACATCTACACCTTTGTTGGTTTAATATATTAATATGTGGTTTGAGGCTAGTAATTAGTACTCCAACAATTTCTTTTTGATAAAGAGTACTCCACCAAATCCTCAACTAAGTATTTCAGTTATAATCCTGAAAAAGAGAAAAAAAGAAAAGAAAAAGGAACACATTCTCTTGGATTGGTTCACTCTCAAGTCTCAATGTCAGGGAAAGATTAGATAATGGGTAAAATATTTTAGGACTGGATAGTGGAAATGCAGGAAGAAAGGAAAATGAAAAAGATTGTGATGCTGTAATCATTCTGTCCTGTGGCTGTATTATTCATTCTTGTATTAATTAATAACTTTTTGATTGATACCTGTCTAAAAGAAGAGAAAACCGATCTATATTTATTTGATCCATGCAGATGGAATTGTGCATAATGTTATTGGAGTGCTGCAGTCAGGAGAGGACTTATCTTCGTTACTATGGACTACTGGGACAGCGATTTTGCATGATTAACAAAATTCATCAAGAAAACTTTGAGAAATGCTTTGTGCAGCAGTACTCCATGATCCACCGGCTCGAAACTAATAAACTTCGTAACGTGGCCAAGTTTTTTGCTCATTTGCTCGGCACTGATGCTCTTCCTTGGCATGCTTTGGCTTATATAAGACTGACAGAGGAGGACACAACCTCTTCTTCTCGTATATTTATTAAAATCCTATTCCAGGTACATTTAATTTGATCTCTAATACTTCTACAGCTTGATTTATCTTTTTGTTTCTTTCAGACATGTTACAGCTAGCTTTATCTTTGAACTCGTCAAAAAGAAAACTAGCTTTATCTTTATGGCTTACTTTTTAAAACTCTCTATAATATGAACAAGATCAATAGTTGATTCTGAATATTTATTTTCTTTTTGGCCACTTATTTTAAGTCTTTTAATCACTGCTAAATGTAACATTTATGTCAAAAATTGCATTTGTTAAAGCATATAATTTTTTTCTTCTGTTTTTTTTAGCGCTGGCGATGCGATGCATTGGTAGACATCTATTTGTAGTAATATCACATATTTGTTCCATTAGCTTCAAATTCACTCAAAAAATATGTCATATATGCAGGAAATGTCGGAGCACCTTGGCATCCGCTTGTTGAATGAGCGTCTTAACGACCCCACCATGCAAGATTCCCTTGACTCTATTTTCCCGAAGGACAATCCCAAGAATACAAGGTTTGCTATCAACTTTTTCACTTCCATTGGTCTCGGTGGAATTACTGAAAATCTACGAGAGTATTTAAAGAACATGCCAAGGCTTATCATGCAACAACAAAAGCCCGTTTCTGAATCGGATGATGAGTCTGGGGTTCTGGTTCAGAATCTGAATCATCATCATCCAGTTCTGACGACAGTGATAGTGAAAGTGATGATAGTCGAAGGAAGCGGAGGAGGAGAAGATAGATGAGCCATGTATCTTCGAAGAACAAATTCCCAGATTGTACGATTTGGCATTGTCTTCAAATTCTATCGTCTCTGATTCAAGAGTTGATGGGACTTGGTTAGTTAATTATAGAAGAAATATCAATGTAAAGACTGCAACCAAGGTGAGTTGTGTAAAATCTTGGAAAAGGAAGATCAACATCTCAAACTATGGCCTCAGAAACAAATCTGGAAGTCATGAGCTCCTCATAGAAGTGAAGCGCGTTTATCTTGGGTTGTTATTTATGTGGGCAACCATGCTGAAACTCTTATTCGTCTCTTTTTGCACTGTCCTATTACACCATTCTTAACTTTGTCTAGCACTGGACAAAACAAGAATAAGCGGGTGGTACGCTATTCCAGCTTGTATCTTGTTATTTAGCTTTACTGGAATTCTTAAAGAGCCTCTCTAAAGACTTGAGGAGGGATATATTGTGGATCTTTTGCTCACTTGTTCAGAATCCCAGCACTACATTTGTGCCTTTTATGAATACAATTATTCACCATTTACCAAAAAAAAATGAAGTGAAGTTTAGGGGACCTTATATTGCTTGGAAACCTAAAAATTCAAACTATTTTAATTGTTCCGTACAAGAAACAAGAGACGTTAACTAAATAGGTAGCAAGCTGTTCATATGAGATCCGAATACCTCTTAGGTTCGGGATGAAGCCAAGCTGATACATATGATAGGTTAATTGTTCCGAAATCAAAACAAAAAATTGTGACTAAATAGGCAGCAGCTACGTAAATGACAGCTTATATCATGAATAAGTTGTGGACTAGAATCGTTTTATCGGGGCCTTGATCATGCAAGAAATTTAAGAAACAAATTTTATCAACAAACCAGCCATTACATGGCAGCAACACACAAACACAAACACAAAATTTACAAACATAGCAGACAAACCTTCCCTCGCATGTCAACCCCCACCCCCACGCCACCACACAGCATATGAAACTTCATGTCACAGTTGCACAACTTCTCTAGCATGACTAAAAGATTCATGGATCAAACCACAAGTATACTTTATGGTGCCTTAAGAACATCTTGAATCAAAAAGATCAATTCCATTTATGAAGAGTTTAGGATCTCTCTTCCTCCCATATCAAAATCTTCTGATCATACTGCAAGTACTATGATCACAATTAGAAGTATGATCCCAAATATCACCAGAAGCAAGCAGGTCTGCAGAAAAGAAAATCCGTTAAGAATGCGCTGCGAGGAATATAAGATGAAAAGATTTATGATTTTTTATATAAAGTGGCGAGGAATGAATGTTAGTAATTATATTTTCCACCTACATTTGATAGGGAATGATGAGGTTGAACGATTCAACACCATCCAAAAGGGCTTAAAATCAACCCCACTTCTAGAGGCGGATGTAGTCTCTAGGCTGCGTGTTCATCTGAACCCACGATATGTTTTTTTAATAACCGTGGTTTCGGGCAAGCTTGTGAGCGCCTCAACTAATTCATTTGAACCCATAATTTTTTAATAACCATGGTTTCTGGGCAAGTTGGTCCCCACTCCTAAAAGATGAAAAGCCGAACCTAAGAAAACTAATCGCATGACTTGACTTGTCATTATGATTCATTAAAATTTCGACCCACGACTGCCTCATAATGGCACTTCAAATTTGGTACCACAACCATGCCTAGAATTAAGTAGCAAATTGGCGTAACTACTCTTCTACTCTCTATTTCTGTTAAACCATGCTGTAACTAGAACATCTAGTTACCATTTAGTCATAGCTTGCAAAATGCAGCACCTTAATGCTATGACAAGTTTCCCATCGTCCACATCTATATTCTCGAAGATCCAAGAGTCTAAACATACAAGTTCTCATGGAATATAAGCAGAATAAAACCGAGCCAGATTTATGTTCAGGGAAAATTTGTATAAGTAATGGAAGTACCAGAGATGAATTTGATCTTTGGGTCTTTGCAGCTTTAGCAAGTTGTGATCTCCCTTGTGCAGTAGCAGCATGAGAATTCTCAATGTTGGAGCCAATATCATCTGAGAAAAGGAGAATTGTATACGTCAAATAATGTCCTCTAAAGATTTGAAAGTTCAAAACGAAGGAAAGTGATTTACCAATCATAGTTCCTTGCTCGTGAACAAGAACGGCAAGATCCTTGAAAATCTCATTCACTTCACCAATCTGTTGTTGTACTTCTTGTATTCCAAGATCTCTTTCCTCAATAATAGCTTCATTAAAAGCAATCTCATTGTCTAAATGCAAAATATCTTGCCTGAAGCAAGGGGCACGTGGAACACAAAACAACCAGATCAGAAATGAAGATATGTCTTAAGGATGTAAAACATTATCTTTGATCATATTGCCATCACCAGAATAGTTCCATAAGAAAAGTCAGATGTCAATAAAAGTTCAGCACATGGCCAAAAAATGCAAGTTTTCAATTTATTGTTTCATGGAAGCAAATCATTTGTCATGTCGGTGCTAATATATAAGGTGAATTAATTCAACTCGTTGGCCTCTGATACCCTTTCTCGAAAGATGGTTCTCAACATAAGAGATTCTATCCTCTATACAAACAAGGACCTCGTAAGTCCCCCAAAAAGTAACTAGAGACAAAACACTCCTATGCAATTTTACAAAATCTTGTTCCACCCCATCAAATGTCCTATTTCCCTTTCCAAATGACCCACATGATTGTTAAGGGGGCAGCAATCCATACCCTAGGGCTTCTCTTTCCCATCCTATGAGTCCAACTTTGCAAAGCCTCCTTGACTGTACCCGACATCACCGATTGAATCCGAAACAAATCCGTGGCTACCCTCCATAACTGATTAGCCACATTACAGTGCAAAAGAAGATGATCAGCATTTTCACATCCACTCTTACACATAAAGCACTAACTGACATAGTTAATCTTCCTCTTTCACAGATTTTCTGCAGTTAAATTACACCCCTTGCCGCCAACCAAACAAAGAAGCACACTTTACTCGGTGCCCTAGGAATCCATGGACTCCTTGTCTCAATCCCCTTGAACTCCCAAAGAAACCGAATGGACTCCTTCATCAAAAAACAACACTAACACCACATAAATTTAACCTTTACACCATTGGAAGCTCATTACCCAACACCCTAAGCCCCGAGCTTCATTTGTAATCTGATTTCTCTGTACCACAGCAAACAGTCCTCTATCTAACTTGGCACTAACCCATCAGTTGTCTAGAGACCAAACTCAAAGGTGAATTTCATTTCCCTGTATGCCTATAACTGATGGTTATCTTGCTGGTGAATTTTAGCAACCAATTCAACCATCAATGTTTCTTTTTCTTTTTCTTTTTTTGAAATTAGTAATTTTGTCAACCATCAATGTTTCTTTGACTAATGCATGTCTGAATTTGATAAAAATGAGTCTTAACAACCTAGAGACGAGCAAAAACTAGTAAGAAACAACAAATTGAATAATAGAACTAGACTAACTCACCTTCTTGATTCCACAAGGAGAGCTCGCTGTTCCATACTATTATCTGAAGCAACATCTACCTCACTGGCTGTGTAACTGTTTACCACGACATAATATAAATGAAGGGTATGAGCAAAAATGTGGGGCAACAAATACAGATGAAGTGTATGATTCATTAAGTCTATAAAAATGAGACTGTAGAGTACACATCATAGCACTAAAAGTTTCTTTTTATGTAGTTCTTCATATGCCAGTAACTCTGTTTACTAAATGACAATTACCATAATTGCCGCTGACATTACCTAGAAGGAAGAACGGCTTGGGGAATGAAAGGTGTATATGCTGTCTCCCTCTCTGCTGCAAGTCTCTGAGCCTTCTGAAACTCTTTCAAGACAGCTTGAAAATCTTTAGCAAGTTTAGCATCTGTTATTTTCTTGCTAGTCTGAGAAAAAGCAGTATGAACATAAATTCATATATGTGAGAAAGTTATAATAAGAAGACGAGGAAATACACATCAGAGTTCATACATTCAGCCATCTCCATATAGAAAAGGATGAGAACTTAGTATATAAGAAACTCACAAAGAAATAAGACAAACAGTATGTGTTTAAATGTATGAGACCTGAAAATGTCTACCCATCAAGATCAACAGAAGTGGATGAGGAGAAATATCGAGCTCTTTAAAACTTACACTGACATCAGCATGATGATCTGTTTCACTTGCTTGCTTAAGTTTAGCAGATGTATCTTTGACTAACTGGCCAATATGTACCCTTGTCTTGTGCCTGCAGTTGAGCAAAATTAGCACAGTTACCACCAAATAAATGTTCGATCAAATGCCAACTACTATTTTTTTAACCACAAGCTAAAAGGTAGGCAACATCTTTGAGCTCCGTTGGAACACTTGACACTGCTTCTAAACAAGAATATTGGAATAACAGTAATGTGGAGCATCTGGTAGAGGTTAGCTAAAAATTGAACAGACAAATTTCAACATTTTCCAAAATCAATGTACTGCACTTTCCCCACCACCCTTTCATTTTCCTAGTAACCCACCCCTAATGTCAACCCTCTTTTCGCCCAGGGAAGGAGTGAGACAGCACTTAACATCAGTCCATCCAGAAAGCATTTGATAGGCAATAAGTAAACAATTGCTCAGCCATCCTTAATTGTCCAGTAGACTAAATCCACGATATACTTGCTACCTTCCACTGTACCACCTAACTATGTTCACCAAAGCTTGGACAGATAGCAAGGAATCACCTTTTCTTTTTGCCTCTGACGGGAAATGAGAACCTGAGACTGCATGGTTTGCCTCTACTGGGAATTGAGAACCCGAGACTTCATGGTTCTCAACCCACTTCATTGACCACTAAGCGCCACATTTAGGTGACCTCAATCAACAATCAATCAATCACCTCTCAATCCCAAACTAGTCATAATCTACTATATCCATTTTCAGCTCCTTTTGGACAAATCATCATAATTATACTATTTCATTTTGAATTCGACATATATTAACACCCCCTTTACTCTGAACTTTCAACGAGCTAAAACTAACATACACTAATTATGCAATTCAACCTAATCTGATACAAAACTTTGAATCGTATATGTTAAAGAGCACTTACAACTTTTCACGTAGCTCAGGCGTATCTTTTGGGGTACCAAGTGTATTCACTAGCCTCTGAAACGTAGACACAGCAGTATTGATCTGGAAGATTCCAGAAGCCACTGCTTGGGTTGGGTCTTGCTTCCCATTTGTCTGGAACCGACGAGACCCCAAAGGTCGACCCGATTCCAAATCTTGAAAACTCATACTTTTGTTCTATTTTTTTCGAAAAATCTCAACTACCCAACAATCAAAATCTACAGTTTAATACACAGAGACAAACAAAATCAAATCTTGATCACAATAAAAAAAAATGGGGTTTGGGCAATTTGTAAGGAAATTGAGAAGGGCAAAATTTTCAGGTGAAATTCCCAAAAACCAAGAATTTGTAATTATATGTACAGAGACAAACAAGATCAAATTTTTATCACAAATATGTCAAGATTATTAAGTTTTGGAAGTTGGGTTTTGGGGAATTTGGAAGAAAATGGAGTGAAAATTGAATTTTGATGAAGAAGAGAAGTAAGAAATCTTTTTGAGCTTTCAAAAAGGGGAAAGGAAATGGTGTGCATTTTGTGTGAGGCGCAGGTCTCATTGTCCCTTTGGATGTGACACAGCTCAGCTGGTTGCCACTTGGCAACTTACCTTTATATTATTCAACGTAATATATAAACGTGTTTTTTAACTTGCTTTAATTGATATCTATGTCTTTCAATTTTTAGTGTGCATAAAAAGACACTTATAACTTGTATAAAGCTAAACAAGTAGGATACGTTTATGTATATGACTATTCAAATATAGTGTAATCACCTACTTCATTTTAATTGAACGTGGAAGTGAGAATTAATGTGCAAGTCTTCAGTGAGAGAAAAAGTTTCAAGTATCTTGGATTAATAGTTTAAGAAAATTGGGAGATGGATAAGGATGTTGCTCATTGTATTGGAGTCGGGTGAATGAATTGGAGAGTCGCATTCGTGATCTTATGCAACAAGAATATGCCATCAAGACTAAAGTGAGTTTTATAGAGTGTTTTGTTAGATCAACTGTGTTGTATGTGGTGAAGTATTGATCGATCAGAGCGCACATGTCCAAAAGATGAAAGTAACAAAAATGAAGACGTCAAGATGGATATGTGAGTATCAGTGGCGGAGCCAGAATTTTTAATTAGGAGGTTCAAAATCTGAAGAAATAGACACACGAAGTAGCCTAAGGGGGTTCAACATCTACTATATTTACATAAAAAAATATTTTAACCATGTAAAAATAATATAATTTTCCGCCGAAGGGGGGTCAGATGACCCCCTAAAGATAGGGTGGCTTCGCCACTGGTGAGTATAGTAAGAGAGATATAATTAGGACTAGAGATATTAGGGATAAGGTGGGAGTAGTCCATATGGTGGAAAAGCTAAGGAAAGCAAGATTGAGATGATTATGGTATATGAAGAGAATATGTAAGATGTTCAAATGAGGATATACGAGAGATTGATTGTGGCTGATTTGAAGAGAGGTAGAAGTAGGTTGAAGAAGTATCGCGGGAAGGTAACTAAACATGTCATAATTTACTTGTAGTTTAGCAAGGACACGATCATATGATAGAAAAATATAGAGGTTGGGATTAAGTAGAAAGTTAGTGGATGAATGTTATCAAGCTTTTCCTTCTTAGGAGTATTCCTATCACTTCCCTATTATTTTAGTCTTTGATTGTTATTATTATTTGTTATTTTTTTTGTTCCTATTAATTGTTATTTGAAATTTTTGCCAAATATAATGAAGTAACCTACCTATTTTGTGGTCTTTAAAATTTAAATTCAAATTTTCTACTTTTTACCAACTTTATTAATTGATATGTCCTACCCTTGAATTCCTATTCAAATAATGTTCTGGCCTTTTAATAATATAATTTGGGTTCTAATATTTGTCAAGTTAAACATATTGGACTATGACAAGTCAATGATTAAGTTGTTTGTATAAATTTGAATTTGAATTGTTCTATTATGAATTTTAAAATAGTAATTAAATAGTCAATAAGGTACCACTTTAAGTGCTAGTTAATTTTTTATTGAACTCATCGCATTAATTTTTTAAATTTTAATTTGTTTTACGATTTTTAGATTGTTCGTGTTATATCATTATTGTTTCTTATTCTTCTTCAGACCTTTACGTATGAAGTTTTAAACGGCTGGAATCCAGCTTCATACTCAAAAGATAAAAGGTTCAGCTGTCAAAATCAAGACATTAGAACTCAAGTATGAAGTTAGACCTTGACAATTGTGAAAATTCAAACAGACGATTGAAACCTCATGTCGGAGATTTTGAAATTTGATTATGAGGTTGCTAAATATAGTAAATTTGTGATCTTTACAATCCTAAAATGGTTGTTTTTGCATTTCATCATGTAATATAACTATTATTTTAGAATGTTACGCGTGACTTTTTAAAATTAAATGTGGTTCTATCGAAAATAGTTTATCTAATCCATAAAATATATGATTAAGTCTGTATACATTTTATCTTTTTCAAACCTCGTGAGATTATGTGAGTATGTTGATGGTGTGGTTATTAGTGAAAGAATTTCCTCTCTTTTGGTACCCACTCTCAAATTTAGGCCCATGTAAACGTTGGGCCCAATATATTTTGGTCCAATTACAGCAAAGTGCAAAAAGAATAAAAAATAAAAATTGAAAATCAATCAAAGTTCAGTTTCTTTGAAAATGGCGATCTTCATGCTCTGAAAGCAGAAATCTTCCACACCAAGAACCGAACTTTTCAGGTGATCTAAGTTTGTTGTTTCTCTTACTTTAATGGGGTCTCAATATTTTTGCTGAATTTATGCAAAAAAATTTATAATTTTTTCCGTTTCCCACTCATATTGCCAATTTTAGTAAGTTTTTAGTTGATTGATTGATTGAGTGATCCATCAAAATGTCCATTTTTTTGTGATCCTGTAGCCTTTCTGGACATAACTTGTGAATCTTGAGCTTTTTTGAAAACTAATTTCTTAAGGATTATGAATTTATGTTCCATAGTTTCTGAAAAGGGTAATTGAAATTCAAGCATGAGCTAGGGGTAAGGCTGCGTACATAATACACTACACTCCCTAGACTTCAACTTGTAGGATTACACCGGATATTATGTTGTTGTTGTTGGTTGAATTCATATAAAATGAGCCTAAATGAAAGTGGGGATTGATATAGCTGACGACAACTTGTTTGGGACTGAGGCATAGTTTGTTGTTGGAATACGAAGGGGCTTATCAGTTTTGAGATCAATCCTGACCCTGATGCCAAGGGCTCGGGGGGTGGTAGTATTTTTCTTGCAACTCTAGCCTTTTTCTGGTATAAAGTTTTTAGCTTTGGGAGTCAAATCATGTCTAAAGGTCTTTGTTGTATGAACCTTGTTGGAAGTTCAGTGATAACTAACAGCCTAAAAGTGGAGGAACAAAAAAACTTATTCCCTTTGTTTCAATTTATTTGTCTGGTTTTGACTTGACAGGAAGTTTAAGAAAGAAAAAGACTTTTGACTATTATGTCTTAATCTAAAAAAAACGTAGAATGTATCAAAATGCTTTTTAATCTTATGGTCTTAAACATGCTATGTGGAAAGTTAAAATAAGAAAGTTGTGGAAAAAGGAAAGAAGCATTCTTTTTTAAACAAACTAAAAAGGAATGTAAGTCAAACAAATTGAAATGAAGGGATATCTGGTAATATGTTATGGGAATGAGTTGCGAAATATGGAGAGTTTTTACTTTGTTGCTGCTTTTCTTTTTATTTTAGTCTGAATAGCAATTCTTAGAAACTTTTTATTAAGAGGTGAAAGATATTGGTTATCGAAATGGATATACCTACCGTTTCTGGTGGAGTTGCTTAGAAATTGAGAGATGGGGGTGATTTTTTTTTCTTTTTTATAATTTTGCAATTAAATAATCTGTGACTAAAGGTGTTTGTCTGTGTAATTGATGAACAGTTTTATCTTTTCCCATGTTTTTTTAATCATTAGTTTATTATTCATTCGTAACACCACGAGAACTTATGATTCTGTGTCGTTTTAGTGTTCTCCTTTTTAGAGAAAAAGAAATGGAATCATATAGCTCACTGAAGGTTGGTAATTTTTTCCGTTTGATAAATAGAGGATTGGTAATTTTATGATGAAATGGATGGTAAAATGGAAGGCCTAATTAGGATGGACTTAGTTACTTGTCTGAAAGATATGTTATACTCTTTGAATGGTGAGACTATGTCCTTCCTTTAAGAGTTGGTGTTCCTTCATGTACTGTTTACTATGGATAGGATCCTCGACTGTGGTAGGTATGTTCCGAAGATTCACCTCAGCTTTAACAAGTCTAAGTATTAACTCTACCAATGGTCGAGTGTTCACCATTATAGCTTAGTTTTAACCCCTTTCGACAGTGTAATTCCACTAATGACTAGGGAGTTCAAGATTTAACTCATTTTCTATTAGGAAATTAGAGTCCCGGTGATAGTTTGCTGGAGTAGTAATTTAGTTCTCAGAAAAATACTTTTCTTGTTCTCCAACTTGACTAACTTAAGCATTTTTTAAAGTATGATTCTCGTGTGCTGTCTGCTGTTTGGGAGTGTGAGGACATAGCTTCTCTTTCTTGGCAAATATGGGGCCTTGCAAAATTTAGTTCTCATTGACGATGGAAATTCTAAGAGGCAGTCTTATTAGATCTGTGATATAGATTAACTCTAATGAGCAACCTTGTGCTAATTTGTAATATTGTGTCCTTACAACAACTATGCCTTAGTTCCAAACAAGTTTGGGTCAGCTATGTACATCCTCTTTTCTCCTTTTAAGCTCACCTCATGTCATCATCATACCAAATAAAATAATAGTGAAACTAAGTTAAATATATATAAATTGTAATATTGTGTCCTTACTAACAAATGAGTTTTCCTGTAGAATTAGGGCCTAATAATATGTTGCCAAGCTTACTCCCCTATCATATGACTTCATTTTGGGACTCATAACCTGGAGTTCTTTTTAGGTAGACGTGTTTATTACCTTGTCTTTCTTCGGGCTGTTGTCATAGTTAAAAGCATCGTTATCGACATCTTGAGAAGGAGAAGTTGTATCATTTTGTGGTCAGGACTCAGGATAGTGCAACAAGAGTACATTGAGACTCGAGAGAACTGCTCATGTAGCTTTCTGAATTTTTGCTTGTCAAGACATATGGATGAATGATTGGGTAGATATTGTATGCAACACGTTCCTTCACAATGGTCACATGTTGGAAGACATGTACTAAACACAACACATGTTTCTGTGGCGTCGTTTATCTTATTATGTTGCTGACGCTACTCTCTGTTATTACTGCTTCTTTTTCATCTCTCCTTGAGCTGAGATTCTATTGGGAACAACCTCTTTAGGGGATAAGGTCTCCTTCCGGACTGTGTTCCACTTTCATCCGTTTTTGTTTTGTCTTCTCTCCTTTTAGTCCCTTGAACCTTGTATGGTACCGGCAAACCTGTGACCAGGCCATTTTTTTTTGTTTTGATCCTCTTCTTGTAAGGTACACAAGTTCTTAACTGAAACATTCTTCTTTTACAGGCGGCACAAGAAGAGGAGTCTCGATGGAGTTGGCTGACAGAGCTGTTGGGCTCATTTTAACATTGACTAGTTTGTCCATTTTTACATATTATACCTTCTGGGTTATCATTCTGGTCAGCTCATATTCTCTTCCATTCCATTCTGTACTGACCTTCGGACTCTTCAAAAATGTGTCGCCAGGTGCATGTTGGATCCTTCAAAAAGGGTACGTTTTTGAAGGATCTGACCACGGGTGTGGCAACATTATTGGAGAGTCCGAGCAACATAGCAGACCCTTGCAACTTAAGTTTTATCTGGAGATTGATGTGCAAATGTTGTTTTGTCCTTTCAGCCTCTAGTTGATAGCGATCATTTCATGCACAAGTATTTTCTACCACAAGAATACGCTATTCTCATTCCTGTATATGCTGCAGTGGCACTCATCTGCTTCTTGAGCGTGTTTATTGGATACGTCATGCTCAAGTCCAAGAAGAAGAAGGCATGATGTGGCTGCGGCAAGTCCATTGTTTGCTCTATCGAGTTCATGATAATTGATCATCTTTTTGTAACATCTTTTTAGTGCTTCTCATTTTGAATAGGCCATGTCGGAGACCACATAGTTTTTTCTGGAGTTCACTACAATATGGAACCTCTTGATATGATTATGTAGTTGTCACTACTCACTACACACAGGTATTAAACAAAACATGGTTGATTTATTCTCTTGTTATTAGCTGGAGGAGTGTAACAAGACAGTTATATGAAACAAGTCTTTTGGTTTCGACCACCACCATTGTATCATCAATTACTACTTTGAACGCCACAAGCGAAAATATACAACAAAATAAGGTGGGTCTAGGTAAGGTAGGATGTATGCACCACCACCTGCTTCACTCTCAAGAATGTGGTGAAAGTTCTTTGCCTATGTTGTAGCTTTGCTTTTCACTTAAGAATGTGGGTGAAAGTCCTTTCCCTTTGTTGTGGCCAAAGATTTGGCCTATGTTGCTCGGACTCTCCAATGATGTTGTTGCACTCGTGTGGGATCCTCCAAAGAATGCACAACTTTTGGAGGATCCTACATACACCCATCGCTATCAAACTTCTGCTAACACATCTTTATTCAAAGCTATTTCTTTCATGATTTCTAACGACACTTCTTGAAGACTTCTTTTTTCATTCAATAGTCCCTCTCCTATAAGAGAGGACTTTCTTCACCACATACTTCGCGAGTTCATGATAGTAATATTGCAATGAAACTAATTTTGACCTCAAAAGAAGGCAGAGTGACATAAGTTTACCAACCACTGGAAACAAATAACACCAGAACTTCAAAATAGCATATATTATATGCAAATGCTTTTAATTTTCCAATTTTCAGTTTCCTTCCTCTGAGTGGCCGCTATACAAATGGCATTATAGATTAAAAAGACAAGAGGTATATCGCTTTACAGCTATGTATTGTATATATGAAGCTCCAAGGACCTCTACATATCATATACATACAGGGTTGGACCTTGCTACTGATCCAGAAGAGAACTCTCTTCCTTAACGAGAACAAAAAGCCCACCATCTCCTCTAGAAATCCGGAGATCACTGTCAAGGTATGTTGTAATAAGCCAAGATTTTGTCCTCTCACCTGGAATTGGAACCTTGAGAGGAGGCTGACCAGAAATAGTTCGGGCTATACCTGCCACAGCATTTTCTAGAGGTCCCAGAGATTGCTGTAGAGGTGACAAACTTATGTTTTGGCCAAAGAAATCCATGTTTTCTGGCAGATCTATTTTTGACTTGATCTCCGGAGGCTTAAATGTCCCTTCTTTGAATTCAACCTGAAAAGGCAAGTACTAGTTAGTATATGAATGCACACAGCTACGGGATGTACTCTACAAACTTATGGAGGTTCATCAAGATAAACTACGCATTGTTTGCCAGGGGCAGAGAGTCACATCACCATGACTATTATCTTATTTGACTGTAGTACAGTTTTGATCATATCTCTCTTCACATACGACACTATAGTACCTCTCTGAAGAAATTACAGTGCAGTCCAAAAAAGGTACCTGTATTCTTGATGGACTCTGAACTTCAAAGACAGCAGTTGCACTGAAAGACGAGGTGGCTACAGGGCTTGACAATGTAGTTGAGTTCTCTATGGTAAGGCTGCTCATACTAATTGTTTGACTAATCTTTTCGACCTTCAACAAAGGAATGGTGCCCACAGCCAGAAGAGGTAACAGCTCAGAAAATGCAGTAAACCTGACACATCAGGAAGCAACATAAGGATGAGTTTGAGCATAGTAGTATCCCTGTGGTTATCTACCTCAATCCAGTTAATGCATGTAATGGTTACATTTCCAACTAGTTCAACTCTTCTATATATGTCAAGGGGATTCAACAATCTATATATATATATACAAAAAAAATGTTTTTACCCTACTTGCACAGTGTAATTTTCGGAAGGGGATTCAATTGAATTCCCTTCCTTCCTTTAGCACCACCACTGTGTGCAGGCATTTTAGTATATTGCAACCAACACTGGCACTACAACATTGAATACTTAGGCATGCTGCTGTGGGAATTAATAAAAATTGCAGTTAAGGAATCACCATGACATGGTGCTCCAACTTGCAGTTAAATGCCGAAAATCTTGGGAAGGTAATCATCTCTAAGTATACCTCCTACATCAATAAGCAGAGAAGTTCAACAGCAATCTTAGCCAAGTCAAAATCTGAAGGCTTTATAGAAGTCCTTGTTCAAAATCGGAAAACAGCTTTTCCTATTAGGACTCCCAAAATATGTCCACTTCTCTAGGAGATACCTTATATTAATCCTAGAGCAAAGATTCACCCAAAAGCCACTTTCTTCCCTCGCAAAACACACTCAAAAACACAAATTCATTGCCCCTAAAACGAGATAATTGTAGTGTCTGGGCCAGCTCTCGTGCACTCGACTAATAACACAGAAACCTATTACCTTCCACCAATAACAAGTACCAAGTAACTCTGTAAACAAATCATGTCAATTGTACTCTAATCTAGTTGAGTGGCTATATAAGCCAATCAATCATTCAATAACCATCTACTTCTATATTCTAAATAAGACGGAATCAAGTATCAATCCTCCATGATCTATGTTGCTCAAACTCTTCAAAAATGTCATCGGTGCATGTTGAATCCTCCAAAAGTAGTGATTTATAGTTTTCGACACAGGTGCAACAACAATTTTGGGAAGTTCGACAACATAGACTCCATTCAATTCGAGCACATATCATTCCACCACAGGTAAATAAAGCCAAAAACAGAAAATTGAAAATTGAAATGAGAAACAAGAACTCACACTAAAATCCAGTTCCCGTCAAGCAATACAACTGGATTTGGAGTTGGATTTGCTGCCTCCAACTTAGCAACCAGCTCCAGAGCCTCAGCTCGAGCCTCGGATGAGGCCCTGAGCCCAAAATCTGTTCCATAGACCGTGTCAATTAAGCACCTTTTCATCTCTGCAAGTCTCTCGTCTTCTTCAACACCTGCATTGATTCTCCCCACTACCTCAGCTTCGTCCCATCCATCTTCCTCCATCGATTAGGGTTCGAAAACACCCTGATTTCTAACTCTATCAATGTTGTTCTATTTATAATATTTATTCTACGTTGAACGATATAAATATTATAAATCGACACTCTTTAATTCAAATTGTTATGAAGAAGTTCTTGATCAATAATAACGATAATGTTATTGTTATTTCATATAATCATCTAGTTTATTTCATTTACATTTGGATCTTCTAATCCATACACATAAAACTTGAATATATTCTATTCTCCCAAACTCCATTTATAAAGTTAAACGATTATATTATTATAATTTTTCTAAACACTAAAAACGACGAGTATTAAGGGAAGTAAGTAAAAACACTAATGTACCCTTCGCGTGGTTGAATTTGCACGACAAGTGGAGACTCTACAAATCTCAAATATCTCTCTCTCTATATATATATATATATATATAAAGGAGGATATGGAAAAGCTGATGTGGCATACTTCTTTCATCAGGATTTCTAATTATCTTTTTTCTCTGACTTTTGAGATTTTTCTCTTTATTTTAGGATTTAAAATATATATTACATTAAATTAATGATGATCTATTTATATTATTCCTTCAATTAATTGTAGTAATTATAGAAAATTGGTTGGTTTCTTCTTCATTGATCCAAAACCGTTATTTTTCTTTCTTTATTCAGACCTCATTATGTGATCATCATTTAATTTATTGATAATCAACTTTATTATTCAATTTTTTTCACCTTTTTAATAAACTCATATTTAGGATTATGCAGTAGTTATGGAATTTAAAAGGTAAGTTTCATTGCAAATTAATAAATGCATAAATGTGAAAAGTCATTATTATATTTAATTGCATTTACCATATGGGTTATTATGCTTTGTAGTTACATTATATTTGGACATATAAATCTAAGAAACATTGCAAATGATGGAGAAGCTCAGTTAACATTGGGTGATAGTGATATTTCACCGACTATTTTTAAAGGTGAGATTATCTATTTCCTTTTATATGAATTGATGGTAAGAAACTATCTTCTTTTATTTATGCATTTTTCAAAAGGAATTTATTAAAAGACGTGAGTGTTTATGAAATGTGAACCCTAAACTATGATTTTACATTTTGTAGGAGGAAGTGTTACTTGGAGTCTCAAATCTATTTTCTTTTATATATGAATTGATGGTAAGAATATCTATCTTCTTTTATTTATGCATTTTTCAAAAGGAACTTACTAAAAGACATGAGTTTTTATGAAATGTGAACCATGAATGATGATTTTATATTTTGCAGGAAAAAGTGTTACTTGGAGTCTCAACCTAAAAAGGTTGTTAAAAAATGCACACACGCGCGCGCGCGCGCACATATATATATATATGGTAATTGAAAAGTTGATGTGGCATACCTCTTTGGCTAGGAGCTCTAATTATTTTTTTTCTCGAATTTTTGGAAATTTTCTCTTATAATAGGATTTAAATATTATATTAAATTAATGGTGATTTATTCCTATTATTTCTCATTAATGAGGGAGTTGTACACGATTTAATTCTTAACATGAAACAGAAAGCTAAAATTCTGAAAAGTGAACATATAATCATTATTACTACTGATATCTCTTCTCCTAAAAATTCTTTTACTTTCCTTTTATTATTTACGTTATTGTTATAGTTTTAAAAAAAAATTAACGTTTTTGTTAGAAAATGTAATAATTATAGAAAATTAATGGTGATCTATTTATATTATTCCTCACTATTTATCTTTTCTACTAAAGTTCTTTTACCTTTTTTGTACTGCTTAAGTTGTTTCTGTTATAAGGAGAATAGTAATTATGGGATTTAAAAGTTAAGTTCATTGCTAATTAATAAATACTAAAATGTGAAAGGTCATTATATTTAATGGCATTTACCATCCAAATCATTATGCTTTGTAGTTACATCATATATGGGCATATAAATATAAGAAACATTTCAAATGATCAAGAAGAACAGTACAACGTAGGGTGATAGTGATATTATATTAGACTATTTTTAAAGGTGAGATTATCTATTTACTTTTATATCAATTGATGATAAGATTATTTAACTTCTTTCTATATGCATTTTTCAAAAAGGAAGTTACAAAAGACATCACTATTTACGGCATGTGAACCCTGAATTATGATTTTATTTTTTGCAGGAGGAAGTGTTACTTGAGGTCTGAGGATGATGGTGATATTGTGCAGGTTATTTTTAAAGGTGAGATTATCTATTTTCTTTCATATCAATTTATGATAAGAATATCTAACTTCTTTTTTATATGCATTTTTCAAAAGGAAATTATAAAAGACATGAGTAATTATGACATGTGAACCTTGAATTATGATTTTATATTTTGCAGGAGGAAGTGTTAAAAGACTCATTTTGAAAGCCAAAAGAAGTGATAACATCTATTTTCTTTTCTATATACATTTATTAAAAGGAGCATGTGAACTGTAAACTATGATTTATATTTTTGTAAGAACAAATGTAAATTGAGGTTTGAAGTTTGTTGGAAACGTTTTAGAAACCAATAAGAAAAGATTGCTAAAAAATTCACATAGAAAAAGAGGTTGTTCGTTAATTATTTTATGAAGTGTTAATTCTTTTAATTATGCATTTATCTTTTATCTTTTGTAAATGATAGAGAAAAAAGGAAGTAAAAAGAGAACAAGACATCACAGAAAGTTTGCTTCAATATTTTTTTAATGTATAATTTCATAGGGCACAATGGATATGATCATAATGAGAAAATTGAATGGGCATTTCGCCACATATCATCGTAAAATTTGAATAAAATTATTGTTATTTTTAAAATGAAAAATAATTTATGAAAATTGGAGTTATATATAATACAAATTTTACTCCTTTTTTACTTTCTATCAATAATCTATAGGAAAAACATATTTTTGTTGATCAAATGTATTTTTCGAAGTTGAACTCTAAAAAAAATAAAAACTCATAATCAAATACCTCCTTAGTAATTTATGATTGATTAGGCATGAGTCTTTGATTTCTATTTTTTGTTTTTCAAGTTTAAACAACTACAGTTTTTTTATTTAATTCACTAGTGGGTAATATCGTCATAGACAAAAAAACCCAAATAAGTAGCAACGTCGTTTTATCTCACCACTATTAGCTTCAATCTCACTGAATCTCTTTTTTAACATTCAACTCCAATATCCGTCGCCGGAAAACACAAAAAAACGAGGGTTTGTTGTTCACCGGACTAACGCCGGCCATGGCTATGCATGCTGGAGTAGGCTTAACAAAGATCGTCTTCATCGTCGGAGCATGTATACACTTAATCAGCGACTAGTGTGTTGTAATTTTGTGATTGATTATGGTGAATTTTGTGGTTTGATATGATATTATATGAAATATGTATGTTTTTGTGTGTATATGTAGGGTATACTGGTACTTTGTTGTTTAAAAACGGAAAATTATCGGATGTGATAGGCGAGCTTCAGGTATGTGTTCAATCTAGGTTTTTAATTGCTCGAAGTTAGATTCGATTTGCTTTGTTGTTATGATCTCGATTGAGATATGGAAATTCAAATGGAAAAGAAAATAATCGAACACAATAGTTTTTGGGATTTTTTTTTTGATGAAGTAAATGTTCCATTGAAGGCATCAAGAAGATGCAAATTAGTTACAAAAGTAGAAGCAAAAACAGTTGGTCTGCTGGCTCAAGTACAATTATGCTAAAACTAAGGAGCCAACAAAATTTGAAAAACTATCCAGGGAATCCACATAGGACAAATTAACCCAACTGTACAGACACATAAGGCATTCCGCTTTGAGAGAATGTAAAGGAGTTGATAGACCTTCAAAACATCTTCTGTTCCTTTCCCTCCAAATACTCCAAAAAATTGCTGCAGGTATCATCTTCCAAGTCTGTTTGATGGTGCTGTCAACTTTCCAGCAACACCAACTCTCATAAGCTTCTTTGATACTATGTGGCATGACCCAACTGAGTCCAAAAAGAGAGTAAAACATGTTCCACAATTTTGCTGCAACAGTACGATGCAGAAAAAGGTGCCTATTGCTCTCCGCTGCTTTCTGACATAAGTAGCATCCATTCACAATGATGTGTTTCCTTTTATAGAGGTTGTCTTGAGTTAGGCATGCTTCATATAGTGCAGTCCAGCAAAAACAGACGATCTTGGGCGGTAGCTTGATTTTCCAAATTAATTTCCATGGACAGTGGTCAGTGACTGCATTAAATGCTCTTGACTGCTTGTAGGCTGCACTCACTGTGTAATTCCCGTCTCCTGTAGTACCCCATTTGAACTGATCTGTTGCCTGAGTGTTGAGAGAGAAACTCTGTAGAGTCTGTAGTAGTTTGATCAGGTCATTAAACTCCCAATCCTGCATATTCCTTCTAAACATAATGCTCCAGGTTGCTCCATCTCTATTTTGAGAAATTGTTGAGTCTGGATCCCTGGCTAAGTTGAAAAGACTTGGATAATCATTTTTTTTTTGATGAAGTAAGTAGATTCATTTCAAGGCATCAAGAAGATGCAAGCTTTACAAGGATAGATCAGTTAAGCACACAAAAAAAGGATTTGTAGCCTCTTTCTAAGCTATAGAGCTAACAAAATCCAAGAAGAGTTCTAAATTATTAACAGGGGTTAGTTTGGGCCAACTAAAAAGGCTAACTAGACATTTGCCTCGCAAAAGATTTCTAGAAGTTGAAATTCCATCAAAACATCTTTTGTTCCTCTCTGTCCATAAACACCAAAAGATAACACCAGGGATCATCATCGACATACTCTTGATGGCTTTCTCAACATCCCGTGAACTCCAACTTTCAAGAGCATCCCTAACAGAGAAAGGCATGACCCAGGAAAGACCAAAAAGCAACAAAACATATTCCAGAGGTCTGAGGCAGCTGGGCAGTGCAGTAGCAAGTGGTTGACAGTTTCTGTGTGCTTGTGGCAGAAATAGCATCGGTTAGCAAGCTGGAGTTTCCTTTTGGAGAGATTATCTTGTGTGAGGCATGAGTTATGCAGTGCAGTCCAACAGAAACAAATCACTTTGGTAGGTAGTTTTGTCTTCCATATTTGCTTCCATGGCCATTTGTCAATCATTGAGTTCCTTGAGCATAAGCTGTGATACCCTTCCTTGACTGTGTAGTGACCTTTTCTTGAGTTACCCCATTTCAATCTATCAGGCTCTTGGGGTGAAAAGGAGCAAGGCTGCAATTTGGCAAAGAGGGCAAATATGTCATTAAGTTCCCAGTCATTTAGGTTTCTCCTGAACCTTAGGTCCCAAATGTCGTTTGATCTGTTGGATGCTATGGTAGAATTTGGTTCCGCTGCAATGAGGTGCAAACTTGGAAATTCCTCGCCCAAAGTTGTGTCTCCCAACCATATATCCTTCCAAAATTTGATGTGAGATCCATTGCCAACTCTAAATGTGACGTTCCCAGCAAAATCTGGCCAAAGTTTACTGATGCTTTTCCATAGACCAACTCCATATGCATCTGCTGAGACATTTGTGGACCAGTGAGTAAGCTCACCATGTTTAGCTTTGATCACCTCTTTCCACAATCCAATGTCTTCAGTTCCGTACCTCCATAACCATTTTATCATCATGCTTTTATTGTGAGCTGCAAGATCTTTGATACCCAAACCCCCTTGAAATTTAGGTTGTGTCACTTTTGCCCATTTAACCAAGTGAAACTTATGATCCTTGTTGTTGCCTTCCCATAAAAAATTCCTTCTCATTCTATCGAGCTTTTCGAGAACTTTTGCGGGAATAGGAAAGAGGGACATATGATATGTAGGGATGCTGTCCATTACACTATTAATCAATGTAACTCTTCCTCCAAAAGAAAGATACTGCATTTGCCATGTTGCTAGTCTTTTTTCAAACTTCTCAATTATTCCCGACCATATCTCGTTAGCCTTGAAATTTGCACCTAAAGGCAGCCCAAGATAAGTTGTTGGAAAGGACCCTATGTTGCAGCACATGATACCAGCTAGCTCTACCAGATTCTGCACTGAGTTTACTGGATAGATCGTGCTTTTTGACATATTTGTGTGTAGTCCAGAGACAGCTTCAAAGATGTGCAAAATCAAGTTTAGCTTAATGACTTGTGATCTATCTGCCCCACAAAATAGCAGAGTATCATCCGCATAAAGCAGATGTGAAACTGTGACATTGTTTCCCGCGGGACTGCCTACTTTGAAACCTTCAATCCATTGTAGTTGACATGCTTTTTGGAACATCTTACTAAGGCCTTCCATAGCAAGGATGAAAAGAAAGGGAGAGAGGGGGTCTCCCTGCCTTAGCCCTTTTTGAGAAGAGAAAAAACCTATAGGCCCTCTGTTAATGAGCACAGAGTATTTTACCGTTGTCAAACTGTATTTGATCCACCTGATCCACCTATTCCCGAATCCCATCCTTCTCAAGATTGTGACCAGATAGGCCCAATTAAGCTTGTCAAAAGCTTTCTCTATGTCAAGTTTAAACAACAACCCTGCGTCTCCTAATTTCTGCTTCCAATCCAGCACCTCATTTGCTATCAATACAGCGTCTGAGATTTGTCTACCCTTAACAAATGCATTTTGGTAGCCTGATACCAACTTCCCAATTACAGATTTAAGTCTCTCCGCAAGAATCTTTGCTGTTAACTTGTACACACTCCCAATAAGACTGATGGGTCTGTAATCTTTTAATTCTATTGACCCTTTCTTTTTAGGAATGAGGGCAATAAAGGAAGCATTATAGGACTTGACCATATGACAGTTATGGTGAAAGTGGTTTAGGGCCCCGATTACTTCATATTTAATGACCTCCCATGCCTTCTGAAAAAAGGCCATTGTGAATCCGTCAGGACCTGGAGCCTTGTCAGTTGCACAAGCCTTGATGGTAGCATGAATTTCCTCCTCTTCAAAATTTCTTTCCAGCCAATCTCTTTCATCCACGGAGATGGATGCCATATTTTCAAAGCTAACAGTGGGCCTCCAGGGTTCATTTTCAGTGTATAGTTGCTGGTAAAAACTCAAAATTTCTTCCTTGATTACAACTTTATCATCCACAATGACTTCACCTATTTTGAGTTTATCGATGGTATTGTTCCTCCTACGACCATTGGCAACTTTCTGAAAATATTTTGTGTTCCTGTCCCCCTCCTTAAGCCACAAGCATCTTGATTTTTGCCTCCAAGATACCTATTCAATTTTTGCTAGCTTTTGCAATTCCAACTTGAGACATAGAACTTTGGATTTCTCTTCTGGAGTTTGTGCTCTGTTCTCTGAAGCATGTTCAATAACAGCTAATTCCTCCAGTGCCCTGTTTCTATTAGTGTCAATTTTGCCAAAGACCTCTCTATTCCAATTTGAGATATCTTTCTTCAAGTATCTGAGCTTCTGGTATAAAATAAAATCTGGTGTCCCATTAACAGAGTAACTTTGCCACCATATTTTGACCTTCTCCAAGAAGCCTTCTTCCTCTAGCCACATATTTTCGAACTTGAAGTAAGATGGATTAGACTCCCAATCCCCACATTTCAAGAGTATAGGCCTGTGATCGGAGACAACACTAGGGAGTGCTAATTGATTGATTGCGTTAAAACAGTCATTCCATTCTGGGGATATCAGGAACCGATCAATTCTTGATGCTTGAATTGGATCGTCTCCTCTAGTCCAGGTATAGAATGCCCCCTGCAAAGGCAAATCCATGAGGCCAAGGTCCGAGATGGTGTCATTGAAGCTACTCATAGCCTTGGACCTTCTTATGCAATTGTATCTCTCACTTTCAAAACGGCACACATTGAAGTCGCCTCCTATGACCCAACTGTCATCCCACAGTCCTCTTATTGCTGCAAGCTCATACCAAAGATCTTCTCTTTCAATGTTTGTATGAGGCCCATAAACTCCAGTGAAACACCATCGGAAATTATTCTGCACACTTTCCAGCATACATGAAACTGTATAGATCCCCTTATGTGTGCTAATATTTACCCAGTTCCTCTTGTCCCATAGAATGATGATGCCTCCCCTTGTACCATTTGCTTTTAATTCTGCCCAGCTGGCCCATCTGTTTCCCCATAACTGCCCAGTGATCAAGCTCGACCATTCCTCTAGTTTGGTTTCCTGCAAACATATTCCATCAGAACTGTGTTGCGAAGCCATTTGTCTTTCCAAAATCTGATATGAAGTCCATTCCCCACTGTGAAGTGCTTATGCTGAGAAAATTTCTCCCATAGCTTGCATATGTGTTTCCAGACTCCGACCCCATAAGGTGCTTTTGAAAGACTGGTGCACCAATGACTATGTATCCCATGCTTTGCACTGACCACATCCTTTCATAAAACATGTTCCTCCTGTGTGTATCTCCATAACCATTTCATAAGTAGACACTTATTATGCAGCGCCAAATCCTTGATCCCTAACCCCCCCTGTAGTTTAGGAAGAAGGACTTTTGGCCATTCCACCAGATGATTCTGATTTATAACTGGAAAATTAGAGACAAGGATATCTACTACATGAAAATTAAAACTACATTTAACGGAAACTAACTGACGAACTCGCCATAGCCATAAGGACATGCAGATTTGATGAGAAAAAAATTTAGAAGGAGATTGAAAAGAAGAGAAGAGAAGAGAGTCTGTTAGAAGAGAGAGAGAGATGAGCACGAGAATAATACCAATTTGATCAATGCCCCTTTTGCTCTTCCAGGAACTTAGTTATAGGATGCTCACGTGCAATCACAGCCCTTTATCTTCATTAACTCCAATTAAATCTCGTACATCCAGGTGTTATAATTCTATTCGTCATTTCTTTATTCTTCACTTAGCTCATTTATTCAAGTCATGACATTCCCGCCCGGATCAAACAATCCTTGACCCAAGGATGGTTATCAAAAATCTGTCCCGTCCAGGCTCATTACAACCCTTCCCACTTGAAATCAACCGTGTCCTCAAGGTTGTTGTCCACACCCACACATGAAAAACCAAAATCATCAGATTATTTCTCGCTTGAATTCCCAAGGCAATATGCCTATTCGCTTTGAACACTTCTCTCGCAAAAGCTTCAATTAAAGACTTGGATTGATTGACCTTCGCTGCCATCGTTTCCCTTATATCACAAAGCAAAGATAGGCTAGTACTTTTTCTCAGTATTGTTTCCAATTTAGTCTGCAACTCCGCTATTCTGTCAAAGAGCTTTTCAGCCTCTGCTGTAGAGACGTGGAGCTGCTTTTGGAGATCAACACTTCCAAGACAAACCAGTGGAATTTCAGTGCTACATGGTGTTAATAGATCAACAAAAATTATATTCTTCTCTCCAAATTCTTCAAGAAAAGCTTTGCCCACAAATAATTGACCCTTCGATATATGAAGTTCAGAACGTAGATGAATATGCTTCTTGGAATCTTCCGCAAGTGGCAGGGAAAACACACCTTTTGCAAGATTTGATAGGCATAAATGTTCTCTACGTGTCTCAAAATCATTCCAGTGGCTCAAAGAAAAAGCATTATAAGCTGATAGTAAAATTCCTGTTGTATACTTGGGGCTACCAGATGTAGAAATGACCAAGTTGTGCTCAGAGTCACTCAAGTAACAACGCTTCTTTAAAAAGGATATGCCCGGATCAAATTGAAATAGATGTGAAAGACCTCGAGTTTCAGGTGCTGTAGCAATCAAGAAATACAATTTCTTACCATGGAAACAACACTCCACTTCCTTAGTGTTAAGAATAGACCAACAAAAGTTGCCTAGTTGCTGATGTAAAAGGTGTAGTGCAAGTTTCTCCATCAACAGAAAAACTATATAAGCAATATTTGAGATGACTTTGCTTTCATACACTCGACTCCAAGAGAGAATAGGGAAGAATGATGTCACATATCCCGTGAAGATGCATGTGTGCTGATGTAAAATATTGAAATGTTTTATTTTTATAGGATGCAACCCAACAGCTTCTTTCTCCAGGCCAATCGACATACCACCTGGGTCAAAAGTCAAATACAAACCATACACCATTGTTCTTACTGTTGCAGCTCCATCTCTTAGTTTAGCAGAGTCGTTGGTGTTTGATAAAAGGATATGTAGGCCAACCACATCAACTATAGATGTACCCCTCGCATATTCAACCTTCCAAAATGTACCCAGGCTGAATGCCCCTAATTTAACTTCAGTTTTGGTTGACCAATTCACTAGCAGCCCTGTTCCAGTAATTTGTAACCATGTAGCTTTGCCATTTTTAAGTCTATTACCGAAGTTAAAAGGACCAGAATATATTGCAACAAGGAGGATAAAACCAAATGACCAAGGCTGACATTCTTTACAGACATGTTGTTCTGCCAAAGATGCCTTTACTCTAGCAGTCGACAAGTTTCTAGCCATGACTAAACCTCTTCTTTGAGAAGCTTTCCGAATTGTACACCCATCAACTGACCAATAATGTATGGACAAATAAATTGTGGCTATCCTTTTAGAGTCATCATACAAGGTTAATGGCAAAATAGAGCTCCAAAATAACATAATCTTCTTACTGGACGATGTTGTTACGTGTAAGGAGAGACTTCCTGTACCACTGTAAACATGGCTATATGTTGGAATGGTATCAACTGAACATATAGAATTAACATGGACAACAGGAGAATGCATAAACCACTGCCATCCCGTATCCCACACTCGGTTGATGTTATCAGAAGATCTATGCAAACAAAACATGCTAGTCATATCAATCAAAATTTCTCGAACATTACTTGTGTGACCAGTTAACTTCAGGGTCTTCAAACTTATCCCTGGATCCCATATGGGAACAACCAGTCCATTTCCAACTAATTCAATAGAGAACTTGGTCTTAATTCCTACGAATACATGTACTATGCGGACATGATTCCTTTCGGACATTTCATCAAACAAGTGGGAAGCAACTCTTAGTTTCATTTCCTTCAATTTCTCTTTCATTACTACATATCCAGAGACTCGTCTACTAAGCCAAGAAACCTCACCAATTTGTTGTAAATTTAACTCATGAGAGAGAAAGTAGACAGATGTTTTACCTGCTATTTCAACCTTCACAGTTGTCATGATAAACTTGATCTCTGCCATTTTTTGAATTTGTAAAGGTGCAATTGAAACAACTTCTATGGTTCGCTTCTCTGCCTCAATTTTGATAGAGTCGTTCAACGCATTGCTCTTCTCCATCACCTCATCAAGACAAAAGTAACAATGGCAATCAAT
This sequence comes from Solanum verrucosum, assembly GCF_900185275.1. Taxonomy (NCBI): domain Eukaryota; kingdom Viridiplantae; phylum Streptophyta; class Magnoliopsida; order Solanales; family Solanaceae; genus Solanum; species Solanum verrucosum. Next base: position 1,651,657 of record NW_026019957.1, read on the forward strand.
GCTGCGTATGCAACCATAGAGGCAATAGTTACAATCACAGTCAATGCTGCATGTGCAATCCTCACACTTCTGCAATTGCTTAACATTCACAACTATTCCAGTCACTCCTTCCGTAGCCAAAGTGTTATATGACACCGCCAACCTCTTTTTTGATTCCTGGAACATCTTCATCGAATTACTACCCACAGTCGAGATAGGTTCGTTGCTCTGATACCAATTGTTATGATCTCGATTGAGATATGGAAATTCAAATGGAAAAGAAAATAATCGAACACAATAGTTTTTGGGATTTTCTGATTTATAACTGAAAAATTAGAGACAAGGATATCTACTACATGAAAATTAAAACTACATTTAACGGAAACTAACTGACGAATTTGCCATAGCCATAAGGACATGCAGATTTAGATGAGAAAAGAATTTAGAAGGAGATTGAAAAGAAGAGAAGAGAAGAGAGTCTGTTAGAAGAGAGAGAGAGATGAGCACGAGAATAATACCAATTTGATCAATGCCCCTTTTGCTCTTCCAGGAACTTAGTTATAGGATGCTCACGTGCAATCACAACCCTTTAGCTTCATTAACTCCAATTAAATCTCGTACATCCAGGTGTTATAATTATATTCGTCATTTCTTTATTCTTCACTTAGCTCATTTATTCAGGTCATGACATTTGTATTTTTTCAATTATGTTATAGAGATGGTACGGTTGTATATCTATGTTACTATGTGTGTTATATGCCTATTTTTGCATCTTTAATGAGCTAGAATCTGCTTAGATGGTAAGCGTCCTTCACCTCCAACCTTAAGGTTATAGGTTCGAGTCCCTTTCCTTAAGGTTATAGGTTTGAGTCACTAAGGGAGCACTAGGGAGTCGAGTAAGGGAGCAAGCTAGGACCAGATAATATAAATTGAAAGAAAAACTGCCAAGGGGCATGATGAAATAACTTGTATTCACACGTATTGAGTTTAAACGTTTCTTTTCCAATGTTTGTGGCAGAATTTGGTCAAAAGTTATGAAAAGACAGGGGAATCAGATGGTGGAGAATCGGATGTCATTGCTGCACAGGTACCCAACTTAATCTTGTCGTTAAGATTATTTTATTTATTAATATGTTTTTTGGATGATCAATTGAGTTGTGATATGCTAAGTTGCACGGACTCTTCACTTTCGATGCCTCACCCGTGTCGGATTCTCCAAAAATACACTACTTTTGAAGAATTTGACACGCACTCGTTGATATTTTTGAAGAGTCCGAGCAACATAGATGATCTATTTTACCTATAAATTAGAATTAACCTTTCTAAATTTCAATTTCCTTTCCATAGAATGACATTAACAGGCCTTAAACACAAAAATATTATATACATACTACTTGGTTTTAGAGTGTATATTCTTAAAAGACAATAAGCATTTAACTTCGCATCTTAAAAACTTTATTTATCAATATGAAGATTTGAGTTTAATTCAAGTTTCTAAAATATTCTTGATAAAAAGTAGATAGTTCCTCTTTTTTTATTAGTTTTTTAAAAAATAAATAATATTGAATATTATTTCAAGTGAAATTAAAATCATAAAATTCACTATTAAATTTTTTTGGGCCTAAAGCATATGTTTACTAGCCTTACTCTTGAGCCACCCCTATGCCCACGATATCTAGATATTGTTGCATGGGAATGAGATATAGTTTTGTAATTTGTTATGGTGTTGTGTATGAAAGTACAAATTATTTACCACAAAATGTAAAATCTGCTGAAGAGAAATACCATTGTTTGAGATCCATGGTTTATTGGTCTAGAAACTATAAGCTAGTGATGAGTGGTAGGATGTGGTTATCCCGATACCATTCTCCCAGCCGCCTCTCCAGTGGGACTTTTTCTGTCTTGTATGGACGAGATTTGAAATCCATGGTGAATCTTCTCTACCAAAAATGGATTAAAAAATTCTCTGTATTGTACTTGTCAAAAAAAAAAAAAAAAAAGAAGGTGATCACCCCTACTTCTTTAGGACTTCAATTGATTCCTTTATTTCTTTTGTAGGTTCGTAGATTGGCAATGGAGGTTCGACAATTGGCTTCCGCACGATCAATTACTGTTCTTAATGGAAGTTCTAGTGGTATGTTCTAGCATGCTTTCAGTGATGCCGTCTCATACTAGATTTTTCTATCTTTGCCTTTGACTTGGCAGAAGTTGCTTTTTAATGATGGTGTTCCTTAATCCCATTTTTCCTGTCAGGTAACTGGACATCTCTGGTAATGCCAGCCGCTGCAGCAGGTGCCTTAGGTTATGGATACATGTGGTGGAAGGTGAAATAACCCTTAGATTCCTTATTTATTGATACTACATCTCAAAGGAGATTGCCACTAGCCTGAAGTAAAAGACACCATGTCGAGCTTTTAATAATTCATGCAATACTTTCTTTCTCTCATGACCTGTAATTTCATTGTGTTATCTTCACCTCTTTCTCTCGTTATACTTGTAGGGTTTGTCATTCTCTGACCTTATGTATGTAACAAAAAAGAATATGGCAACTGCTGTTTCAAATCTGACAAAACATCTCGAGAATGTCTCAGAGGCCCTTGCTGTGAGTATACACTTGTGCTTTCTTCTTTAGTTCTTCCTTTGCAATCTTTGCACATGTTAGCCTTGCCATGTATTCAAGTTAAAAGTATGCCCTTTTTCCATTCTTACTTACGGTGGTTATGGTTCTTCCGGTAAAAACTTGATACCCAATAGTGTGCTGTTACTACATTATCAGATCCCTTACCTGCCGAGGACTCCTGATGTTAGCCAGAAACCATTTTTTGTGTTTGTATTTTCTGAATTTACCTTATCATATCTGGTCCTATTCCCTTAGGCTTTTTCCAATGTTAGTTAACCTTGGGAGGAGAAGGAGGAGGGAGCAGGAGAGGGCCCTGGGCCGGGACCTTGAACTTAGAAACTAGCTGGATTGATGTGTCCTACGTCTGTTTAAATGTTGGAACTCCCAATTTCGGGTCTTAATTACTAAAACTCACCCAGACAATCCATTTGGCGCATTTAAATCAGATTGTATAGTACACCAGAAGTTGTGTTGGAGATTATTGGATGGTCTTCTGGGCTTGCACATGCATCATTTGTTAGTTGCTGCTTCTGTGCGTCATGGCAGTATCTGGTTCCTGCTGCATAGGAACCCTGTTTTCTGCTTGATTTTGAATCTCTAAAGGAGTGATCTATTTTATCTGCCAAGATTGAGCTTCAACTCATAATATAAATTATGGACAAATTAGCTTGGTATGGACAGACTTGCTGTACGGCTTCCTTAAAACTTCTGGTTAAGTTGGAATTGGTTGAGAGTACACATAGCAGCTGTTTGCACTTTGCTGGAAACAGTGAGTTCAAGACTATGCGGTGGGCAATGAAATATTAGCGTGGTCATTGTGTGAAAAATATTCCAACTACTATACATAGGTGTAAGTTTTTTTAATCTGACTTGGCTCATCAAGTCTGTGCTTCTCTTCAAGGGTGGCGTCTGTTTGAATGTGGAGCTGATGTATCTCTTTTATTCTTGATGTGTTTTTATTTACAAGCAATTCTAAATTTGAGGAAAGCTTCATAGTTAAGCCTAGTTATCAGTTGGTTATCAAGGGTCCGGTTACCTTTCTTTGTTCAGATGAACAAATAGAGATTCATTACTTTGATATATATCATACAATTCTATTTACATAGCTTCTTCTGAGCTGACACTTTGACATGTTCCATGTAATGATGTAAATAAATTGCATCACATCAACATTGTTTCTAATGTTATAAATATGCGGGTTTGTAATTACGTATAATGTCTTGTTAATTCCATCCTTTCTTAGGTTCTGTTTTGTGCTTTGATCAGGCTACAAAGAGGCACTTAACACAGCGAATTGAGAATGTGGATGGAAAATTGGATGAGCAAATGGAGATGTCAAAACTAATTAGGAGTGAGGTGTGTACATCTACTTCACATATGTTTATGTTGTTGTCCGGGGTTGTCGTCTAATTTCATGGCACTATATTATTTTATTTTTATGTTTCTCTTGTAGCGGAAATGTCAGATTCCTACCTTCCAGTTCCTATGACCACAAGAGAAACATAATATTGTTTTTCCTTATCAAAGTTAAAATCACAGAACAAAATTATAATGAAAAGTATGGAGTTGGTACCAATTAAAAGAAAAGAAAAGTTAAGTATGGAGTTGTTATAATCAGGTTTTTGTTGTTCTGGAACAGGTTAATGACGTGCATGGTGATCTGTCCCAGATTGGTTTTGATCTGGATCAACTAAATAGGATGGTTTCTGGTCTGGTGAGCTCTTCTTTCAGCCATTGTGTGTATTTCTCCAAAAAGATTTCAAGGCTCTTTTCTTTCTGTTATATCTAAATCTGTGTGGAGTACAAGCTTTTTTCAATGGTCTTAACTGTCAACTTAGTCATTGTGCCTGTCGATGTAAACATATATTGACATATGTATTTCATAATAATATCTGTTACCTACTGATCTTTTTGTCTCAACTGTATTTGAATTTGTAGGATGGCAAGTTACTTTCTTTGGAAGGCAAGCAGGTAATTTGAAAAAAATGTTATTTCAGTTATTAGGCTACAAATTCTGTTCATTATTATTAATAGCCAAAAAGGTCTAATATGTGGTTTCTGGAACTAGTAGCGAATATCTATTTTCCAAGTCATCTTCATTTATATTCAGTACTAAGTATTGCACTTACTGTTGATAACAGGAACTTGGAAATGCTGGTGTTATGTACCTGTGTAATTTTATCAATGGAAAAAAGGTGAAGATGCCTGAGACACTGCAGGTTCGTACAATTGTTAGTTCAACTAACTTTTTCCACTAAAATGTTGTTTGCCTCAGCTTTATGCTTGCACAAATTGACTTATGCTTCTAATTCTCTCCCTGCATCGGAAGGCTCGGGAGTGTGGATATGTTTAGTGAACCAGAAAAGAAATAAGTATCCTTATTCTAAAAAAGTTCCTTCAAACTTTAACATTTTTTCAAGTACAATTTTACACTCTTTTTCGACTTAACTTCAAATACTACTACTTTTTTTCTTTTTTCAAATATCATTCAATTCCTGTCCAAACACCATCCTACTTGATTATTCTCCGTGCATGATAGGATTTTTTTGAAGTTTTTCGTATTTAAAGCACGGAGAGAACCTCTTAAGATACTTATACTATGATCCAAAGACCACATAATTGGATAACAATTTTGCCTTAAATGTTTCTGATTTTAGTCCTGGAGTGAAAGTGAGATGGAAAATTTCGCTTTATCAGTAATTTTACTTCCCTTCGAGAAGAGTTCTGACAAATAGACCAAAACAATTAATGGCTTCGGTAAAGTTGAGTCATGGATATTTTGGTGTATGAGATATTGTTTGCAAAACATTGGGAGGAGCATTGCAAGAATAAAATACAGTGGAGATAATAAAGATTTTTATTACATACATTAAAAAACTGTGAAACTTTCTAGGTATTTTATGCTCTATGAGTCTATTTTTCTTCTCTTTTTTTATGGTATGATATTTTGATGGTTTAGTGTTGTTTGGTGCTTGCTACCAATGTCTTTTTTAATCATAACTTCCTGCTGCAGGAACAACTTAAAATTGTGGGCAACTCTACACCTACTCTGATGGTACTTCGGCTAACTTGAATATTTCTTGTCGTGTTACTGCTCATTGTTCGTCTACTAGAGCATATTGTCATGTCCCGCCACTTCACTGTCCAAGAAATTCAGCACTGAAATAAGGGAGAAGAATCTAGTGTTGTGGGGAGGTTAATAGAAGACTCTAAAACTCCCTAGAGAATTTCTTTAGAAGACTCTAGAAACCCTTTAGACATTTTAAGAATACTTTGGAATATCCTAGAACATGTAGAGAGTTCTAGAGAGGGACCAAAGTGTAAATATTTTAGGGACTTGTAAAGTAAATTTTATTTGCACTTTAGCCCCTAGGTTGTAGTATAAATAGATGGGCCATTCATTTGTAAGGCATCCAACAACTTGTAAGCAATCTTCCAAGCTTAATACAAAGCCTTCTTCCAAATTTTTCAAATTTTTCGAAGTCTATCTTTGCATTCTCTTAGCGGTCTAGCTTCAAAGGGCTTACTTGTGCTTACAAGATCGTGAAAGATTCGTGAGTAAGTTGTCAAGTGCCACATGGAGCTTTAGTGAGACTCTAAGTCCGTGACAATATGTTGTGATTCATATTTCTTGTCATTTCATATCGTCTCAGTGAATATCAGGAACCTTTGTAATTTCACTAGCATTTGACTTCACTAATCTTGTTACAGGGCCTTAAAGAACTTGCGGACTCCTTACCGGAAGTAAACAATAACAGATTTATTACAGATGGTATTACTCAAGATGGTATTGATAAATTGAGAGAGCCGCCTAGACCCCTGTTGAGGTATTGTTTCTTCAGTTCCAGAATTCTTTTCGCAAGTTTTAACGCCGCATCTCCCTATTCTCTCTTTTTCCTTTTATTATTACCACTCTGAAGGATTTGAGTTTTGATAGTGTAGTTTGCTTATTTTAATAATTTTTTTCCTCCTCGAGAGTTGGTATTCACCTTTCTATAGTGGTGGCGGGGGGAGGGGCAGTGGCAGTGGCAGATCAGGGTTATAACCTATGGGTTCCCAAGAAGCAATAGCTTTTGCCAAGATCTACTTGATATCTATAAATACTTGACTACGTGTGTAATTAATATTGTACATTAAATGAGATCACTTTAGGAATCAATAAACTAAGAATCCTAGATCGGCCTTTGGAGCAGGGGATTGAGTAGAGTTAACCTATTATATAGGTCAAGATCCTTAATTATCTTCTGCTGTGGAATAACCATATATCTTTCTAATCATCTTTTCGTTCATGGATTTAACAGGACGGCCTCTACCAAGTGATGATTAAGGGAAATATGTGAAATTCTCGTTTTGTTATTTCTTTATATCTTTTGGTGTGATATATTAAGGCACAACACGTGACAGGAGGGTAGGTGGTGATTTTTTTTTTTTGTAATGAATGGCAATCTCTCGGATTGCTTTTCTGGGTTTGTTATGATATGAATTTGTCCTAAGCTATTTTTTCACTGTGTTAGTAATTGTATTCGCAGAAATTTGTACATGCTGAAATAAGTACATGCCAATGAATGGAAGAATACTGCAATGTTATGTTCTTTCTATCATTTCTTTGGAACAGGATTGTACATTCCTTAGTTATTTTTGTACATTACGAGGTTTTTTTATTTAGGTTACTTGTGGAATTTCACTAGTGTGTTGTTATGCAAGAAAACATCTTCCATTGTGTTCCTCTATTTTTACGTTGTTTGTTGGTCGTTGCGTCGAGTTTTATCATGATTGTTGCTTCTCCTTGGTGTTGTTGAAGCATAGTTCCTTCCGTACTACTTGTATGTACTCATTGATTAGCGCTAAGATTGAAAATAATATATTTGATTAAATACTACTTTTGTTCCAACTTATATTATCCTATTTTCGTTTTTAACTTTAAAATTCGTATTTCACCTTTGAACCTATCAAGAGAGTTATTATAAAAAGGTAGCCAAAGGATAAAATATTAGATAATAAGCAGAGACAAAATGGGAAAAATTAAATAAGGTAAATTATACAATTACATCAAATTGATCGGTGTAGATAATGAAACATTTTGTTGAATCATGATGAATTTGATGATAAGATACAATAAATAGTAACAACTAAAATAAATATTGTGTTTAAGAAACAACATAATACAATATACCATAGGTAACAATCATCCAAACAAAATTTATTTATATTTATACAAATATTTTAATTTATTTTATATAAGAAGGTTCAAAGGTTTTTAGTCTTTTGTTTAAACTATATATATGTTTTGTCAAACAATAAACTGGGATGGGAGAGTAGATTGTTTGGGGGAGTTTCTAAAGTAGAATCTAAAGAAACTATTACCAAAGCAAATAGGAAAGGATTCTAACATCTTAAATCTTAATAAATTTCAACGTGACTTTGCATAAAATTTGATTTTTTTTTAAATCTTCAAATTTGATATTTCTGAAGTACAAAGAGGGCAATATGCAAAGTCGAGGATAATCAGACTTGCTTGAATAACTAACAATATAAATAAAGAATCTATTTTGACATAAATGAACATATCCTTCAAAAAGAAATAATGAAAAAATAAGAGAGAGAGGTCATTCATACTGTTGCATAAAATCTCATATTTGTTGAATTCTCCCCTTGTTGAAAAGTATTTGAAACACTTCTCTATTATCACAAAGTGTAGCTTTAGAAGCATGAGTACAAGCTTGTAACTAAGGACATGATCTTTAAGATCATTTTATCAAAACACTCAATTATGACATCCTTAGCTAGTTTCGACAAACAATTGGACGGATCGAGTTAGATATGAGCTTGTAAAAATGGGTTTAGAGAAACACAAATACGTAACCAATCTTTAGTCCCAAACCCGTTAAGCAAAGAACTTGCTTAGAACAAAGTCTTTGTGTTGTTGATTTTTAGGTTAAAACGATTACTTGACAAGTCTATCAATAACTATGATTATTGAAATTGTTGCAAATCAATAATAGCAAATTTAGGATTTCGAGTTAGTAAGTTATATTCTTTATATATATATATATATATATATATATATATATATATATATATATATATATATATATGATTTTTTTAACACATTCTATAATTCAAGCTAAAATTGATGAGTTCTATTGAATCCGTTGTGTGTAATTTAACACAAATTTTGTATTGTGTCGATGTTTTTTTAAATATTAAAGAAAAGTAATACGTAATATCTTTTGCAATGCCCTTAAAAGACTAAGTTTTTGAGTCCATTATTAAACCACTACTAAAAGCAAGATTCCATTTTCTTTTTTTGGGGTCTCTACTTTTTATTGTAATAGAATTACGGTGGTTTATTATACTTATATATTACCTCTATCTATACTTGTTATCACAATTGATGATGATACTTTACGCTCGTTAAATTTAAAATTTTGAATTTGTCTCTAATAACATGCAGAGGAATTCAAGTATTGTGTCAAACAAGGGCACAATTGAATGATTCGGAGGGGATTTATCGAACTTCTTTTATTAAAAATAATTTTTTTTGTTTGTCAAATCTCTAGACATAAGGGAAACTTCAAATGCAATAACAAAGCTAGCTTAAGAATTGCTTAAGTCACGAGTTTGAATCTCAAATATTTTGGTACTTTTGCAATTTTTAAAAGAATTTTATTAAAATTACTGGCTTCATTACTAGATCAATGGTGTGTAGAGCTTCATAATTTCTATTTTTGGTAGTTTCTTGTTTATTTTACTCTGCTCAGCTTTAATTTTATCGAAACACAACTATAATTGAATTTGTGAAAGATGTCATAGTCAATACTATTGAAACTTAAAAGAAAAATATCAAATTGAAAAGATAATTCTCTCATCATACCCCGAGCCACTGCCCAAAAAATGACTTAGAAACGTCACTATTGAAAGTACCAAGTCAAATTCTAAGAAGAATTAGCATAATTATTAATTAATAGTTTAAGATATTCATGCATTTATAAGCCATGATTGAGCTTTGGCTTATATAGTAAATTATCGTATGTGTCTTTCATGAAAAAAAAAAATTAAAAAAAATAATAGCTGGCCTAAAATATTAGAAAAAGAAAACTTACCTAAATCTCTTACTAGTGCACCAATAATTGAGATTTGAAATAATACCAACATACTCCGTGTGATCCTACAAATAAGATAAATTTGAGAAAGATAGAATATACACAACACTACTTCTTCATTAAAAAAAATAGAAAAATTATTTTTGAGTAGATTCACAATTCGAGAAAAAATTAATTTTGAAATTAAATTAATATAGATAAATAAGTGTGATCTTACAAATAAGTGTTTTCTTTTTTAATGAGCTATATGTAGAGCTGTTAATATGGGTTAGCCCATCCCATCCGGGCTAATCCATACAGGCCTTGACATTTTACAGACCAGGCTAGGCTAGCCCATTTTTGGTGTGGGCCAGAAAACGGTCGGCCCAACCCACAAGTACGTGGGCTACAGGCTTGCCGAGCCAACCCACTTTTTTAAAAGCTATATATTTTTTTATAATTATTAAATTAAATTATAAATTATAATTTAAAAATATTATCATAAATTTCGACAAAACAATATTACATGGTGTTAATGTTACTACTTGTTAATCAAATCCACAAATAAAATTATCTTTATAATATTTATTAAATTTTTTTTCAAGTAAAAGTATAAATATCTAAATAGAAATATTAGCCTAATTGTTTTGCAATGATCACAATAAAACACAAAAATTATGACAATATTCCAACCATAAAAAATTAAAAAATAAACTCCTTAAAAAATTATGAAACTTATGGCGTATCTAACACTTCATGAAACATATGGCGTATCTAACACTTCATGATCGTCTTCATCGAGCATATCTGAATCAACTTGTGGGAAGGTTGTCTTAGCATCTTCATTTTCATCTGCAATTTATATGCGGTTTCAATTAGTTAAATATTAAAAAATAACTAAATTGAGAATTATAATATTTAAATGTACACAAAAATATATTACCAGTTTGAGAAAAACCATGTAACCAATTTCGAGTAGCAACAAGTGTTTGGACATATTCATGGTGGATGCAACTTCTATACTTAGTGATTCCCTAAAAAACTATAAATAGATTTTGAGTTTGGATCTCTTTAATTTTAAATTTTAATATTATATTATATTTTTAATTAATTTTTATTGGCCCACGGGCCGGCCCTACCTATATTTCTCAAGCCTCATAAATCAGCAGACTTATTCAGGCCGGGCTAAAAAGCTCTTTTCTTAAATGGGCTCCAAAATTTTTAGCTCAGCCATATTAAATCCCGGGTTAGACCAGGCCGGCCCAACATGCTTAACCCATATTGACGGCTCTAGCTATATGTAGTACGAATCCTATTAGATAAATTTGCAATCGAAATTCCCTTTTTAATTTTTTTCTTTTCTATATAGTTTAATGGTTGAAAACAACTAGGATGAATTTACATTATTTGTTACAGATTCATAAAATCCAATAATTTAACCAAACTTTTATCTTTATATTAAAAATTTACTCAATATTTATACACAAATAATCTATTTCAAATTTATTAAGATATACAGTCTAAAATCTAGAACTCAAAAATTTAAAAGACTAATTCTATCCTATAAATATCATTGTTGATAGCTACGTTAATTAAAATATAAATATACTACCCAATACAATAAATAATAATGAAAATTCTAAGGTTTGAAAATAATAAGTCCAACTTTCATCTCTTTGACTTTCAACATTGTTTTTGGATTTTTAGGCACAAGCATGCATGTATTTCATATTTTGTCAATATGAAAAAGGAGGCTTGTAGCCACGGTTAAATTATCTTTATATAATTAATAAATCATAAGTTTGAAGTGTGAAAATTATCACTAAAATAAATACTCTTAAAGGAGGGTTGTACCGTAAGAATTGATTATGTTTGGTAAATGATAACGTGTCTGCTGCATTTGTTTGGTAAAGTTTGATTAATTACAAAGTTTAAGAAATACTTAAGATTTTTAAAGTTCATGATTTTAAATAGGGCGGTAGGTAGGGGAAGGTTGTTTTGCTTTCCAAGGGCAGTGGCGGAGTCAGGATTTCAATAAGGAGGTTCAAAATCTGAAAAAATAGACACACGAAGTAGCCGAAGGGGGTTCAACATCTACTATATATACCTAAAAAGTTATTTTAACCATGTATAAATTATATAATTTTCCACCGAATAGGGTTTGGATGAACCCCCTAATAGTAAGGTGGCTCCACCACTGCCGAGGGTTTAGAGTTGTTAATATGTTTGTTATCGTATTAGTCTTATTATTATTATAGTTTTTTTCTTTTGGTATCTATCGTCGTATGTTGTTACTTGCTATGATTTCTATATTATTTTATGTTGGGATTTAAAAGGTGTGAATGGAAAATGAAGAGTTGCGACTTTTATGAAGAGTTGTGACTTTTATGAAAAGTTGCGACTTTTATGAAAAGTTGCGGCTTTTATGAAAGGTTGTGACCTTTCCGAAAGATTGTGACTTTTCCAAAGGTTTGTGACCTTTCCGGTAAGGCACAATAAGAACATTTTCACACTACCATTTGTTTTCTATAAATTGAGGGGTTTCCTCTCATTTTAGTTAATACGAATTTTTCTGGACTTCTTCTACTACTACTAAATCTAGTATTCTAAGTGTACTTTACTGCCGTTGAGTGGTTCGCTGACACCGTGGTTTTAGATATTGATACACCGGTGAGTAAGATCGTTCTATCTTGGGAGGATATATTCCATTAACCTCGGGTACTTGAGGGGAATAATTTCCTTAAAGGGACACTGTGCATTCAGTGGGCTCGATTTTCTTTCTTTGAGAAAAATATTTTTATATTGTTTCTAATCTGTTTCTGATTCTATTTTCTATATGGTTTTTTGAATGAATTTTCCTTGGCAAAAAGTGTTGCCTTTAAAATTCTTTAGTTTGCAGAATTAGAGATGCACATTTTTGTTTGATAAAATAGTATGTCAAAACTTTATAGTTGGAAGGCTATTTGAAAAGAAAATCATATCTATGTGATAATCTAAGAATATGTTTAATTCTGTTTGGAGACTAAAAATTTTTTTTTTTTTAGTTTTGTACTCCATGTGAAATTTGATTGTGTCTGATTTTTGTAGACTAAATTTTTTTGTAGTTTTCTACTCTGGATAAATTAGACTATGCCATTGATTTGAAGAATATGAAAACTTCACATAATAAGTCAATGTTGTACTTTTGACTTTCTATAAACTTCATTGTTATATAGAAATAAATTGACAATTTTTTTTTGTCTTTATTGTTAGTATTCTAAATACTACGTGGTATGTCTATTTGTGATAGAGGAAAAATACTAGTGACTTAGAGTTTGTGATTTTGTGCCTCTATGAAATGAACTTTGACATTGTGTAAAGATTGTCACAGAATTGAAGCATTATAATTCTTTTGTAGAATAATATTTTCAAAAGAAGTTTCATGTTGCCAATGACACTTTGATAGCATGGGAAAAAATATGTGGAAAAACTATTTTCAAATACTTGAAAAATATTTTTGAGCTCATATTTAAAATGTGGGGGGTTCTTTGCTTATGACAAAGATAAAATTAGACTTAGTGTCTAATTTAAATTTGGAGTACAAGATATGAAATTCGATGATACTTTTGTATTATGTTAGACCCACAAAATTTTTGGAGTATATATGATATTGTGGTCGTTGAGTTTCTGTTTTACTAGTATATGGTATGACTAGTATGAAACTATCAAATTATATGTATACTTGTTCAAAATGATTGAGTTCTTTTATGAAAAAGTGTCACTTAAAATGTAGTGATTTTTCATGAAAAGATATGTCTATTAAATATAACTATTTGTATAGACATGAATATTGGTGAATAGTCATTTGTCATGTTTTGTAAAAGAAGCATTTGGACTATATTGCCTTTATTGGAACCGATGAAACTTTGTTCATGGTAGTTCTATAACAATCAAATTGAAAGTTATGGAAAGGTCCTTCCGAAAAGGACATTTGACAAGGTGATGACTTTAAACAATGTTTGTATCACACAAAATTGTAAGAAATAGGAACAAATATTTGTAAGAAAAAGCTACCTCACGGAGAGCTTTTCAAACTCAATATTTTTATTTGTTCTTGCTTGAGTCAAATTGTTTGTGATGAACACTTGGGACATGTCAATTACAAAACCTTGTAAGGAAAACTGATCAACTTAGAAGTTTTGTCTAACTTTGAGTGCAATAAATTAAAATGTCAAGTTTGTGTGAAATCTAAGTATGCTGAGCATTCTTATAAATCTGTTGAAAGGAATTTTAATCCCTTAGTGTTGATTTGCACTGACATTTGTGATATGAAGTCAACATCATCTCGTGGTGGGAAAAAGTATCTCATAACTTTTATTGACAATTGCATTTGATACGGTTATGTTTATTTGCTGAATGGTAAGGATGAAGCAATAGAAATGTCTAGACAAAATTAAATTAAAGTTGAAATCAGTACATGAAAAGATAAGAAGTGATAGGGATGGAGAATATAAATCTCCTTTTGCAGAAATATGTTTGGAAAGTGGATTTATCCATCACACTACTGTCCTATTCACCTAAATCTAATGGAATTGCAGAATTGAAAAAAAAATTGAACTTTGGAGGAAATGATGGCTACATTACTTATAAGTTCAGGTTTACCACAAAACTTGTTTGGAGAAGCTATCCTTACAACAAAACGGAACAACAAAAAGTTGTCTTTCAGAAAGAAAGCAATAAAAAGTTTTGTTTGTTTAGGACACAATCTATTCCATATGAGAAATGGGAAGGAAGGAAATCCAACTCAAAATATTTCAAAGTGTGGGGTGCTAGCCTAAGTCCAAGTTCCTATTCCTAAAAGGATTAAAATAGGACCTATGACTGTGGACTGTAAAATTAGACTTGAGTAGTCTAGTGAAGGGTCTAAAAGACCTTGGAAAGAAAAATAAAGAATGTACTTAATAAAGAGATTCAGAGGCGTAGTAAATGTCAAAGGACATCTACTTCCTTTGAATATGACTTTGTAACATTTATTGTGTCTTCTGTAGACTCATTCTTTTGAAAAGATGGTGTCAATAGTGAGACTGATTCAATCTTGAGCAACCATATTGGAAGTTAATTAATTTACTTCCAAAAAATAAACCTTTGGGATCAAAGTGAATCTTCAGATGGAAAATGAAAGTGGATAGAACTACTGACAAATACAAAGCAAGACTTTTTGTCAAGGGTTGTAGACAAAAATAAGGTTTTGATTTTGTCAACACATACTCCCCAGTAACTAGAATTACATTCATTCAGATGTTAATTGCATTAGTTGCGGTATATGACCTCCAAATTCATCAAATGAATGTGAAAACAATTTTCATAAATAGAGAATTGGAGGAAGACATTTACATGGAACAACCCGAGGGTATTGTGGTTCCTGATAAAGAAAAGATAGTTTGCGAACGTGTTAAGTCACTTTATAGACTAAAACAAGCACCCAAACAATGACATAAGAAATTTTACCAAACTATGTTGGCAAATTTTTTTTCTATCTTCTCTCCTTTTAGTCCCTTGAACCTTGTATGGTACCGGCAAACCTGTGACCATGCCAATTTTTTTGTTTTGATCCTCTTCTTGTAAGGTACACAAGTTCTTAACTGAAACGTTCTTCTTTTACAGGGGGCACAAGCAGAGGAGTCTCGATGGAGTTAGCTGACAGAGCTGTTGGGCTCATTTTAACATTGACTAGTTTGTCCATTTTTACATATTATACCTTCTGGGTTATCATTCTGGTCAGCTCATATTCTCTTCCATCCCATTCTGTACTGACCTTCTATGTTGCTCGGACTCTTCAAAAATGTCGCCAGGTGCATGTTGGATCCTTCAAAAGCGGTACGTTTTTGAAGGATCTGACCACGGGTGTGGCAACATTATTGGAGATTCCGAGCAACATAGCTGACCTTTGCAACCTAAGTTTTATCTGGAGATTGATGTGCAAATGTTGTTTTGTTCTTTCAGCCTCTTGTAGATAGCGATCATTTCGTGCAAAAGTTCTACCACAAGAATACGCTATTCTCATTCCTGTATATGCTGCAGTGGCACTCATCTGCTTCTTGAGCGTGTTTATTGGATACGTCATGCTCAAGTCCAAGAAGAAGAAGGCATGACGTGGCTGCGGCAAGTCCATTGTTTGCTCTATCGAGTTCATGATAATTAATCATCTTTTTAGCGCATCTCATTTTGAATAGCCCATGTCGGAGACCACATAGTTTTTTCTGGAGTTCACTACAATTTGGAACCTCTCGATATGTTTTTGTAGTTGTCACTACTCAGTACACACAGGTATTAAACAAGACATGGTTGATTTATTCTCTTGTTATTAGCTGGAGGAGTGTAAAAAACTTTGATCAATGACAGTTATACGAAACAAGTCTTTTGGTTTCGACCACCACCATTGAATCATCAATTACTACTTTGAACGCCACAAGCGAAAATATAAAACAAAATAAGGTGGGTCTAGGGAAGGTAGGATGTATGCACCACCACCTGCTTCTCTCTCAAGAATGTGGTGAAAGTTCTTTGCCTTTGTTGTAGCTTTGCTTTTCACTTAAGAATGTGGGTGATAGTCCTTTCCCTTTGTTGTGGCCAAAGATTTGGCCTATGTTGCTCGGACTCTCCAATGATGTTGTTGCACTCGTGTGGGATCCTCCAAGCACAACTTTTGGAGGATCCTACATGCACCCATCGTTATCAAACTTCTGCTAACACATCTTTATTCAAAGCTATTTCTTTCATGATTTCTAACGACACTTCTTGAAGACTTCTTTTTTCATTCAATAGGCCCTCTCCTATAAGAGAGGACTTTCTTCACCCCCTACATACTTCGCAAGTTCATGATAGTAATATTGCAATGAAACTAATTTTGACCTCAAGAGAAGGCAGAGTGACATAAGTTTACCAACCACTGGAAACAAATAACACCAGAGCTTCAAAATAGCATATATTATATGCAAATGCTTTTAATTTTCCAATTTTCAGTTTCCTTCCTCTGAATAATGGCCACTATACAAATGGCATTATAGATTAAAAAGACAAGATGTATATCTCTTTACAGCTATGTATTGTATATATGAAGCTCCAAGGACCTCTACATATCATATACATACAGGGTCGGACCTTGCTACTGATCTAGAAGAGAACTCTCTTCCTTAATGAGAACAACAAGCCCGCCATCTCCTCTAGAAATCCGGAGATCACTGTCAAGGTATGTTGTAATAAGCCAAGATTTTGTCCTCTCACCTGGAATTGGAACCTTGAGAGGAGGCAGACCAGAAATAGTTCGGCCTATACCTGCCACAGCATTTTCTAGAGGTCCCAGATATTGCTGTAGAGGTGACAAACTTATGTTTTGGCCAAAGATATCCATGTTTTCTGGCAGATCTATTTTTGACTTGATCTCCGGAGGCTTAAATGTCCCTTCTTTGAATTCAACCTAAAAAGGCAAGTACTAGTTAGTATATGAATGCACACAGCTACAGATGTACTCTACAAACTTATGGAGGTTCATCAAGATAAACTATGCATTGTTTGCCAGGGGCAGAGAGTCACATCACCACGACTATTATCTTATTTGACTGTAGTACAGTTTTGATCATATTCTCTTCACATACGACACTCTAGTACCTCTCTGAAGAAATAACAGTGCAGTCCAAAAAAGGTACCTGTATTCTTGATGGACTCTGAACTTCAAAGACAGCAGTTGCACTGAAAGACGAGGTGGCTACAGGGCTTGACAATGTAGTTGAGTTCTCTATGGTAAGGCTGCTCATACTAATTGTTTGACTAATCTTTTCGACCTTCAACAAAGGAATGGTGCCCACAGCCAGAAGAGGTAACAGCTCAGAAAATGCAGTAAACCTGACACATCAGGAAGCAACTTAAGGATGAGTTTGAGCATAGTAGTATCCCTGTGGTTATCTACCTCAATCCAGTTAATGCATGTAATGGTTACATTTCCAACTAGTTCAACTCTTCTATATATGTCAAGGGGATTCAACAATCTATATATATATATACAAAAAAAATGTTTTTACCCTACTTGCACAGTGTAATTTTCGGAAGGGGATTCAATTGAATTCCCTTCCTTCCTTTAGCACCACCACTGTGTGCAGGCATTTTAGTATATTGCAACCAACACTGGCACTACAACATTGAATACTTAGGCATGCTGCTGTGGGAATTAATAAAAATTGCAGTTAACGAATCACCATCACATGGTGCTCCAACTTGCAGTTAAATGCCGAAAATTTTGGGAAGGTAATCATCTCTAAGTATACCTCCTACATCAATAAGCAGAGAAGTTCAACAACAATCTTAGCCAAGTCAAAATCTGAAGGCTTTATAGAAGTCCTCGTTCAAAATCGGAAATCAGCTATTCCTATTAGGACTCCCAAAATATGTCCACTTCTCTATGAGAGACCTTATATTAATCCTAGAGCAAAGATTCACCCAAAAGCCACTTTCTTCCCTCGCAAAACACACTCAAAAACACAAATTCATTGCCCCTAACACGAGATAATTGTAGTGTCCGGGCCAGCTCTCGTGCACTCAACTAATAACACAGAAACGTGTTACCTTCCACCAATAACAAGTACCAAGTAGCTCTGTAAACAAATCATGTCAATTGTACTCTAATCTAGTTGAGTGGCTATCTAAGCCAATCAATCATTCAATAACCATCTACTTCTATATTCTAAATAAGACGGAATCAAGTATCAATCCTCCATGATCTATGTTGCTCAAACTCTTCAAAAATGTCATCGGTGCATGTTGAATCCTCCAAAAGTAGTGATTTATAGTTTTCGACACAGGTGCAACAACAATTTTGGGAAGTTCGACAACATAGACTCCATTCAATTCGAGCACATATCATTCCACCACAGGTAAATAAAGCCAAAAACAGAAAATTGAAAATTGAAATGAGAAACAAGAACTCACACTAAAATCCAGTTCCCGTCAAGCAATACAACTGGATTTGGAGTTGGATTTGCTGCCTCCAACTTAGCAACCAGCTCCAGAGCCTCAGCTCGAGCCTCGGATGAGGCCCTGAGCCCAAAATCTGTTCCATAGACCGTGTCAATTAAGCACCTTTTCATCTCTGCAAGTCTCTCGTCTTCTTCAACACCTGCATTGATTCTCCCCACTCCTATCCATCTTCCTCCATCGATTCGGGTTCGAAAACACCCTGATTTCTAACTCTATCAATGTTGTCGTTGCCTGTTAGCTTAGCACCGATCCATTCGTCTTCGTCAATAGGAGGATCCGAATCCGATACCGTTTTCGCGGGTCGGAGCTCCGGAAACGACTTCTCGCCCCACTCATCTTCAATCCCTGAAGTGTTGTTGATCCCTAGCTCAGCTCTACCCCATTCGTCTACGTCAATAGAAGGATCCGATTCCGATAACTTCGTCATGGGTCGGAGCTCCGGTTTCGACCTCTCGCCCCATTCATCAACAAATGAGAATGGTTTATCATCAGAATCATCGTCGTTTTGCTTGGGTTTTGGTACAAAAAAATCTCGAGAATCGTCGAATGATGAATGAGTTGAAAATTGTGAAAGTTTTCTAAATTTAGAGCTTGAGATTGAAAACGAAGAAGAAATGAAGTGAAACAGTAGGATTTAGCAGTGGTTTTAACGCTGAAAATGAGAGAATGCAAGGATAGAATAGACAATTTTTTCCTTCCGACAGCTTTTAGCGTCGGTGACGATAGAGATTCCGGTCGATGAAGTGAATTTCCTCCTTCCAGCGGCGGTGGTCGGTGGAGATGCCGCCGGACACGACCGTGGTTTTCTCTTCTTCTTCCGGGAGGAGTTGACTACATGTTTTTTTTTAGATTAAAAGGAATTGATAAAAGCAATATTTTTGGCTAGTAACTGCTCGAATTCTTAAAAAATTATGAATGCTTGTCGGATTCTTAAAAAATATGAATAATGGATATCGGATTCTTCGATAATAATACTATACCTTTAGAAAATGAAAATTTAACATGAATACGTTATCGAAAGTAAATTAATATTGCAACTCAAAGAACAATAAATTAAAATATTTGATTATTCAAAATCCGTAACTTTATTTGTAGATTATAAAATATAATAGCTATATTTACAATATTTATTCTACGTTGAACGATATAAATATTATAAATCGACACTCTTTAATTCACATTGTTATGATGAAGTTCTTGATCAATAATAACGATAATGTTATTGTTATTTCATATAATCATCTAGTTTATCTCATTTACATTTGGACCTTCTAATCCATACACATAAAACTTGAATATATTATATTCTCCCAAACTCCATTTATAAAGTTAAACGATTATATTATTATAATTTTTCTAAACACTAAAAACGACGAGTATTTATTATTCATCTGCATATGTATAAGTCTACAATTAATAATAAAACGAGACTAAAAAGGGAAGTAAGTAAAAACACTAATGTACCCTTCGCGTGGTTGAATTCGCACGACAAGTGGAGACTCTACAAATCTCAAATGGGTAATATTGTGATTGACAAAAAAAACCAAATAAGTAGCAAAACTGTCGTTTTATCTCACCACGATTAAAGCCCATCAAGCTTCAATGTAAACGAGTAAATGACATATATATACAACTATTATTGAAAATTAGCAATATATAGCCCATAATTAAAATGCATATAATAGACCAAAAGATAAGGAGCACAAAATAGCCCATTATTAACATACTACAACTAATAGGGTTTTTTTTTTTTTTGGAGAAACTAACTGCCACACTCAACTGGCATTAAAGACGGAACGTGGGAAACCACATAACTCCTAGAGATAATAAGCGATTCAGCGTCCATAACTCCATAAATTCATAAACTTCATGTCCAATACAAAAAAAATAAAAAATTAACGAGGTTCTACTACAAATATCAACAAATAAATGGCGTCTTTGATAGTGTTGATTCATCATAGCGGAGAATGGGATAGCACAAATAATTTTGTAAATTATTCCATGGATGGGGTGGTTATTACAACAAACATTGATTTCAACGGATTCACTCTCTAGATTTCAAGCCATCTAAATGTATACTTCCTTGAATTCATTTGAATTTCATTATAAAATTGATGAAAATTCTATGCCTATGTGGATACGAAACACTATGGGATTACAAGTATACATCGAATTGAAAAAAGGTTCAGGAAACTTCAAAGACAATCCATTGTGCATAACTTGGAAAGCTATAGATATTCATCATACACTTTCAATTATTGGAGAAGAATATGAGGAGGTCGATACCCAAATCATACCATGGCTGCTCGGCAGATTACATATTTTCAACAATGCAATATTATTGAAAGTGATGTTGCTAACGTACCCTCAGAAGGTCAACTATATAAGGATAAAAAGATTTTGAAGTCTGTCATTGAAAATTATGCAATTCAAATGAAGTTTCAATTTAAAGTGAACATATCAAGTTCATCAAGGTATTATTCAATTAGTATAAGTAGAATATGAATCTATGATATCTACTACAATGTATACCTTTTCAAAAATGGTATACTTTATGAAACCAATTACTTATAAATTTTACAAGTTGACTGAAATTAATATTATCAAAAGATTGGTTTTTATCACGTGATTGAATAGTAATGTATACAATGCATTATTGTATACATATTCATGTATTCATTCACTCAAAAAATTAACCTAAGTATCGAATTATCTTTTATCATGACCGGGTTTTTATCATGTGAATGCACATTCATGTATACACTACATTCATGTATACATATCCGTGTATTCATTCAATAAAACTTTGTATACATTTCAGATTTTTCCTTCAGTGTGTAAATGAAGATTGCACTTGGAAATTAAAATGATCAGCATTGCACAAGTCAAAAATATTCAAAGTGAGACGATTCATTGCTAAACACACTTGTCCTGCAAAGGATAGACTAATGTCGCAACGAGTTGCTACCTCAACTATACTTGGAAGAGCAATATAGTACAAATATCATGATCCAAAAGTTGTATACAATGCAAGAGACATAATTACTGATATGAATAAACAATTTGGACTTGATTTGACATACTGGAAAGCACATCAAGCAAAGTTAAAAGCATTGAAAATGGTTAGGGGTGATCCCACAGAATCCTATGCTGAGATACCAAGATGTTTGCACATGTTGACACAATCAAATCCAGGATCTATTGTCAGTTTACAAAAAACAGTCGATGGACATTTTCAATATGCTTTTGTGGCTTTAAATTCTTCAATACAAGGTTGGGTAAATTGCAGGCCAGTTGTAATTGTTGATGGAAGCTTTCTCAAAGTAGCTTATCATGGAACATTTCTAACTGCTAGTTGTCAAGATGTTGGAGGTATGTATACAACTCTTATTTATTTCAATATATTTTTCCACATATACAGATCGTATTAATTGCCTCCACAAATAATTTTTTTCTCAAAACATTATACCACACTTACAGTTCATTATGATTTATTTAGGACATATATTACCATTGGCATACGCAATTGTTGATTCCGAGAATAATGCATCATGGCAATGGTTTTTTGAAAAGTTCAAGAAAGCGTATGGAGTGAGGGATAAAATGTGTTTTGTATCAGATAGACATCAAAGCATAATTAGAGCTATATCGGTTATATTTCCAGATTTACCACATTACGCATGTATGTGGCATCTGTGGAAAAACATCAAAGAAAATTTCAGGAGAAACCAATTACAATTAAGGGAAATATATTATGCAATGGCTCGCGCATACACTGTGCAAGATTTTGATTACTATATTGCTGAAGTTAATCGCATTGATCATCGAGTGAAATCTTACCTGTATGAAATTGGCTATAGTAAATGGTCAAGGGCACATTCCACAAGTAATAGAACTATGACCATGACATCCAACATAGCAGAGTCGCTTAACTCAGCAACAAAAGACGCACGAGATCTCCCAGTAACAAGGCTACTTGAAGAGATGCGTAAATTAATTGAGAAATGGAACTATGACAAGTCAAAAGAAGCTCTGTATACAAATACTAAACTTACAGCAAAATATGAATCAATTCTTGTTGATAACCTGGAAATTGCACTACATATGATGGTAAGTTCTATTACTTATACTAATCATATTAATTTTTCTAAATATAAATTGCACACCATAAATATTTATACTAATCATATTAATTATCCTCAATAGGTGCGACCTTCAAGTGATTACCTACATACCGTCACACATATGGGGAAAACTTTCATCGTTTGTATAAAAGCAAAAACATGTACATGTCAACAATTTCAACTCGATGAACTTCCATGTCCACATGCTTTAGCAGTATTACATAAAAAAAGGCTTGGATGGAGATGATTACAACTCATTATACTATACCAAGGAGAACATGATGAAGACATGATATCCCCGTACATCCAATGCCCGATGAAAGTACATAAGACTTACCCCAAGAAGTGGCTGAAGAAATTTTATTGCATCCAATAGGTAACAAAGTGCCAGGAAGACCCAAAAAAAAAAGACAAGAAAAAGCTTGGAAATCAACAAAAAAAACATATAAAACTTCATGTGGAAAATGTGGACAAGAAGGGCATAACATCAGAACATGCCTAAAGAAAAATAGAAGTTACATATAGTAATTATATATAATGTGTATCTATTTCTTTAGAATATTTTATGAATTCATTGATGTCATGTACATTATTATAGTCACTGATAAGATGTTTGTTGTTGATTGATAAGATGTTTGTTGTTGATAGACATTCACTGATTCACGATTTTCTTTTTCTTCTCCTTTGAAGCTCACAGATTCAGTAATGTACTCTCTTTTTTGTTATTTGTATGAATTTCGATTTCTTTGCGATTTGTGATGCTTCGTCACTTTAGTTTCATGGTCATTGCTACATATATGGAATAGTTCAAGAATTAAATTAATCTGATTGAAATTTGAAGTTAAATTACTAAATTCGACAACTCCAATTCCATTCCGTTTTGTTCATCATTAAAATTTCTCGCTAATTTTTTCTGCTACTCTACAGTTACTTACAACTTTCCCCCCCTTAAAATCCTAATCCATTTCAGAATAGTAGATTTTGAAAATTGTGTATTTCTCTTTCCTTGTGAATATAATTGGGTTTTTCTTATAATAAAAATCAGAATCTTTATTTTGTCTGATCAACAAAGTCTATGTATACCATTCTTTTATATGTACTCAGAAATGCATTTCAATAGTTGTTAATCCTGGTAATTGTTTTTTATTAGATTAGGATTTCTCATTTCAACTATTCACCTATGTGGATTTGACATTCTTATGAGTTTTTGTTGTCTTTTATGTTTTTATACATGCAAAATGTGCTTGCAACAGAGAGGAATGCCAAAATGGTGCATCTGCCATGTAAAGCATACTTGAAGACATGTCAACTGATACTTAGCACATCACACAGTAATATAAATTTCATGCCACTACATATATGCATTGCTTTGTTAAAAAGAGTTGGATGGGAATGAATTTAAAATTGTTTTTCTCTTCTCCATTTCTTGCATTATTCTCATGAAAATAACTATTCAAGAAATCGTAATCAGTAATTGAGTAATTGATCCATTTTATATGTTGCAACATTGGTCCGTTGTGGTAGCGATTTGTGTCTGAGAGGAGATCCATGAAGCCGTTGAGCAGGCACTGACTGTACTTTTCAATTTGAGGCCATTACTGTATATATGTATTTTCTGCTTTTTCATACCATTCAATAGTCAGATAACAAAAAATTAATAAGTAAGTCAATTTATGTAACTGATCGAGGAGTTAATATCTCAAAAGGTCATTGAACTATGAGAATTTAACTAACAAAGTCATTAAACTTTATTTTGTATCAATAAAATCACTTAACTTAACACTTTTATCTTTAAAAATCAGTCAAGTACATTTATCTTTAAAATCAAATTGAGATGGCAAAATAAATTATTTTATACCATATAAAAACGAGTTCACACATTATTTTTTATTTTACAATTTTATTTTACTTTTTGAAAAAACTGAATCTGCACCATTTCCAGGCACCTTCTCCCATTGAATGTAATTTCTATTACATTTTGAATAATTTTAAATTTTTTCAAACAATTCCCATTTTCTCAAAATATATTTTTTACACCAAGAAACTAGAAAGAAAGTGTGAACCTCTAGTGGACTCACCGAACTAGAACAATCCACAGAGGAATAACGAATCTAAAATTCACCACTTTTTACATTATTTTTTATTTTGCAACATTTTCTTTTTTTCAAAAAAAGGTCAAAATCCGCACCATTTTTAGTTTTTTTTTAAATTTTTTTGTTTATTTGTGGAGTCTATGATTATATGAAATAAAAAATAATTTATTTTATTATGTCACATTTATTTTTAATGATTAAGGTAGTTGAGTGATTTTTGAAGATAAAAGTGTTAAGTTGAGTGATTTTATTGAAACAAAACAAAGTTCAATGACTTTGCTAGTTAAATTCTCATACTTCAATGACCTTTTGAGATATTAACTCCTGATCGAACTAGCATGGAGACTAATCTCTAAATACTAGATTTTTATTTTGATAATGGATAGATTTGATAATTAGAAAATAAAATCCAACAAAAACATAAAGAATCTCCTTTTTTAGGAGTAATTTTAGGAATTGTTTTCTTAACCATGACAATTGCTACCCACAAACAATTACTATCTCTTAAATTTTCACCAAAATATATAAACCTGAATCTTTAAATCTTAAAAACAATGAAAAGAGTTGAGAACAAAATACAAAGATGAAGAAAAAATAGACACATAGTATATTTTTACGGAAGGAATTCTAAAAAGTAACATCAACTATTGTATAAGTGAATGGAAGAATAATGGTTAAATATTTACAATATCACTAAAAGCTAACTAAAATTAACGTGGAAAAGAGGAGAAAAAAAAAGAAGGAAAAACTGACCCACTACCCAATAAACTCAAATAACTTCTCATAGAATAACGTGGGCTAAAATATGCCAATTTCAATTTTAAAAAAAGCTTTTTTTGTTATAAAAATAAAAAAGGGCTAAATATTGCCAATAAATAAAAAGAGATTACATTCTGTGCCATTTGTATCTCTTTTTCAAAACATTCAACTCCAATATCCCTCGATCCGTCGCCGGAAAACACAAAAAAATTAGGGATTTTTGGTCGCTGGACTAGCGCTGGCCATGGCTATGCACGTTGGAGTAGGCTTAACAAAGATCGTCTTCATCGTTGGAGCAGGTATATACACTTAATCAGCGACTAGTGTGTTGTAATTTTGTGATTGATTGTGGTGAATTTTGTGGTTTGATCTGATATTTGTATGAAATATGTATGTTTTTGTGTGTATATGTAGGGTATACTGGTACTTTGTTGTTTAAAAACGGAAAATTATCGGATGTGATAGGCGAGCTTCAGGTATGTGTTCAATCTAGGTTTTTAATTGCTTGAAGTTAGATTCGATTTGCTTTGTGTTTTTTCAATTCTGTTATAGAGATGGTACGGTTGTATATCTATGTTACTATGTGTGTTATGTGTCTATTGTTGCATCTTTAATGAGCTAGAATCGCTTAGATGGTAAGCATCCTTCACCTCCAACCTTAAGGTTATAGGTTCGAGTCCCTTACCTTAAGGTTATAGGTTTGAGTCACTAAGGGAGCACTAGGGAGTCGAGTCACTAAGGGAGCAAGCTAGGACCAGATAATATAAATTGAAAGCAAAACTGCCAAGGGGCATGATGAAATTTTTTTTATTCACACGTGGTGAGTTTAAACGTTTCTTTTCCAATGTTTGTGGCAGAATTTGGTCAAAAGTTATGAAAAGACAGGGGAATCAGATGGTGGAGATTCGGATGTCATTGCTGCACAGGTACCCAGCTTAATCTTGTCATTAAGATTATTTTATTTATTAGTAATATACTTTTTGGATGATCAATCGAGTTGTGATCTGCTAGTTGCACGGACTCTTCACTTTTGATGCCTCACCCGTAACGGATTCTCCAAAAATACACTACTTTTGGAGAATCTGACACACACTCATTGACATTTTTGAAGAGTCCGAGCAACATAGATGATCTATTTTACCTATCAATTAGAATTAACCTTTCTAAATTTCAATTTCCTTTCCGTAGAATGACATTAAGAGGCCTTAAACACAAAAATATTATATACATACTACTTGGTTTTAGAGTGTATATTCTTAAAAGACAATAAGCATTTTTTGAGATAAGAGTAACTTTGTATTCACAAAAGATTCATCATCCAAGAGATGATGAATTGGAAACTTACATCCCATAGTGTGATGAGCACACCTCCATGATGGTAATCAGATTACAAGTTTCCTAAGAAATCAACTAATTCTACCCCATCCCCCACTAAGTCTTGTTTACACCAATAAAATAGAAGACTAGTACAGTTTGTTTTAATCCTCTGAAAATTGATTTTCTGTCCTTCAAAATACCTAGTATTCCTTTCCTTCCATATAGACCACCAGATACATGCTGGGATGAGCTTCCACCATTCTTCCTTCTTGCCTCTACTTCCAACTCCTGGCTAGCTGTTCAGGACCTCCAAAGTAGTCTTTGGCATCACCCAACTAATCCTCAGACTGCACAAAAACGTATTCCACAACCCTGTAGCTGTTTGACATTGAATGAACAGATGATTATTTACCTCAGCTTCATGTTCACACATAAAACATCTTGAACAAATATGCATGCCTCTTTTCTGTAAAGCTTCATGAGAAAGGCATGCTTTCCTAATCAGTAGCCAAATAAAACATGAGACTTTTGATGGACATTTCACCTTCCAAATTAGTTTCCATGGCCATCTCTCAGTCAATGAAATATTGTAGTTCATCTTCCAATAGCATGACTTCACTGTGTAGACCCCTTGCTTGTGTATTTTCCATATATTGGCTTGTCAGATCTTGGAGATGTACCTGGGAAATTATTGAGGACCTCTAATAACTTGGCAATTTCCTCAATTTCCCAATCGTTTAATGCTCTTCTAAAAATTAGATCCCAACCCTGTTGACTCCAGACTTGTGCCACAGTGGCATTGCTCTGCAAACTCAGAGTATACAAATGAGGAAATAGGTTTCTCAAATTGTCTTCCCCTAACCATATTTCATTCCAGAACTCTGTCTTTAGACCATCCCCCACACTCATGCATATGTTGCTTCTGAAGTGTGGCCATCATCTTCTAATGGTCTTCCAAACACTACATCCAAAAGTGCCCATAACCTCTTTAGTTGTCCATTGATTAAATAAACCATATTTGCCTGCAATGAATCTTCTTCATAAGGCTCTGTCTTCAGTACAAAATCTCCATAACCATTTCTGAAGTAGACAATTGTTCTGTAGACTCAGGTTCTTCAGGCCTAAGCCTCCTTGGATTCTATTGAGTGTGACTGACTCCCACTTTACCAGATTATAGCCTCCCTTTTCCTTGTTACCCTGCCATAGAAAAGTTCTCCGAAGCCTATTAATTTTCTTCTCAATGTTCTTGGGGATTGGAAATAAGCTCATCATGTAGGTGGGTAGACAATCCAACACTGATTTGATGAGTGTTACTCTGCCACCGAGAGACAGGTACTGGCTTTTCTATTTGGCTAGTTTCCTCTCACATCTCTCCAACACCACATTCCACACTTCCAGCTCTTTGTTCTTTGCTCCCGAAGGTAGTCCCAGGTATTTTGTTGGTAGTGCATCGACCTGGCAACCCAATGTTTCGGCTAGCCTAGGCATATTGTCAACATTATTGATAGGAAAGAGATGACTCTTCAACCAGTTGACATGTAGACCTGAAATGCCCTCAAATATAGTGAGAATAGCTCTTAAATGCCTAATCTGTGTCTTCTCTGCCTCACAAAATATAAGAGCGTCATCAGCATAAAATAAATGTGTGATCTCCATTTCTGCCTGTGCACTAAAGCCTCTCACCCATCCATTTGTCTTTGCCTTCCTGAACATATGATTCAGCCCCTCCATGGCTATTAAGAATAAGAATGGAGACAGAGGGTCTCCTTGTCTCCTTGTCTCCTTGTCTGAGACCTCTCTGGGACCGAAAGAAACCTTCGGTGTTACCATTTATGATGAGGGAAAACTTCACATTTGAAATGCAATACTTGATCCAGCCAATCCACTTGCTTCCAAATCCCATGTCCTTTAGAATTTTCAGGAGGAAATTCCAGTTAACATGATCGTAAGCTTTCTCAATGTCTAGCTTGCATAGAATCCCCGGTTTCTTTTGCTTTACCCTGGAGTCTACCAATTCATTGGCCAACAATGCTGCATCCATTATTTGTCTACCTCTCAAAAAAGCCATTTGATGTTCATCAATCAGTTTCCCAATGACTGTCTTCATTCTCTCCGTCAATAACTTGGATATGATTTTATAAACTCCTCCTATTAAACTGATAGGTTTGAAATCCTTAAGCTCAACTGCACCTGGTTTCTTTGGAATCAAAGCTATGAATGTAGCATTGAATGATTTCTCAAACACACTCCTCTGATGGAAATTTTGTATAGTCCGCATCAGGTCCTCTTTCAATATATCCCAGCATTTCTTAAAGAAATCCATAGTAAATCCATCAGGGCCAGGTGCTTTGTCCCCCTCACATTTTTTGATGATCAGTAGCACTTCCTCCTCCGTAAATGGTCTTTGTAACCATTCGTTTTCTTCCGTAGACACTGTTGGGCACCCTACAAAATCAAAAGAGGGCCTCCAGGACTCAGTTTCTGAGTAGAGCTGGGCGTAGAAGTCTATCATGGCTTCTTTAACTTCTGTAGGTTCCTGTATCTCCACCCCTCGTACCACCAGTCTGTCAATTGTGTTGCATCTCCTGTGGGCAGTTGCTTGTCTCTGAAAGAACCTAGTGTTTTTATCCCCTTGTTTCAACCATAGCAATCTAGATTTTTGTCTCCAGCTTGCTTCTTCTTACTTGGCCAGCACTTCCAGCGCTACCAGAATTGTTGTTTTTATCACCATTTCCTCATCATTAAGTATTCTGTCGTTCTGGATTCTATCTAGCTCAGTTAATTCTTCTAGCAAACAATTTTTCCTGTGGGCTGCTTCAGAGAAGTTCTTCTTGCTCCAATCTTTTAACTTTTGTTTTAGCATCTTTAGTTTACTGCTAAGCTTATGGTCAGGGCACCCTTGTACCTCAAAATTGCTCCACCACCCCTGCACCATATCATTAAAGCCATCAACCTTGAGCCACCAATTTTCGAATTTAAAGCATGGTTTTCGATGCTCCCAGTTACCACTGTCCAACATGACAGGATTGTGATCTGACCCTACTCTTGGGAGGGTGCTTTGCTTGATGCTTTTGAAGTTTTCCTCCCAACTCATAGAATATAAGAACCTATCCAACCTAGCAGCACTTGGATGGTTATCCCCCCTGAACCAAGTGAACTTCCCTCCCGACAGATAAGGGTCATGCAACTCCAGTTCATCTATCCATCTGGAAAATTCATTCATGATGTTTGTAACTCTGCTGCATCCTCTTCTTTCCCCCATACGTCTTACAGTGTTGAAATCTCCACCTGTGACCCAAGGTCCTCCACATAGTTCCTTCATTGCAGCCATTTCTTCCCAACACTCTAACTTCTCTTTCCTGGTGTGTGGAGCATACACTCCAGTGAAGTACCAGGAAAAAGAATTTTGAGTTGATTCAAACTTGTAAGTGATTGAGTAGGTACCTTCCTCCACCTTAGTGCCAGTCCATACTCTACTATCCCACATAATAAGTATTCCCCCCTTACTCCCATCTGCCTCAATATATCCAAGCCTCATCCATCTACTAGACCAGATCTGATAGGCAATCCACTCAGTCCCTTTGTTCACCTTGGTTTCCTGTAAACAAACTACATCCGCTTTCCATTTCTGCAAACAAGTCTTAACCAACTTCTTATTGGTGGTGTTGTTAAAACCCCTCACATTCCATGTGATCAACTTAATATTCATTTAAAAGTTAGGCTTAGAACCCTCCCCCTGCTTCTAGCACCTTAAAAACTTTATTTATCAATATGAAGATTTGAGTTTAATTCAAGTTTCTAAAATATTCTTGATAAAAAGTAGATAGTTCCTCTTTTTTTATTAGTTTATAAAAAAAAAAAATTCAATATTATTTCAAGTGAAGTTAAAATCATAAAATTCACTATTAAATTTTTTTGGGCCTAAAGCAGATGTTTACTAGCCTTACTCTTGAGCCACCCCTATGCCCACAATATCTAGATATTGTTGTGTGGACATGAGATATAGTTTTGTAATTTGTTATGGTGTTGTGTATGAAAGTATAAATAATTTACCACAAAATGTAAAATCTGCTGAAGAGAAATACCATTGTTTGAGATCCATGGTTTATTGGTCTAGAAACTATAAGCTAGTGATGAGTGGTAGGACGATGGTTATCCCGATGCCATTCTCCCAGCCGCCTCTCCAGTGGGACTTTTTCTGTCTTGTATGGACGATATTTGAAATCCATGGTGAATCTTCTCTACCAAAAATGGATTAAAAAATTCTCTGTATTGTACTTGTCAAAAAAAAAAGAAGGTGATCACCCCTACTTCTTTAGGACTTCAATTGATTCCTTTATTTCTTTTGTAGGTTCGTAGATTGGCAATGGAGGTTCGACAATTGGCTTCGGCACGATCAATTACTGTTCTTAATGGAAGTTCTAGTGGTATGTTCTACCATGCTTTCATTGATGCTGTCTCATACTAGATTTTTCTATCTTTGCCTTTGACTTGGCAGAAGTTGCTTTTTAATGATGGTGTTCCTTTACATTTACCAGTTTCAAAAAAAAAATGATGGTGTTCCTTAATCCCATTTTTCCTGGCAGGTAACTGGACATCTCTGGTAATGCCAGCCGCTGCAGCAGGTGCCTTAGGTTATGGATACATGTGGTGGAAGGTGAAATAACCCTTAGATTCCTTATTTATTGATACTACATCTCAAAGGAGATTGCCACTAGCCTGAAGTAAAAGACACCATGTCGAGCTTTTAATAATTCATGCAATACTTTCTTTCTCTCATGATCTGTAATTTCACTGTGTTATCTTCACCTCTTTTTCTCGTTATACTTGTAGGGTTTGTCATTCTCTGACCTTATGTATGTAACAAAAAAGAATATGGCAACTGCTGTTTCAAATCTGACAAAACATCTCGATAATGTCTCAGAGGCCCTTGCTGTGAGTATACACCTGTGCTTTCTTCTTTAGTTCTTCCTCTGCAATCTTTGCACATGTTAGCCTTGCCATGCATTCAAGTTAAAAGTATGCCCTTTTTCCATTCTTACTTACCGTGGTTATGGTTCTTCCGGTAAAAACTTGATATCCAATAGTGTGCTGTTACTACATTATGAGATCCCTTACCCGCTGAGGACTCCTGATGTTAGCCAGAAACCATTTTTCGTGTTTGTATTTTCTGAATTTACCTTATCATATCTGGTCCTATTCCCTTAGCCTTTTTCCAATGTTAGTTAACTTTGGGAGAAGGAGGAGGGAGCAGGAGAGGGCCCTGGGAAGGGACCTTGAACTTAGAAACTAGCTGGATTGATGTGTCCTACGTCTGTTTAAATGTTGGAACTCCCAATTTCGGGTCTTAATTACTAAAACTCACCCAGACAATCCATTTGGCGCATTTAAATCAGATTGTATAGTACACCAGAAGTTGTGTTGGAGATTATTGGATGGTCTTCTGGGCTTGCACATGCATCATTTGTTAGTTGCTGCTTCTGTGCGTCATGGCAGTATCTGCCACATGTTCCAGCTGCATAGGAACCATGTTTTCTGCTTGATTTTGAATCTCTAAAGGAGTGATCTATTTTATCTGCCAAGATTGAGCTTCAACTCATAATATAAATTATGGACAAATTAGCTTGGTATGGACAGACTTGCTGTACAGCTTCCTTAAAACTTCTGGTTAAGTTGGAATTGGTTGAGAGTACACATAGCAGCTGTTTGCACTTTGCAGGAAACAGCGAGTTCAAGACTATGCAGTGGGCAATGAAATATTAGGGTGGTCATTGTGTGAAAAATATTCCAACTACTATACATAGGTGTAAGTTTTTTAATCTGACTTGGCTCATCAAGTCTGTGCTTCTCTTCAAGGGTGGCGTCTGTTTGAATGTGGAGATGATGCATCTCTTTTATTCTTGACGTGTTTTTATTTACTAGCAATACTAAATTTGAGGAAAGCTTCATATTTAAGCCTAGTTATCAGTTGGTTATCAAGGGTCCAGTTACTTTTCTTCGTTCAGATGAACAAATAGAGATTCATTACTTTGATATATATCATATAATTCTATTTACATAGCTTCTTCTAAGTTGACACTTTGACATGTTTCATGTAATGATGCAAATAAATTGAATCACATCAACATTGTTTCTAATGTTATAAATATGCGGGTTTGTAATTATGTATAATGTCTTGTTAATTCCATCCTTTCTTATGTTCTGTTTTGTGCTTTGATTAGGCTACAAAGAGGCACTTAACACAGCGAATTGAGAATGTGGATGGAAAATTGGATGAGCAAATGGAGATGTCAAAACTAATTAGGAGTGAGGTGTGTACATCTACTTCACATATGTTTATGTTGTTGTCCGGGGTTGTCATCTAATTTCATGGCACTCCATTATTTTATTTTTATGTTTCTCTTGTAGCGGATATGTCAGATTCCTACCTTCCAGTTCCTATGACCACAAGAGAATCATAATATTGTTTTTCCTTATCAAAGTTAAAATCACAGAACAAAATTATAATGAAAAGTATTGAGTTGGTACCAATTAAAAGAAATGAAAAGATAAGTATGGAGTTGTTATAATCAGGTTTTTGTTGTTCTGGAACAGGTTAATGACGTGCATGGTGATCTGTCCCAGATTGGTTTTGATCTGGATCAACTAAATAGGATGGTTTCTGGTCTGGTGAGCTCTTCTTTCAGCCATTGTGTGTATTTCTCCAAAAAGATTTCAAGGCTCTTTTCTTTCTGTTATATCTAAATCTGTGTGGAGTACAAGCTTTTTTCAATGGTCTTAACTGTCATCTTGGTCATTGTGCCTGTCTATGTAAACATATATTATTTTTTTTTTGAACATTGGTAAAGTTGTATTCTTCAGCATTAAGGACATGCTGGCCACCTTCAAAATTTACAGCCCTAAGCGAAATTACAAGCTCCCTATTAATTCTATAATTTGATCTACATCTTCTATGCAAAGTTGTTTACACCAAAAAAGTAAAGATACCAAACAATTCCATTTTACTTTGTGAATGGAATTAGATCTATCTTCAAAACATCTCCCATTTCTCTCCTTCCACACTGACCACCATATGCATGATGGTATTAGCTTCCACCACTTCTTTTGAGTCTTGCTACCCCCTCTTCTGATCCAACATTTAAAAAGATCAGAGGCGTGTTCTGGCATAGACCAGCTACAGCATGTGATGTTGAGAAACAGCTCCCAGATCTGTGCAGTGAATTTGCAATGTAAAAATAGGTGATTGTTTGTTTCCCCAGTCAAATTGCACAGGAAACACCTAGGGACTAGTTGCTTTCCTTTCTTCTGCAGCACTTCTTGAGTTAAGCAGGCTCTTTTGATGACTAACCAAGTGAAGCATTTCACTTTGGTGGGGATCAATCCTCTCCAAATACTCTTCCATTGATGATGGTAGCCTCTAACCCCAACTTGTATGCCTTTCTTGTAACACTGTTTACTGTGAATTTGCCATCCTTGTTGTGCTTCCAAATAACTCTATCTGGTACATTTGTTACTAGATTGATTCCCCCCAATTTTCCCAGGAAAGAAGCCACTCTATCTACTTCCTAGTCATTCAATAGCCTTCTGAAAGATAGGTCCCAGCCTTGAGTTGTCCAGCATTCACATACTCTGGCTTCAGGATTGTTGCAGATTGAGAAAAGATCTGGGAATGACTCACTTAGAGGAATTTGATCAATCCATCCATCTCTCCAAAACTTGATCTTGTTGCCATTTCCAATTTTGAGAAACACATTTTCTTCCATAGAGTTCCATAAAGCTCTGATTGACCTCCATACTTCCCATCCATAGGGTTCTGACACTATCTCTGTACACCATGGGTTCAATTCCCCATACTTTGCCACTATCACCTCCTTCCATAGGGTTCCTTCCTCACTAGTATATCTCCACAACCACTTCATCAAAAGGCCCTTGTTTTGGATTCTCAAATTTCTAATACCCATATGTAAACATATATTGACATTTGTATTTCATAAAATATCTGTTACCTACTGATCTTTTTGTCTCAACTATATTTGAATTTGTAGGATGGCAAGTTACTTTCTTTGGAAGGCAAGCAGGTAATTTGAAAAAATTGTTATTTCAGCTATTAGGCTACAAATTCTGTTCATTATTATTAATAGCCAAAAAGGTCTAATATGTGGTTTCTGGAACTAGTAGCGAATATCTATTTTCCCAGTCATCTTGATTGATATTCAGTACTAAGTATTGCACTTACTGTTGATAACAGGAGCTTGCAAATGCTGGTGTTATGTACCTGTGTAATTTTATCAATGGAAAAAAGGTGAAGATGCCTGAGACACTGCAGGTTCGTACAATTGTTAGTTCAAGTAACTTTTTCCACTAAAATGTTGTTTGACTTATGCTTCTAATTCTCTCCCTGCATCGGAAGCCTCGGGAGTGTGGATACGTTTAGTGAACCAGAAACGAAATAAGTATCCTTATTCTAAAAAAGTTCCTTCAAACTTTTAACATTTTTTCAAGTACAATTTTACACTCTTTTTCGACTTAACTTCAAATACTACTACTTTTTTCTTTTTTCAAATATCCATGTCCAAACACCACCCTACTTGATTATTCTCCGTGCATGATATGATTTTCTTGAAGTTTTTCGTATTTAAAGCATGGAGAGAACCTCTTAAGATACTTATACTATGATCCAAAGACCACATAATTGGATAACAATTTTGCCTTAATGTTTCTGATTTTAGTCCTGGAGTGAAAGTGAGATGGAAAATTTTGCTTTATCAGTAATTTTACTTCCCTTAGAGAAGAGTTCTGACAAATAGACCAAAACTATTAATGACTTTGGTAAAGTTGAGTCATGGATATTTTGGTGTATGAGATATTTTTTGCAAAACATTGGGAGGAGCATTGCAAGAATAAAATACAGTGGAGATAATAAAGATTTTTATTACATACATTAAAAAACTGTGAAACTTTCTAAGGTATTTTATGCTCTATGAGCCTATTTTTCTTCTCTTTTTTTATGGTATGATATTTTGATGGTTTAGGGTTGTTGATGCTTGCTACCAATATCTTTTTTAATCATAACTTCCTGCTGCAGGAACAACTTACAATTGTGGGCAACTCTACACCTACTCTGATGGTACTTCGGCTAACTTGAATATTTCTTGTCGTGTTACTGTTCATTGTCCGTCTACTAGAGCATATGCTGTGGTTCATATTTCTTGTTACAGGGCCTTAAAGAACTTTTGTAATTTCACTAGCATTTGACTTCACTAATCTTGTTACAGGGCCTTAAAGAACTTGCGGACTCCTTACCGGAAGTAAACAGCAACAGATTTATTACAGATGGCATTACTCAAGATGGTATTGATAAATTGAAGCCGCCTAGACCCCTGTTGAGGTATTGTTTCTTCAGTTCCAGAATTCTTTTTGCAAGTTTTAACGCCGCATCTCCCCATTCTCTCTTTTCCTTTTATTATGATCACTATGAAGGATTTGAGTTGATAGTGTAGTTGCTTATTTTAATAATTATTTTCTGCCTGGAGAGTTGGTATTCACCTTTCTATAGTGGTGACGGGGTGGGGCAGTGGCAGATCAGGGTAATAAACCTACGGGTTCCCAAGAAGCAGTATCTTTTGCCAAGATCTACTAGATATCTATAAATAATTGACTACGTGTCCAATTAATATTGTACATTAAATGAGGTCACAATCGATAAACTTCAAATCCTAGATCCGCCTTTGGAGCAGGGGATCGAGTGGAGTTAACCTATATAGGTCAAGATCCTTAGGTATCTTCTGCCGTAGAATAACCATATATCTTTCTAATCATCTTTTCGTTCATGGATTTAACAGGACTGCCTCTACCAAGTGCTGATTAAGGGAAATATGTGAAATTCTCGTTTTGTTATTTCATTTTATCTTTTGGTGTGATATATGAAGCCACAACACGTGAAACAAGGGTGGGTGATGATTATTTTTTTTGTAATGAATGGCAATCTCTCGGATTGATTTTCTAGGTTTGTTATGATATAAACTTGTCCTAAGCTATTTTTTCACCCGTGTTAGTAATTGTAATCGCAGAAATTTGTACATGCTGAAATAAGTACACGCCAGTGAATGGAAGAATACTACAATGTTATGTTCTTTCTATCGTTTCTTTGGAACAGGATTGTACATTTTTTAGTTATTTTTGTACCTTATGAGGTTTTTTGTTTTACTTTACTTGTGGAATTTCACTAGTGTGTTGTTGTGGAAGAAAACATCTCCCATTGTGTTCCTCTATTTTTACGTTGTTTGTTGGTCGTTGCGTGGAGTTTTATCATGATTGTTGCTTCTCCTTGGTGTTGTTGAAGTATAGTTCCTTCCGTACTACTTGTCTGTACTCATTGATTAGCACTGAGATTGAAAATAATATGTTTGATTAGATACTACTTTTGTTCCAACTTATATTATCCTATTTTCGTTTTAACTTTAAAATTCGTATTTCACCTTTGAACCTATCAAGAGAGTTATTATAAAAAGGTAGCCGAAGGATAAAATATTAGATAATAAGCAGAGGCAAAATGGGAAAAAGAAAATAAGGTAAATTATACAATTACATCAAATTGGTCGGTGTAGATAATGAAATTTTTTGTTGCATCATGATGAATTTGATGATAAGATACAATTAAATAGTAACAACTAAAATAAATATTGTGTTTAAGAAACAACATAATACAATATACCATAGGTAACAATCATCCAAACAAAATTTATTTATATTTATAAAAATATTTTAATTTATTTTATATAAGTAGGTTCAAAAGTTTTTAGTCTTTTCTTTAAACTATATATGTTTTGTCAAACAATAAATTGGGATGGGAGAGTAGATTGTTTGGGAGAGTTTCTAAAGTAGAAATCTAAAGAAACTATTACCAAAGCAAATAGGAAAGGATTCCAACATCTTAAATCTTAATAAATTTCAACATGACTTCGCATAAAATTTGATTTTTTTTTTAAATCTTCAAATTTGATATTTCTAAAGTACAAAGAGGGCAATACGCAAAGTCGAGGATAATAAGACTTGCTTGAATAACTAAAAATATAAATAAAGAATCTATTTTGACATAAATGAACATATCCTTCAAAAAGAATAATGGAAAAATAAGAGAAAGGCTATTCATACTGTTGCAGAAAATCTCATATTTGTTGAACTCTCCCCTTATTGAAAAGTATTTGAAACACTTCTCTATTATCACAAAGTGTAGCTTTAGAAGCATGTGTACAAGCTTGTAACTAAGGGCATGATCTTTAAGATCATTTTATTCAAAACACTCAATTATGACATCCTTAGCTAGTTTCGACAATTGGACGGATCGAGTTAGATATGAGCTTGTAAAAATGGGTTTAGAGAAACACAAATACGTAACCAATCTTTAGTCCTAAACCCGTTAAGCAAAGAACTTGCTTAGAACAATGTTTGTGTTATTGATTTTTAGTTTAAACGATTACTTGACAAGTCTATCAATAACTATGATTATTGAAATTGTTGCAAATCAATAATAGCAAATTTAGGATTTCGAGTCAATATGTTATATATATATATATATGGTTTTTTTAACACATCCTATAATTCAAGCCAAAATTGATAAGTTCTATTAAATCCGTTGCGTGTAATTTAACACAAATTTTGCATTGTGTCGATGTTTTTTTAAATATTAAAGAAAAGTAATACGTAATATCTTTTGCAATGCCCTTAAAAGACTAAAAGT
Source organism: Solanum verrucosum (assembly GCF_900185275.1). NCBI lineage: Eukaryota > Viridiplantae > Streptophyta > Magnoliopsida > Solanales > Solanaceae > Solanum > Solanum verrucosum. The sequence continues at coordinate 1,690,380 of NW_026019957.1, forward strand.
TTTTGAGTCCATTATTAACCACTACTAAAAGAAAGATTCCATTTTCTTTTTTTGGGGTCTCTACTTTTTATTGTAATAGAATTCTGGTGGTTTATTATACTTATATATTACCTCTATCTATACTTGTTATCACAATTGATGATGATTCTTTACACTCCTTAAATTTAAAATTTTGAATTTGTCTCTAATAACATGCATAGGAATTCAAGTATTGTGTCAAGCAAGGGCACAGTTGAATGATTCGGAGGAGATTTATCGAACTTCTTTTATCAAAAATAATTTCTTTTGTTTGTCAAATCTCTAGACATAAGGGAAACTTCAAATGCAACAACAAAGCTAGCTTAAGAATTGCTTTAAGTCACGAGTTTGAATCTCAAATATTTTGGTACTTTTGCAATTTTTAAAAGAATTTTATTAAAATTGCTGGCTTCATTACTAGATCAATGGTTTGTAGAGCTTCATAATTTCTATTTTTGGTAGTTTCTTGTTTGTTTTACTCAGCTCAGCTCTAACTTCATCGAAACACAACTATAATTGAATTTGTGAAAGATGTCATAGTCAATACTATTGAAACTTAAAAGAAAAATATCGAATTGAAAAGATAATTCTCTCATCGTACCCCTAGCCACTAACCAAAAGATGCCTTAGAAACGTCACTATCGGAAGTACCAAGTCAAATTCTAAGAAGAATTAGCATAATAATTAATTAATAGTTTAAGATATTCATGCATTTATAAGCCATGATTGGCTTTGGATTATATAGTAAATTATCATGTGTCTTTCATGAAAAAAAAATGAAAAAAAATAATAGCTGGCTTAAAATATTAGAAAAAGAAAACTTACCTAAATCTCTTACTAGTGCACCAATAATTGAGATTTGAAACAATACCAACATACTCCGTGTGATCCTACAAAGCAGTTAAATTTGAGAAAGATAGAATATACGCAACACTACTTCTTCTTTTTAAAAAATAGAGAAATTATTTTTGAGTAGATTCACAACTCGAGAAAAAATTAATTTTAAAGTCCAAGGTGTAATATCATACATATTTCAATATCTATATTTCAAATTTGAAATTAAATTAATATAGATAAATAAGTGTGATCTTACAAATAAGTGTTTTCTTTTTTAATGAGCTATATGTAGTACGAATCCTATTGGATAAATTTGCAATCGAAATTCCCTTTTTAGTTTTTTTCTTTTCTATATAGTTTAATGGTTGAAAAAAATTAGGGTGAATTTACATTATTTGTTACATATTCCTAAAATCCAATAATTTAACCAAAATTTTATCTTTATATTAAAAATTTACTTAATATTTATATACAAATAATCTATTTCAAATTTATTAAGATATACCGTCTAAAATCTAGAACTCAAAAATTTAAACGACTAATTATATCCTATAAATATCATTGTTGATAGCTACGTTAATTAAAAAATATATATACTTCCCAATACAATAAATAATAATGAAAATTCTAAGGTTTGAAAATAATTAGTCAAACTTTCATCTCTTTGACTTTCAACATTATTTTTGGATTTTTAGGCACATGCATGCATGTATTTCATATTTTGTCAATACGAAAAAGGAGGCTTGTAGCCAAGATTAAATTATCTTTATATAATGAATAAATCATAAGTTTGAACTGTGAAAATAATCATTAATATTTATATTAAAATAAATTGTTTTTTGTTAAACCTGTTAAAGAGTATAATTCTTTTTTAAATTCTGTTAACGCGGAATATTTTTTACATCGATCTATTCTTATCTTGTTAATGTGAAAAGAGATTTTGTATATGTAGTATAAATAATAAAATAAATATTCTCAAAGGAGGGTTGTACCGTAAGAATTGATTATGTTTGGTAAATGATAACGTGTCTGCTGCATTTGTTTGGTAAAGTTTGATTAATTACAAAGTTTAAGAATGACTTGAGATTTTTAAAGTTTATGATTTTAAATAAGGCAGTAGGTAGGGGAGGGTTGTTTTGCTTTTCAAGGGCAGTGGTGGAGTCAGAATTTTCAATAAGGAGGTTCAAAATCTAAAAAAATAGACACACGAAGTAGCCGAATGGGGTTCAACATATACCTAAAAAGTTATTTTAACCATATATAAATTATATAATTTTCCGCCGAATGGGGTTCGGATGAACCCCCTAATAGTAAGGTGGCTCTGCCACTGCCGAGGATTTAGAGTTGTTGATATGTTTGTTATCATATTAGTCTCATTATTATTATTATGTAGTTTTTTTCTTTTGATATCTATCATCGTATGTTGTTACTTGCTATGATTTCTATATTATTTTAGAGAAAACAGCCAAATACCCCCTCAATCTATTACGCAATTCTCAACTACACACCAATACTTTACGGAGGTCTTATTATCCCCTTGAAGTATTTTGAACAGAAATATTAACACCCTTAAGTGCTGATGTGGGAAAAATTTTACTATGGGTGAGGCCCAACCAACCAAAGTTGGAAGAGGCTCCACCCATTTTTTGACATGTGGATCGTGGGGCCCAAACTATTAGTTAAAGCTGAAAAATGAAACCAAAAGGAGAGAGAATGTAAAGTTTGAGTGGGAATTGCAAGATAATTGTGGGGTCCATGTCAACTTCAATTAAATAAATTAAAATATTATATTGAAAGTAGGGGTGTGCAAAAACCGATTTAACCAATAAATCGAACCGAAAAAAACACTATTGGTTTATTGATATTGGGTTATTGGGCTAACGGATTTTAAACGGTTTTGCAAAAAAATTATTGGGTTATTGGTTCGGTTTTCGGTTTTATAATTTTTGTTAATGGTTAAACTGATAACCCAATAAGACTATACTAAATTTACTAGTCTTATTATTAATGGTTAAACGATTGTTATTTTCACACTTTTTGTTAATGGTTAAACGATTGTTACTTTCACACTTTTTCCTTTGAATGTGTCTAGTGTCTAAACTTGCAAGAAAAATGATTGTTACTTTTATGATTATTACTTTCATGCTAAATGTTGGAAAGATCATATGGTTTATTTGAAAATTTTCTTATCGTGTATATAATATATATGAGTATTTTCTTATTGGTTAAATCGAAAATCGAACCGTTAAGTACCATAAACCGATTAACCAAAAACCGATAAGAAATATGTTATTGGTTTGGTTATCGGTTTGATGTATTTACAAACCAAAAACCGATAAACCGAACCAATAACACCTAAAACCGAACCGAACCAACCAATGTGCACCCCTAATTGAAAGTGGAAAAGTGCAAGGGAATAAAAAGTCATATTATTAGTTGATCAATATTTTTATTTTCTATTTTATATCCACATTTATTTAACGTGTTGAATTGAATATCTATTAAAAATATTATTCTTATATTGAAATTTGTTTACACTCTATTTTCTTTAAACTCGCGTTACTTTTAAAAATAGTTCTATATTACAAGATAAGATAAGATTTGTGTATTTTTTATTGTCTTCAAACTAATTTACTATTAACGTCAAATACCAAATTGAAGACATGCATAATTCTAATCACCTATTAAATAAACCCTTTAATGCTACTAAAGCAATGGGGTGAAGAAATGGAGGACAATATGAAAAAAGAGCGGAAAAAAAGAAAGTGATATCGTTTGTTTTGAAAACTCGAAAATCTCATTAAATGATTGTTGGTTAATTTTATCATGTTGCGTTTCATTTACACAAAATATAAATTATTTCATTAGTTAAATTATTTATTGTAGTGACTAGTGAGAATGTACATTATGTTAGCATTTATTAATTGAGAAAAGGTTCTATACAAACTTGTGGTCCCTCCATCTCATATTATTAAAAATATTTTTTCGGAATTATTATTTATTTTAGATAATTAAAATAGAGTGTATTAAGAAGAGTTACAATTGTGATAAGGTATATTTCAAAAATACCTTTCTACCTCCACGAAATAGTGATAAGGTATATATGTGTATATTCCCACAATTGTGTGATCTCACTAGATATATTGTTGTTGTATAATTTTAAATGTGACACAATATTTGTGTGGCTATAAAAACTCTAATTAAGGGTATATAGAAAGTTAAAGTTGATTGTTTCTAAAAGAAATGTACCAATTTTTTTAGGACGGGCTACAAATAAAACACAACATATTATATGTAATCTCACATATAGGGTCTAAGGAGACTAGAGTATGTACACATACATTGTCCCTACGTCGCGAAAGTAGAGAGACTGTTTTTGAAAGATCCTTGACTTAAGTAATGCATATCAAGAACAGTTTGAAAAAGAAAATACAAAAATAAAAAAAGACATAACAAATAAAAAAAAAACATAGCATGCAAAAAACAAGAAACAACCACAAAATAATGGGATAATCAAAACACAAAAACCAACAAATTATAACAAAAATCCTTTTAAATTTGTGTCAAATTAAATAATCTTATAAAATCAACATAGGGAATATTCTTTTATTTTCTATCAATCTAATCAAAGTATCATAGGAAATTGAACCTCAATTGTTACTCGGGGCTTGAAAATTGACTTTTGAATATATACTAATAAAATATTCAAATCATTTGCAAGTATGTATAGGTACAAAATTGTATATAATCACCAAAGATATAATGGCGGAGTAATAAATACTTTAAGTTCGAACCTTGAATATAAGTCACTTTTGATAAAAAATAAAAAAATTCGTTACAAATTTAAATTGATCGAAATTTAAAATAGATACTGAACATCAAATGAGATAAGCCAAAAAAAGGGGAAGACAAAATGATGATAATATAAAGGAACAAAAATAATGTAGTGGACAAATGAGGCATATATCACTTTCTGAAGCCCCTTTTCTGCTAATTTTGTACTTTTGGACTTGAAATTTCGACCTATAATTAGAACTACAAAAAAATCTTTTTTTTGCAGCTATTTGCAGATTTGCTCCCTCAAATTCCTATCTTTCAACAATCCAATCAAATCTTTTGGTCATAAATAATTTCCTTTTGGACCATAAAAAAGACGGTACTTGCAAAACAAAATCTTAACCAAAAGATATGTTTGTTTAGCCAATACACATGATTTTATACAAGTGATATCACCTTTTTAAAATAAAATAAAAAATATGGCCGAATTTATAAGCTGATCAAACTAGTTTATAGGTACTTTTAATCTCATATCGAAGGTGTGATAAGGTTTAACAATTTTTTTTGATATACTATGTATATTCATAAGTCACAATAGAGTATGTTGGAGTTTTTTAGAAAAAGTAATTAATGTGTTTTGTTTTTTTTTAATTGAGTAAATTTTAGGTTTAACAAACATAAAAATCATATTAGCGCTTTATAGCTACAGTTTTGTTATTTGCGCTCCATAGCAAAATGTTTGTTATGGAGCATCAGAATTGTATAAAAATCGTAGGCAACATCTGATTGAATAAAATCGCAGGCATCTGATTTGTATAAATAAGGTATCTGTGTCTATGAAAATTGCTTTTGTATATGTATATGTTATTAGTGTTTGTATATCTACATAAAATTTGAATTCGTATACAATTGAATCGAGTTAAAACAATTGTATTTGTATATCAAATCTCTCTCTCGCTTTACACAAACACAAATTATACATTGTATTTTGTATAATTTGTGTTTGTATAAAGCGAGAAAAAGAGAAAGACAAAAGAGAACTAAGTAGAGAAATATTTGTATTTGTATAATTATAAGTATCTAAGACGAAGAGATATATATTTGTATATGTAGTTCTCTTCCGCTTTATACAAACACAAACACAATTTATACATTTGTGTTTGTATAAAGTGAGAGAGGCGAGGGAGAGTGGCGAGCGAAATCCAAGGAGAGTGGAGACTCTGAAGGACTTTACAGATCAGCACTCGACTTTCTTTATTTTGATCGGCTTCTCGTAGGGACAAACAAAACCAAGGTTTGTCATTAAAACTGAGTCGATGTCATCATCTCCGTAGGGCCTAAACTACCCCTACCCCACCACCGCATGCTTCTCGTCTCTACAAGGTGCCTATCGTCCCCGCTTAAGGTCCAAGAGACATTGGATTGCTATTAGGGTGAATTTAGACAAAGATAAAATATATGATTCCTAATAGGCCTACCTAGACACCAAGTCAAATAAATAGGACAACACTTAGCATGTAAATCTCATATTGACCTCTAGGTTTTCAATTAGCATGCTAGCAAACACAAGTAAGGTGAAAAGGTTGCATGCTAAGTGTGTGACATATTAACAAACATTATATCAATATAATTAATTTAGAGGAAAAAAAAATATTACAAGTGCAGAAATATTCATTTACTTTTAATGAGGCAGAAGATTGCTCACAGATGCATAAAATAATTTTTGTTTAAAGCAGATTATACTATTATTAACTAACATGCTAAAAGTGAATCGTTAATTTATTTTCAAATAAAAGAACAGTTTGTTAGTGCAGAAGTTACTTATTTTGAGTATATTTAAATTAGGGCAGTATGTTAAGGTGGCAGATTCATGCCGAAATAATTGATTTTAGGTGGCAGGAAAATGTTTAAGTGCAACAAATAATTATATGATTTTAAAAAAAAGTATCATAACAATGACCAAGATGCAGGAAATATTTTAGAGCAGTAACCAATTTTATTTAATTATTAGCACAGGTTGGTCAAGATTAAGGGCAGAAATATTTAAAACAGGGGCAGATTTAATTAGGTCAGCAAATTTGAAAATAGCAGATTTTAGAGAGACACAGAATATAATTATTAGTTAATTTTTAGGTGATTAGCAAATAGATCACAAAATGCAAGACATATTTCTATTTGCAAAGCATGTAGCGGATCAGAATGAATTATTAGTATTTTCATTAGCAAAACGGAGCAGAACCTAACTTATTTGAGCCAGATTCAATCTAGGAAGCAGATTATAATTTATTTTTTTAAATCAGAATTTTACTCTTTTTATTCATTAATATACTGATTGACATCTCAACTAATTAATTATGTCCTATAGGCATGATTTCTAAGTGTGAATATGCTGAAAATATTATCAAACCTATAGGCATGATATCTAATTCATTTACACAAATTATTAACCCTATAGACATGATATTTATCTAATATGTAACAAGTTTAAACTTATATGCATGATTTCTAAGCCCAAAACATATTGAAAAATTATTTAGACCCTATAGGCATGGTATCTAAGATGACGAAATTATATAAAGCATATTATGACAATTATTCAAAGTTTATTCATTTATTGTATAAAGGGAGCTTTAGTTGAATTACATGGAACAAGGAGCAAATACATCACTTATTTGTGAAATAGTTATGAAGATGGTTAATGCTAATCCCATAACACATTATAATAAGCAATTAAAACACAATCCACTTTTAAATTAATTAAAGGATTAAATAGATGATTAATGACAAAAGCATATTCCGTTAGATCTGAACATATTTGTTAAAAATACGGACTATTAAACAAATCTCAATCCTATAAGTATGGTTTCTAACGCAAACAAGTAACAATAAAAAATAAAATAAACAAGTAGCACGTAATTCCCTCCCCCCTTACACGATCCCCAATTATTTCATATAATAGAGTTAGAGTTATACAACAATATTACAAAATCCCATAAAATCAGCACTAATAGAAAGACAAACATCAAAATAAAGTAAAATAAGGCTCCGTCCAAATGTATTCCAATCCGGGCGAACTCTTCATGTGCCTTGAACTTCAAGTTCAAAACCTGCTAAAGGGAGTAGTGTAGTAGATACCTATAGTGACAAAGATATTCATAACACCGCATATTCATAGCAATCTATCACTTTATATATAGGCAACACACATAAGATTCGAAACGAATGAAGAATAATCAATAGATATATTATTACACACACAGAGAGAAGAACGAATAACTAAATCGGATGCTTCCTCATATTCAACTAAACACACAACAATGCAAACAATGCTAAAGATAAAAATTAAACTAGTGAATGGATACTAACCAGTTATGCAAAATTAAATATCAGCAATGAAGTTATTTGAATGGAAATGTCAGGTCCAAAACAGCAACACAACAATAAGAGACAAAGAGAGATCCAAAGCTTTACTAGAGTTCTTATTTTTCTTTTTATGAGTAACTATAAATTTTATTCTTAAAGCAAGTAAGTATGTGTCAAGTCTCTGGATATGAGCCTGTGAATAATGAAGAGAGGGGTCCTATTTATATATTAGAAGAGGGGCATATATAAGGGAATTAAATATTTTAAGGAATCAAATAATATACCATTTTCCTTATTTCAAAGGAAAGCCAATCAGACTTATTTAAAAAAAAAATCCAAATAATGAGCAATTAAATATGGCAAAGTTACAAATAATACGAGAACCGGTTAGCATGTATAAGGAAGACAATAATCAATTGAGTCAAATATTCACCAATTAAGGCAACCATAAACAAACAAATAAAGATCCGTCAACTCATTAAGGGGCAAACGGTTACTTAACAATAATCGCTAAATTAAGGGAAGGAAAGGAATATTCATACAACACGATTGCTTAAACAAAATATAAATAAAAAGGTAAAGGAATCAATTAGACAGTCATTAGCTCAATAAACTTATTCACAATAATTCAATGAATGGTCAGGTCATAGATTACCACCAATTACCAATCCATATTGCATGCAACAAGTTTAACAAATATTAGAACATCAATTCAAGCAATTTAGGCAAAATGGAAAATATTATCAGCAAAAGGACAATCTTGAATTTTAAGGGAAGCAAATATTATGATCAATTAGGAGAAGCAACTATCATAAGCAGTCGGAAATTAGCAATTCCATCATCATTATGACAAAGTAAACCTCAACGGAGACATCTCAAACAACCAACATTAGATATTAGCATATTGTTAAAGAGAGCAATCCACTATATTGGAAAAGATCACCAATATTTCATGCTTGAGCCCCACCTTTGCAGTAACTATTGACTATCACAATGTAGCAAACATAAAATTACAAGAACAAAAATTTGTTAGAAGATGGACAATAATTAAATAAAGATGAACCTGGACGGATCTGAATTATGTTTAGTCTTCTAAAAGTTTTATTAAGTTTACTTTATTTCTGTCTTCTCCCGGTTTTGAATTCTATCTTTCTGATTTGGGTTTGCGGTTTTAATAATATTCTAGAATTCGTCGTCTGAAACATTAATTTCAATGGAGTTCAATGTTGCTGCTGATTTTTCGATGTCCGACACGAAAGAGAGGAGAGGCGGGCAGAGCGAGAAGAGAGGAGGCGATGGGCGGCGTTGCCTATGGTCGCTGAGCGAAGTTTCCTTCGCCGGAGCCTGCTGCTGGCCGGCATCGCTCACTGGAGCTGTTGTTGGTTGCTGCTGTTTCTCGGAGCTGCTCGCTGCTGTGGCTGTCCTCGCCGGTTGGAGCTGCTGCTCGCTGGTTCGGAGCCGCTTCGCCGGAGCTCGCCATTGGCTGGTCGTTGCTCGGAGCGGCTGGGGTTGCTGTCCGGCTACTTCCCTTTGCCGGCTGGTTGCTGCTGCTTTTGCTGGAAAAAGAAAAAAAGAGGTGAGGGAGAGAAAGAGGTTGCTGGTGCTGCTGGTGGAGAGAGGAGGGAAAGGAGAATAGGTGAGGGAGAGAGAGCAGGACGGCTGCCGCAAGCAGGTGGTGATGAGTTTCACCGGAAAAAAAATGGAGAGGAGAGCTGAGGGAGGCGGCTGATCTGTTGAGAAAGAGGAGAGGAAAAGAATATGTGCTAGAGACAGGGGCGGAGCTACCCTTGCCTGAGGGGTGTCAAGCGACACCCCTTCATCGGAAAATTACGTTGTATAGGTAAGTCAAATTCTGATTTTATACCTATATATATTAGAATTGACACTCCTGAACCAAGTTGAAGGGTTGGTTCAGCGGTTCAGGGGCTACAAAGTTCTGCCTTGTCATTGACCTAGGCGTTGGGAGTTCGAACCTTGCTGAAGTCTATTTTTTTTAAAGGCTTTCAGCATTTTTTTTCTACTTTTCAGACAACTGTAACTTTTTTGTCTTTAGTTTTTAGATAGCTAAACGTTTTTTCCTCCAATTTTTAAACCATTGACTTAAATTAAGTTTACTTTAATATTTTATTTTTTTAAAAGAAATAAAATACACTTTAGGGATTTAGAGTCAAGGGATTAAACAAATCCCCAATTCCAAAATCAAAAGTTTTGAAGAGGAAGAGTCCAAAAAAGTCGTCTTTGTTCGCTGACTGCGTCGTGCAGTCGTCTTCAGACTTGAATCACCATTGCTCGGCGTCAATCTACCTCCTGGTCATGGCAACGATAAGTTCCTACTTTCTTACACCTTGTATTTATTTTCCTCGTCCAATTTGTTGATGGACTTAATGATCTCTCAAGAAAATTAGTTGAGACAAAGAAGAACCTAAACTTTCCTCTTGTATTCCGCTTAGTAAAAATTGCTTTGCTTTTACCAGTTGCCACTGCATCCGTTGAAAGAGCTTTTTCGGCAATGAAGTTTATTAAAAATGCCTTGCGGAATCGGATGAATGATGAGCTTTTGAGCGGTTGTCTAGTTCCTTATGTAGAAAAAGATGTATTTATTAATATTTCTAATGATACTATTGTAAAAACATTTCAAGAGATGAAACCGCGTCGAGTACGGTTGTAATAATGTAATTATGTTTTGCTTTTATTAGTAAAATTTATTTTGTTGAATTTTTTGTGTGCATACTACTTTATATTTTGACACCCCTCAATCTAAATCCTGGCTCCGCTACTGGCTAGAGTGAGAGGAAGAGAATGAGAATAGTTTTTAGGGTTTTGGTCTTTTGAAATTAGAATAGGAAAGAAATAATTGATTTAATCTCATCCGTTGAAACAATCTAAGATGAGTGGTCAGGATTAAATGGGACGAGATTAATGGTTAGGATTAAAAGATAGGGCTTTAGGAATTGAATTGAAAATGGCTATGATTTAAAACACAGATGGCTATAATTGAAAAGAGAATTGGAATTGGAGTGGCTAGAATTGAAATAAAAATTGGATAGTTTAGGCTATAATTTAAATGATTTAAAGGAAACTTAAGGAGATGCTATTCAATTAACAAAATACTACATATATTATAAAATTTTCATATAAATTATACACATCTAATTTTTAAAACATTTAAATAAAGTAATTATTTCGAGTTTAACTATCAATAAATATAATAATAATAATATATTTTAATGATATTTACAATAATTTTTATAAATCATGCATACTAAATTATATAATGTTTAGACAAAATTGATTAAAATTTTAAACTCAAAATACGTTTTAAAATTAAGTATTTAATCGAATAGCATTCCCAAAAAGGTTAAAGGTCGGTCAAAATTGGGTGTCAACATCTCCCCTTAGTGAAAAGTATTTGAAACACTTCTCTACTATCACAAAGTGTAGCTTGAGAAGCATATGTACAAGCTTGTAACTAAGGACAGGATCTTTTCGGATGTCTCATCCCATATGTCTTCTAAATCTATAAAATGTTTGGGGGGAAATGAAAAATTAAAAGATCATTTTAGTCAAAAACACTCAATTATGACATCCTTGGCTAGTTTCGACAATTGATCGGATCGAGTTAGATATGAGCTTGTAAAAATGGGTTTAGAGAAACATAATCAAATTGCTCAATTTTTCAGCCTAAATAAATTAAGTACTTTTGTTGTTGAATTACCATTCAAAAGCCAAAATGGGAGTACTTCTATCATTCCATTTCAACCAATGCAACTTTTTTGGCATCCAAAAGACGAACGAGATAGTTGTTTGTTGTTCCAAACCCGTTAAGCAAAGAACTTGCTTAGAACAATTTCTTCGTGTTGTTGATTTTTAGGTTAAAACAATTACTTGACAAGTCTATCAATAGCTATGATTATTGAAATTGTTGCAAATCAATAGTAGCAAATTTAGAATTTCGAGTCAGTAAGTTATATTCTTTATATATATGGGTTTTTAACACATCCTATAATTCAAGCTAAAATCGATGAGTTCTATCGAATCCGTTGCGTGTAATTTAACACAAATTTTGCATTGTGTCGATGCTTTTTTAAATATTAAAGAAAAGTAATACGTAATATCTTTTGCAATGCTCTTAAAAGACTAAAAGTTTTTTAGTACATTATTAAACCACTACTAAAAGCAAGATTCCATTTTCTTTTTTTGGGGTCTCTACTTTTTATTGTAATAGAATTATGATGGTTTATTATACTTATATATTACCTCTATCTATACTTGTTATCACAATTGATGATGATACCTTACACTCCTTAAATTTAAAAATTTTAAATCTGTCTCTAATAACATGCATAGGAATTCAAGTATTGTGTCAAACAAGGGCATAATTGAATGATTCGAAGGGGATTTATCGAACTTCTTTTATCAAAAATATTTTTTTTTTGTTTATCACATCTCTAGACATAAGGGAAACTTCAAATGCAACAACAAAGCTAGCTTAAGAATTGCTTTAAGTCACGAGTTTGAATCTCAAATATTTTGGTACTTTTGCAATTTTTAAAAGAATTTTGTTAAAATTACTGGCTTCATTACTAGATCAATGGTCTGATGATGAAAAGGTGCAAAATAGAAGGGAGGGTAGGGTTGATCGGTATAATGATGATAGGAAAGAGAAGAGGAGGAACGTAGTAAGAGAAAAGAAGGATGATGGTGATGACCATGATAGAAAGGATACAAGGCAAAGGATTGGGGCTGATAAGCATGGAAAAGACAAAAATAGGGAAGATAATACCCAAGAAGACGGGGCACTGAAAGCCAGTGACGTTTCCAAGGTGCAAAAGCAAGATGGTAATTTGAATGTCGATACAGCAAAATTGGGCAGGAGTGGGGGAGTGTACATTCCACCATTCAAATTGGCTATGATGATGAAGGAGGTTCAGGACAAGAGCAGTGTTGAGTACCAGAGGATGACTTGGGATGTTCTCAGAAAGAGTATCAATGGACTGGTGAATAAAGTTAATGCAGCAAACCTCAAAAACATTATTCCAGAGTTGTTCGCAGAGAATTTAATTCGAGGGAGGGGTTTGTTTTGTAGATCCTGTATGAAGTCCCAAATGGCTTCTCCGGGTTTTACTGATGTGTTTGCTGCTTTGGTTGCGGTCGTTAATACCAAGTTCCCTGAAGTGGGTGATCTTTTGTTAAGAAGGATCATACTGCAGCTGCAAAGAGCTTATAAACGTAATGATAAGGTTCGTATCTCTTGCTTTCGTGCTTGCAGTACATTTTTTATTTGTGCAACATATTGTATTGTTCTTGTACAAATGATAAGGTTTGTATCTCTAGTAGTGCAGTTAGTCTCATCACTTCAATGCAGTCCGAATCTGTTCATAACCTTAGCAGGACAAAAAAATCTTGTCGTAATTTGTCTCACCCCTAATTTTTTACGCTTGCAGCCTCAGCTGTTAGCAGCTGTCAAATTTATTGCTCACCTTGTGAACCAACAAATCGTCCACGAGCTTATTGCTCTTGAACTACTCACGGTTTTGTTGGAGAAACCTACTGATGATAGTGTTGAGGTTGCGGTTGGTTTTGTTACAGAATGTGGTTCAATGCTTCAGGACCTCTGTCCACGAGGATTACATGGTGAGTACACATTGAAAGTTTGTTATAGAATATTCACGACTTATATTTTCGTTTATTTATTTGAAGATTTTGCTTTGGTTGCCATGTTAATACCTTTTTCCTTTTAAATAGGAATCTTTGAGCGGTTCCGTGGTATACTTCATGAAGGAGAAATAGATAAACGTGTTCAGTTCTTAATTGAAAGCCTCTTTGCATTGCGTAAAGCAAAGTTTCAGGTGAGTTTGCTTTTTAATTGTTTTCTGAGTAAAAAAATACTACTCGATAATTTATTGTTTTCTGAGGAAAGATTATATTTTATCCCTTATTTATCAAAGCAAGAATATTAGATCCCTTACATGCATCCTACTCAGGGTTACCAAGCTGTGCGTCCAGAACTTGACCTTGTTGAGAAGGAAGATCAACTAACACATGAAGTCTCTCTCTCAGATACAATAGATCCAGAAATTACTTTAGGTATGTCATGATCAATTTTATAGTAGAAGTATTAAAACGGATTGCCTTTGGAGGCTACTAGATATTTTGTTTCGTGGAGCAACTATATGGAATGTCGATTTTTATGTTTGCTTTGCGTGCTCAGATATTTTCAAGCCGGATCCTAATTTCCTAGAGAACGAAAGAAAGTATGAAGAATTAAAGAAGGCAATACTTGGTGAAGAATCTGAAGAAGGAGATTCTGATGCCGAATCAGAGGATGAAGATGACAATGAAGATGAAGAGTCTGAAGAAGAAGATGAGGAGCAAATGCAAATAAAGGACGAAACAGAGACAAACTTAATCAACCTTCGGAGAACGATCTACCTTACTATTATGTCTAGCGTTGACTTTGAAGAAGCAGGGCATAAGCTGTTGAAAATCAAACTAGAGCCTGGTCAGGAGGTTGGTATCATGATCTCTTTCTTATATTTTGTGTTATTCTGCTACTGTTGAGTCTTGTCCTTCGCGAAACTGTGTGCATGCTTACATGGATTGACATGTCCATATATTTGCATGTGCTTTGAGTTTCGAAAGGTAGTGATGTCGCCTTTGATTTGTTAAACATTATATGAAAAGGGCTATAAGTTTAAAGGGAAAACGTAATTGAACATTAAAAAAGGTGTAGGAAAAACTTAGTTTCTGGATACAAAAAAAGAGTAGAAATAACCAAAACATGAGCTTTCGTTGAATCCGACTTCTCCTTGTATTTTTCATGGATAGCATAGAGGCATTATCATTCTATCATGCATACCATAAACCAAATTTCTGGTGTTCCGTTATACTGATGGTTGAGGAATAAAAGATGGACATGGACGTAGGTAATAATTAGCTTGCCTTGTGGTCCATGCAGGTGGAGATTCATGTAGCCCACAATGCAATTTCTAACATTGATAAATTGCGGGATTAATTAACGCATGTTTCATTTGTAACTATCATAGGAGGACACAAGATTCCCTTGACTCTATTTTCCCGAAGGACAATCCCAAGAATACAAGGTTTGCTATCAACTTTTTCACTTCCATTGGTCTCGGTGGAATTACTGAAAATCTACGAGAGTATTTAAAGAACATGCCAAGGCTTATCATGCAACAACAAAAGCCCGTTTCTGAATCGGATGATGAGTCTGGGAGTTCTGGTTCAGAATCTGAATCATCATCATCCAGTTCTGACGACAGTGATAGTGAAAGTGATGATAGTCGAAGGAAGCGGAGGAGGAGAAGATAGATGAGCCATGTATCTTCGAAGAACAAATTCCCAGATTGTACGATTTGGCATTGTCTTCAAATTCTATCGTCTCTGATTCAAGAGTTGATGGGACTTGGTTAGTTAATTATAGAAGAAATATCAATGTAAAGACTGCAACCAAGGTGAGTTGTGTAAAATCTTGGAAAAGGAAGATCAACATCTCAAACTATGGCCTCAGAAACAAATCTGGAAGTCATGAGCTCCTCATAGAAGTGAAGCGCGTTTATCTTGGGTTGTTATTTATGTGGGCAACCATGCTGAAACTCTTATTCGTCTCTTTTTGCACTGTCCTATTACACCATTCTTAACTTTGTCTAGCACTGGACAAAACAAGAATAAGCGGGTGGTACGCTATTCCAGCTTGTATCTTGTTATTTAGCTTTACTGGAATTCTTAAAGAGCCTCTCTAAAGACTTGAGGAGGGATATATTGTGGATCTTTTGCTCACTTGTTCAGAATCCCAGCACTACATTTGTGCCTTTTATGAATACAATTATTCACCATTTACCAAAAAAAAATGAAGTGAAGTTTAGGGGACCTTATATTGCTTGGAAACCTAAAAATTCAAACTATTTTAATTGTTCCGTACAAGAAACAAGAGACGTTAACTAAATAGGTAGCAAGCTGTTCATATGAGATCCGAATACCTCTTAGGTTCGGGATGAAGCCAAGCTGATACATATGATAGGTTAATTGTTCCGAAATCAAAACAAAAAATTGTGACTAAATAGGCAGCAGCTACGTAAATGACAGCTTATATCATGAATAAGTTGTGGACTAGAATCGTTTTATCGGGGCCTTGATCATGCAAGAAATTTAAGAAACAAATTTTATCAACAAACCAGCCATTACATGGCAGCAACACACAAACACAAACACAAAATTTACAAACATAGCAGACAAACCTTCCCTCGCATGTCAACCCCCACCCCCACGCCACCACACAGCATATGAAACTTCATGTCACAGTTGCACAACTTCTCTAGCATGACTAAAAGATTCATGGATCAAACCACAAGTATACTTTATGGTGCCTTAAGAACATCTTGAATCAAAAAGATCAATTCCATTTATGAAGAGTTTAGGATCTCTCTTCCTCCCATATCAAAATCTTCTGATCATACTGCAAGTACTATGATCACAATTAGAAGTATGATCCCAAATATCACCAGAAGCAAGCAGGTCTGCAGAAAAGAAAATCCGTTAAGAATGCGCTGCGAGGAATATAAGATGAAAAGATTTATGATTTTTTATATAAAGTGGCGAGGAATGAATGTTAGTAATTATATTTTCCACCTACATTTGATAGGGAATGATGAGGTTGAACGATTCAACACCATCCAAAAGGGCTTAAAATCAACCCCACTTCTAGAGGCGGATGTAGTCTCTAGGCTGCGTGTTCATCTGAACCCACGATATGTTTTTTTAATAACCGTGGTTTCGGGCAAGCTTGTGAGCGCCTCAACTAATTCATTTGAACCCATAATTTTTTAATAACCATGGTTTCTGGGCAAGTTGGTCCCCACTCCTAAAAGATGAAAAGCCGAACCTAAGAAAACTAATCGCATGACTTGACTTGTCATTATGATTCATTAAAACTTCGACCCACGACTGCCTCATAATGGCACTTCAAATTTGGTACCACAACCATGCCCAGAATTAAGTAGCAAATTGGCATAACTACTCTTCTTCTCTCTATTTCTGTTAAACCATGCTGTAACTAGAACATCTAGTTACCATTTAGTCATAGCTTGCAAAATGCAGCACCTTAATGCTATGACAAGTTTCCCATCGTCCACATCTATATTCTCGAAGATCCAAGAGTCTAAACATACATGTTCTCATGGAATATAAGCAGAATAAAACCGAGCCAGATTTATGTTCAGGAAAAATTTGTATAAGTAATGGAAATACCAGAGATGAATTTGATCTTTGGGTCTTTGCAGCTTTAGCAAGTTGTGATCTCCCTTGTGCAGTAGCAGCATGAGAATTCTCAATGTTGGAGCCAATATCATCTGAGAAAAGGAGAATTGTATACGTCAAATAATGTCCTCTAAAGATTTGAAAGTTCAAAACGAAGGAAAGTGATTTACCAATCATAGTTCCTTGCTCGTGAACAAGAACGGCAAGATCCTTGAAAATCTCATTCACTTCACCAATCTGTTGTTGTACTTCTTGTATTCCAAGATCTCTTTCCTCAATAATAGCTTTCATTAAAAGCAATCTCATTGTCTAAATGCAAAATATCCTGCCTGAAGCAAGGGGCACGTGGAACACAAAACAACCAGATCAGAAATGAAGATATGTCTTAAGGATGCAAAACATTATCTTTGATCATATTGCCATCACCAGAATAGTTCCATAAGAAAAGTCAGATGTCAATAAAAGTTCAGCACATGGCCAAAAAATGCAAGTTTTCAATTTATTGTTTCATGGAAGCTAATCATTTGTCATGTCGGTGCTAATATATAAGGTGAATTAATTCAACTCGTTGGCCTCTGATACCCTTTCCCAGAGAACCTATGTCGAAAGATGGTTCTCAACATACGAGATTCTATCCTCTATACAAACAAGGACCTCGTAAGTCCCCCAAAAAGTAACTAGAGACAAAACATTCCTATGCAATTTTACAAAATCTTGTTCCACCCCATCAAATGTCCTATTTCCCTTTCCACATGATTGTTAAGGGGTCAGCAATCCATACCCTAGGGCTTCTCTATCCCATCCTATGAGTCCAACTTTGCAAAGCCTCCTTGACTGTACCCGACATCACTGATTGAATCCGAAACAAATCCGTGGCTACCCTCCATAACCGATTAGCCACATTACAGTGCAAAAGAAGATGATCAGCATTTTCACATCCACTCTTACACATAAAGCACTAACTGACATAGCTAATCTTCCTCTTTCACAGATTTTCTGCAGTTAAATTGCACCCCTTGCCGCCAACCAAACAAAGAAGCACACCTTACTCGGTGCCCTAGGAATCCATGGACTCCTTGTCTCAATCCCCTTGAACTCCCAAAGAAACCGAATGGACTCCTTCATCAAAAAACAACACTAACACCACATAAATTTAACCTTTACACCATTGGAAGCTCATTACCCAACACCCTAAGCCCCGAGCTTCATTTGTAATCTGATTTCTCTGTACCACAGCAAACAGTCTTCTATCTAACGTGGCACTAACCCATCAGTTGTCTAGAGACCAAACTCAAAGGTGAATTTCATTTCCCTGTATGCCTATAACTGATGGTTATCTTGCTGGTGAATTTTAGCAACCAATTCAACCATCAATGTTTCTTTTTCTTTTTCTTTTTTTGAAATTAGTAATTTTGTCAACCATCAATGTTTCTTTGACTAATGCATGTCTGAATTTGATAAAAATGAGTCTTAACAACCTAGAGACGAGCAAAAACTAGTAAGAAACAACAAATTGAATAATAGAACTAGACTAACTCACCTTCTTGATTCCACAAGGAGAGCTCGCTGTTCCATACTATTATCTGCAGCAACTTCTACCTCACTGGCTGTGTAACTGTTTACCACGACATAATATAAATGAAGGGTATGAGCAAAAATGTGGGGCAACAAATACAGATGAAGTGTATGATTCATTAAATCTATAAAAATGAGACTGTAGAGTACACATCATAGCACTAAAAGTTTCTTTTTATGTAGTTCTTCATATGCCAGTAACTCTGTTTACTAAATGACAATTACCATAATTGCCGCTGACATTACCTAGAAGGAAGAACAGCTTGGGGAATGAAAGGTGTATATGCTGTCTCCCTCTCTGCTGCAAGTCTCTGAGCCTTTTGAAACTCTTTCAAGACAGCTTGAAAATCTTTAGCAAGTTTAGCATCTGTTATTTTCTTGCTAGCCTGAGAAAAAGCAGTATAAACATAAATTCATATATGTGAGAAAGTTATAATAAGAAGACGATGAAATACACATCAGAGTTCATACATTCAGCCATCTCCATATAGAAAAGGATGAGAACTTAGTATATAAGAAACTCACAAAGAAATAAGACAAACAGTATGTGTTTAAATATATGAGACCTGAAAATGTATACCCATCAAGATCAACAGAAGTGGATGAGGAGAAATATCGAGCTCTTTAAAACTTACACTGACATCAGCATGATGATCTGTTTCACTTGCTTGCTTAAGTTTAGCAGATGTATCTTTGACTAACTGGCCAATATGTACCCTTGTCTTGTGCCTGCAGTTGAGCAAAATTAGCACAGTTACCACCAAATAAATGTTCGATCAAATGCCAACTACTATTTTTTTAACCACAAGCTAAAAGGTAGGCAACATCTTTGAGCTCCGTTGGAACACTTGACACTGCTTCTAAACAATAATATTGGAATAACAGTAATGTGGAGCATCTGGTAGAGGTTAGCTAAAAATTGAACAGACAAATTTCAACATTTTCCAAAATCAATGTACTGCACTTTCCCCACCACCCTTTCATTTTCCTAGTAACCCACCCCTAATGTCAACCCTCTTTTCTCCCAGGGAAGGAGTGAGACAGCACTTAACATCAGTCCATCCAGAAAGCATTTGATAGGCAATAAGTAAACAATTGCTCAGCCATCCTTAATTGTCCAGTAGACTAAATCCACGATATACTTGCTACCTTCCACCGTACCACCTAACTATGTTCACCAAAGCTTGGACAGATAGCAAGGAATCACCTTTTCTTTTTGCCTCTGACGGGAAATGAGAACCCGAGACTGCATGGTTTGCCTCTACTGGGAATTGAGAACCCGAGACTTCATGTTCTCAACCCACTTCATTGACCACTAAGCGCCACATTTAGGTGACCTCAATCAACAATCAATCAATCACCTCTCAATCCCAAACTAGTCATAATCTACTATATCCATTTTCAGCTCCTTTTGGATAAATCATCATAATTATACTATTTCATTTTGAATTCGACATATATTAACACCCCCTTTACTCTGAACTTTCAACGAGCTAAAACTAACATACACTAATTATGCAATTCAACCTAATCTGATACAAAACTTTGAATTGTATATGTTAAAGAACACTTACAACTTTTCACGTAGCTCAGGCGTATCTTTTGGGGTACCAAGTGTATTCACTAGCCTCTGAAACGTAGACACAGCAGTATTGATCTGGAAGATTCCAGAAGCCACTGCTTGGGTTGGGTCTTGCTTCCCATTTGTCTGGAACCGACGAGACCCCAAAGGTCGACCCGATTCCAAATCTTGAAAACTCATACTTTTGTTCTATTTTTTTCGAAAAATCTCAACTACCCAACAATCAAAATCTACAGTTAAATACACAGAGACAAACAAAATCAAATCTTGATCACGATAAAAAAAATGGGGTTTGGGCAATTTGTAAGGAAATTGATAAGGGCAAAATTTTCAGGTGAAATTCCCAAAAACCAAGAATCTGTAATTATATGTACAGAGACAAACAAGATCAAATTTTTATCACAAATATGTCAAGATTATGAAGTTTTGGAAGTTGGGTTTTGGGGAATTTGGAAGAAAATGGAGAGAAAATTGAATTCTGATGAAGAAGAGAAGTAAGAAATCTTTTTGAGCTTTCAAAAAGGGGAAAGGAAATGGTGTGCATTTTGTGTGAGGCGCAGGTCTCATTGTCCCTTTGGATGTGACACAGCTCAGCTGGTTGCCACTTGGCAACTTACCTTTATATTATTCAAACGTAATATATAAATGTGTTTTTTAACTTGCTTTAACTGATATTTATGTCTTTCAATTTTTAGTGTGCATAAAAAGACACTTATAACTTGTATAAAGCTAAACAAGTAGGATACGTTTATGTATTATGACTATTCAAATATAGTGTAATCACCTACTTCATTTGAATCGAACGTGGAGGTGAGAATTAATGTGCAAGTCTTCAGTGAGAGAAAAAGTTTCAAGTATCTTGGATTAATAGTTTAAGAAAATTGGGAGATGGATAAGGATGTTGCCCATTGTATTGGAGTCGGGTGAATGAATTGGAGAGTCGCATTCGTGATCTTATGCAACAAGAATATGACATCAAGACTAAAGTGAGTTTTACAGAGTGTTTTGTTAGATCAACTATGTTGTATGTGGTGAAGTATTGATCGATCAGAGCGCACATGTCCAAAAGATGAAAGTAACAAAAATGAAGACGTCAAGATGGATATGTGAGTATAGTAAGAGAGATATAATTAGGAATAGAGACATTAAGGATAAGGTGGGAGTAGTCCATATGGTGGAAAAGCTAAGGAAAGCAAGATTGAGATGATTATGGTATATGAAGAGAATATGTAAGATGTTCAAATGAGGATATGTGAATTGATTGTGGCTGGTTTGAAGAAAGGTAGAAGTAGGCTGAAGAAGTATCGCGGGAAGGTAACTAAACATGACATAATTTACTTGTAGTTTAGCAAGGACACGATCATATGATAGAAAAATATAGAGGTCGGGGATTAAGTAGAAAGTTAGTGGATGAATGTTATCAAGTTTTTCCTTCTCAGGAGTATTCCTATCACTTCCCTATTATTTTAGTCTTTGATTGTTATTATTATTTGTTATTTTTTTTGTTCCTATTATTTGTTATTTGAAATTTTTGCCAAATATAATGAAGTAACCTACTAGTCTATTTTGTGGTCTTTAAAATTTAAATTCAAATTTTCTACTTTTTACCAACTTTATTAATTGATATGTCCTACCCTTGAATGCCTATTCAAATAGTGTTCTGGCCTTTTAATAATATAATTTGGGTTCTAATATTTGTCAAGTTAAACATATTGGACTATGACAGGTCAATGATTAAGTTGTTTGTATAAATTTGAATTTGAATTGTTCTATTATGAATTTTAAAATAGTAATTAAATAGTCAATAAGGTACCACTTTAAGTGCTAGTTAATTTTTTATTAAACTCATCGCCTTAATTTTTAAAATTTTAACTTGTTTTACGATTTTTAGATTGTTCGTGTTATATCATTATTGTTTCTTATTTTTCTTCAGACCTTTACATATGAAGTTTTAAATTGTTGGAATCCAACTTCATACTCAAAAGATAAAAGGTTCAACTGTCAAAATCAAGACGTTAGAACTCAAGTATGAAGTTAGACCTTGACAATTGTAAAAATTCAAACAGACGATTGAAACCTCATGTCGGAGATTTTGAAATTTGATTATGAGGTTGCTAAATATAGTAAATTTGTGATCTTTACAATCCTAAAATGGTTGTTTTTGCATTTCATCATGTAATATAACTGTTATTTTAGAATGTTACGCGTGACTTTTTAAAACTAAATGTGGTTCTATCAAAAATAGTTTATCTAATCCATAAAATATATGATTAAGTCTGTATACATTTTATCTTTTTCAAACCTCACTCGAGATTATCGTGAGTATGTTGATGGTGTGGTTATTAGTGAAAGAATTTCCTCTCTTTTGGTACCCACTCTCAAATTTAGGCCCATGTAAACGTTGGGCCCAATATATTTTGGTCCAATTACAGCAAAGGGCAAAAAAATTAAAAAAATAAATTGAAAATCAATCAAAGTTCATTTTCTTTGAAAATGGCGGCGATCTTCATGCTCTGAAAGCAGAAATCTTCAACACCAAGAACCGAACTTTTCAGGTGATCTAAGTTTGTTGTTTCTCTTACTTTAATGGGGTCTCAATATTTTTGCTGAATTTATGCAAAAAAAATTATAATTTTTTCCATTTCCCACTCATATTGCCAATTTTATTAAGTTTTTAGTTGATTGATTGATCCATCAAAATGTCCATTTTTTTTGTTTTTTTTTGTGATCCTGTAGCCTTTCTGGACATAACTTGTGAATCTTGAGCTTTTTTGAAAACTAATTTCTTAAGGATTATGGATTTATGTTCCATAGTTTCTGAAAAGGGTAATTGACATTCAAGCATGAGTTAGGGGTAAGGCTGCGTACATAATACACTACACTCCCTAGACTTCAACTTGTAGGATTACACCGGATATGTTGTTGTTGGTTGAATTCATATAAAATGAGCCTAAATGAAAGTGGGGATTGATATAGCTGACGACAACTTGTTTGGGACTGAGGCATAGTTTGTTGTTGGAATACGAAGGGGCTTATCAGTTTTGAGATCAATCCTGACCCTGATGCCAAGGGCTCGGGCGGGTGGTAGTATTTTTCTTGCAACTCTAGCCTTTTTTTAGCTTTGGGAGTCAAATCATGTCTAAAGGTCTTTGTTGTATGAACCTTGTTGGAAGTTCAGTGATAACTAATAGCCTAAAAGTGGAGGAACAAAAAAACTTATTCCCTTTGTTTCAATTTATTTGTCTGGTTTTGACTTGACACGAAGTTTAAGAAAGTAAAAAGACTTTTGACTATTATGTCTTAATCTAAAAAAAACGTAGAATGTATCAAAATGCTCTTTAATCTTATGATCTTAAACACGCTATGTGGAAAGTTAAAATAAAAAAGTTGCGGAAAAAGGAAAGAAGCATTCTTTTTTAAACAAACTAAAAAGGAATGTAAGTCAAACAAATTGAAATGAAGGGGTATCTGGTAATATGTTATGGGAATGAGTTGCGAAATATGGAGAGTTTTTACTTTGTTGCTGCTTTTCTTTTTATTTTAGTCTGAATAGCAATTCTTAGAAACTTTTACTAAGAGGTGAAAGATATTGGTTATCGAAATGGATATACCTACCGTTTCTGGTGGAGTTGCTTAGAAATTGAGATATGGGGGTGATTTTTTTTTTCTTTTTTATAATTTTGCAATTAAATAATCTGTGACTAAACTCTAAAGGTGTTTGTCTTTGTGTAATTGATGAACAGTTTTATCTTTTCCCATGTTTTTTTAATCATTAGTTTATTATTCATTCATAACACCACGAGAACTTATGATTCTATGTCGTTTTAGTGTTCTCCTTTTTAGAGAAAAAGAAATGGAATCATATAGCTCACTGAAGGTTGGTAATTTTTTCCTTTCGATAAATAGAGGATTGGTAATTTTATGATGAAATGGATGGTAAAATGGAAGGCCTAATTAGGATAGACTTAGTTACTTGTCTGAAAGATATGTTATACTCTTTGAATGGTGAGACTATGTCCTTCCTTTAAGAGTTGGTGTTCCTTCATGTACTGTTTACTATGGATAGGATCCTCGACTGTGGTAGGTATGTTCCGAAGATTCACCTCAGCTTTAACAAGTCTAAGTATTAGCTCTACCAATGGTCTAGTGTTCACCATTATAGCTTAGTTTTAACCCCTTTCGACAGTGTAATTCCACTAATGACTAGCGAGTTCAAGATTTAACTCATTTTCTATTAGGAAATTAGAGTCCCAGTGATAGTTTGCTGGAGTAGTAATTTAGTTCTCAGAAAAATACTTTTCTTGTTCTCCAACTTGACTAACTTAAGCATTTTTTAAAGTATGATTTTCGTGTGCTGTCTGCTGTTTGGGAGTGGGAGGACATAGCTTCTCTTTCTTGGCAAACATGGGGCCTTGCAAAATTTAGTTCTCATTGACGATGGAAATTCTAAGAGTCAGTCTTATTAGATCTGTGATATAGATTAACTCTAATGAGCAACCTTGTGTTAATTTGTAATATTGTGTCCTTACAACAACTATGCCTTAGTTCCAAACAAGTTTGGGTCAGCTATATAAATCCTCTTTTCTCCTTTTAAGCTCACCTCATGTCATCATCATACCAAATAAGATAATAGTGAAACTAAGTTAAATATATATAAATTGTAATATTGTGTCCTTACTTAACAAATGAGTTTTCCTGTAGAATTAGGGCCTAATAATATGTTGCCAAGCTTACTCCCCTATCATATGACTTCATTTTGGGACTCATCACCTGGAGTTCTTTTTAGGTAGACGTGTTTATTACCTTGTCTTTCTTCGGGCTATTGTCATAGTTAAAAGCATCGTTATCGACATCTTGAGAAGGAGAAGTTGTATCATTTTGTGGTCAGAACTCAGGATAGTGCAACAAGAGTACATTGAGACTTGAGAGAACTGCTCATGTAGCTTTCTGAATTTTTGCTTGTCAAGACATATGGATGAATGATTGGGTAGATATTGTATGCAACACGTTCCTTCACAATGGTCACATGTTGGAAGACATGTACTAAACACAACACATGTTTCTGTGGCGTCGTTTATCTTATTATGTTGCTGATGCTACTCTCTGTTATTACTGCTTCTTTTAAAAAATTATTCATTTTAAAATATCCCGTATACTAGTAGAGTGAAAAAGGAAATAAGAACTTGTATTTAGTTGCTATAAATAAGGAAAATTTGTTTTAAAATGTTTTAAATTATAAATAGATAAATTTTAAAACTGTTTCCATGTTAATTTTAAAACAGTTTCAAAATAACTGTTTTGTTTTTTAAATTGTAATTTATTTATTTACTTATATAATATAATTACAAATAATTAATTTTAGTTATACAAAAAATTGAAAATTTGATGTTGATTTTGATTTTGATTTTGGAGAAGTATAATATTAATAAAATAGAGAGAAAAAGGAGATTAAAATTTATATTTATTTTTAGTTGCTGTAAATAAGGAGCATTTTTTGTTGTGTATAGACGTAAAAACGTGCGGTTAAAACTGCTATAGTTTTTAAAATTGCATTCACGATAATTAAAAAAAAAATCTGCTTTTATAATTGTAATCTATTATTTTATACTTACAAATAATTAATTTTGATTGTTCAGAAAATAGAAAAAAATTATGGTGTTGACACATGATACTCTTATATTATTTTAATGATAAATACTATTTTTTGTGGGCAACAGTAGTTACTTCTATATGTTCTTTAAAACAAAGTGCAACATAATTCATGCCCTCAATTTTTTTAAAAACAACATATATTCCTCGTGTTTTAATTTAAGTTAATTTGTTTGATTTGATTTTATGTTTTTAAAACTAAATACTAAATATTCAAAGTTTCATATATTCAGTAGTAAAAAAGAAAAAAATAATAAGTTAAAGAAAAGTAAAATACATGGTATGACCCCATTACCCCCACTTATTCACAAATATACTATTTAGTAATAAAAAAAAGAAAAAAATAAGTTAAAGAAAACTAAATAGACGATACTTACCCCCATTACCCCACTTACTCATAAATACATGGAATAAAATAAATATTCTAATTAGAATAAAAATATGAGTCCAAAAAAA
Organism: Solanum verrucosum; assembly: GCF_900185275.1. Taxonomy (NCBI): domain Eukaryota; kingdom Viridiplantae; phylum Streptophyta; class Magnoliopsida; order Solanales; family Solanaceae; genus Solanum; species Solanum verrucosum. The sequence continues at coordinate 1,716,913 of NW_026019957.1, forward strand.
TAAATATTAGCCATATATAAAATCAGTTACTTTTTAAAAAAATGAAAAGAATATGGAAGATTTACATTAACTATGGTAACTATCCAATATTAAAAAGAATTCGTGTAGCATATTATTGATAATTTTTTAATTTTTAATTTTAAATTTAAATTGAAAATTACTAACTAATACAGATTTAATTATTTTTAGATTTTAATTTTTTTAAAATGAAGAAATTTTGTGGTATTGATATGTGACACTTTTTACTTCTCATATTATATATAGATAGATTATATATAGATATAAAATATTGTGTTATACGGTTAGTTTTTTTCTAGGGATAAGAAAAGTAAGATTAGTTTCTTATCTTTTCAAATTTAAATTTTAAATTAGTTATTCAAAAACTTATACGTTTGGATATTAATTTGGATAACTATCATTTTTAAAAATAAATTCAAAAAGGGAGACTCTACAAATCTCGTCTGTGGTGCCAGTCCAACAATCTGGTGGTCCAGCAGCAAAACTGTCGTTTTATCCACCACGATTAAAGGCCATCAAGCTTCACTGTAACAAATCTCTTTTTCAAACATTCAACTCCAATATCCTCGCCGGAAAACACAAAAAAATTAGGGTTTGTTGTTCACCGGACTAACGCCGGCCATGGCTATGCACGCTGGAGTAGGCATAACAAAGATCGTCTTCATCGTCGGAGCAGGTATACACTTAATCAGCGACTAGTGTGTTGTAATTTTGTGATTGATTATGGTAAATTTTGTGGTTTGATCTGATATTTGTATGAAATATGTATGCTTTTGTGTGTATATGTAGGGTATACTGGTACTTTGTTGTTTAAAAACGGAAAATTATCGGATGTGATAGGCGAGCTTCAGGTATGTGTTCAATCTAGGTTTTTAATTGCTCGAAGTTAGATTCGATTTGCTTTGTGTTTTTTCAATTCTGTTATAGAGATGGTACGGTTGTATATCTATGTTACTATGTGTGTTATGTGTCTATTGTTGCATCTTTAATGAGCTAGAATCTGCCTAGATGGTAAGCGTCCTTCACCTCCAACCTTAAGGTTATAGGTTCGAGTCCCTTACCTTAAGGTTATAGGTTTGAGTCACTAAGGGAGCACTAGGGAGTCGAGTCACTAAGGGAGCAAGCTAGGACCAGATAATATAAATTGAAAGCAAAACTGCCAAGGGGCATGATGAAATAACTTTTATTCACACGTGGTGAGTTTAAACGTTTCTTTTCCAATGTTTGTGGCAGAATTTGGTCAAATGTTATGAAAAGACAGGGGAATCAGATGGTGGAGAGTCGGATGTCATTGCTGCACAGGTATCCAGCTTAATCTTGTCATTAAAATTATTTTATTTATTAGTAATATACTTTTTGGATGATCAATCGAGTTGTGATCTGCTAGTTGCACGGACTATTCACTTTTGATGCCTCACCCGTGACGGATTCTCCAAAAATACACTACTTTTGGAGAATCTGACACGCACTCGTTGACATTTTTGAAGAGTCCGACCAACATAGATGATCTATTTTACCTATCAATTAGAATTAACCTTTCTAAATTTCAATTTCCTTTCCGTAGAATGACATTAAGAGGCCTTAAACACAAAAATATTATATACATACTACTTGGTTTTAGAGTGTATATTCTTAAAAGACAATAAGCATTTAACTTCGCATCTTAAAAACTTTATTTATCAATGTGAAGATTTGAGTTTAATTCAAGTTTCTAAAATATTCTTGATAAAAAGTAGATAGTTCCTCTTTTTTTATTAGTTTATAAAAAAAATATTCAATATTGTTTCAAGTGAAGTTAAAATCATAAAATTCACTATTAAATTTTTTTGGGCCTAAAGCAGATGTTTACTAGCCTTACTCTTGAGCCACCCCTATGCCCACAATATCTAGATATTGTTGTGTGGGCATGAGATATAGTTTTGTAATTTGTTATGGTGTTGTGTGTGAAAGTATAAATAATTTACCACAAAATGTAAAATCTGCTGAAGAGAAATACCATTGTTTGAGATCCATGGTTTATTGGTCTAGAAACTATAAGCTAGTAATGAGTGGTAGGATAATGGCTATCCCGATGCCATTCTCCCAGCCGCCTCTCCAGTGGGACTTTTTCTGTCTTGTATGGACATATTTGAAATCCATGGTGAATCTTCTCTACCAAAAATGGATTAAAAAATTCTCTGTATTGTACTTGTCAAAAAAAAAAATAGGTGATCACCCCTACTTCTTTAGGACTTCAATTGATTCCTTTATTTCTTTTGTAGGTTCGTAGATTGGCAATGGAGGTTCGACAATTGGCTTCGGCACGATCAATTACTGTTCTTAATGGAAGTTCTAGTGGTATGTTCTACCATGCTTTCAGTGATGCCGTCTCATACTAGATTTTTCTATCTTAGCCTTTGACTTGGCAGAAGTTGCTTTTTAATGATGGTGTTCCTTAATCCCATTTTTCCTGGCAGGTAACTGGACATCTCTGGTAATGCCAGCCGCTGCAGCAGGTGCCTTAGGTTATGGATACATGTGGTGGAAGGTGAAATAACCCTTAGATTCCTTATTTATTGATACTACATCTCAAAGGAGATTGCCACTAGCCTGAAGTAAAAGACACCATGTCGAGCTTTTAATAATTCATGCAATACTTTCTTTCTCTCATGATCTGTAATTTCACTGTGTTATCTTCACCTCTTTTTCTCGTTATACTTGTAGGGTTTGTCATTCTCTGACCTTATGTATGTAACAAAAAAGAATATGGCAACTGCTGTTTCAAATCTGACAAAACATCTCGATAATGTCTCAGAGGCCCTTGCTGTGAGTATACACCTGTGCTTTCTTCTTTAGTTCTTCCTCTGCAATCTTTGCACATGTTAGCCTTGCCATGCATTCAAGTTAAAAGTATGCCCTTTTTCCATTCTTACTTACCGTGGTTATGGTTCTTCCGGTAAAAACTTGATATCCAATAGTGTGCTGTTACTACATTATGAGATCCCTTACCCGCTGAGGACTCCTGATGTTAGCCAGAAACCATTTTTCGTGTTTGTATTTTCTGAATTTACCTTATCATATCTGGTCCTATTCCCTTAGCCTTTTTCCAATGTTAGTTAACTTTGGGAGAAGGAGGAGGGAGCAGGAGAGGGCCCTGGGAAGGGACCTTGAACTTAGAAACTAGCTGGATTGATGTGTCCTACGTCTGTTTAAATGTTGGAACTCCCAATTTCGGGTCTTAATTACTAAAACTCACCCAGACAATCCATTTGGCGCATTTAAATCAGATTGTATAGTACACCAGAAGTTGTGTTGGAGATTATTGGATGGTCTTCTGGGCTTGCACATGCATCATTTGTTAGTTGCTGCTTCTGTGCGTCATGGCAGTATCTGCCACATGTTCCAGCTGCATAGGAACCATGTTTTCTGCTTGATTTTGAATCTCTAAAGGAGTGATCTATTTTATCTGCCAAGATTGAGCTTCAACTCATAATATAAATTATGGACAAATTAGCTTGGTATGGACAGACTTGCTGTACAGCTTCCTTAAAACTTCTGGTTAAGTTGGAATTGGTTGAGAGTACACATAGCAGCTGTTTGCACTTTGCAGGAAACAGCGAGTTCAAGACTATGCAGTGGGCAATGAAATATTAGGGTGGTCATTGTGTGAAAAATATTCCAACTACTATACATAGGTGTAAGTTTTTTAATCTGACTTGGCTCATCAAGTCTGTGCTTCTCTTCAAGGGTGGCGTCTGTTTGAATGTGGAGATGATGCATCTCTTTTATTCTTGACGTGTTTTTATTTACTAGCAATACTAAATTTGAGGAAAGCTTCATATTTAAGCCTAGTTATCAGTTGGTTATCAAGGGTCCAGTTACTTTTCTTCGTTCAGATGAACAAATAGAGATTCATTACTTTGATATATATCATATAATTCTATTTACATAGCTTCTTCTAAGTTGACACTTTGACATGTTTCATGTAATGATGCAAATAAATTGCATCACATCAACATTGTTTCTAATGTTATAAATATGCGGGTTTGTAATTATGTATAATGTCTTGTTAATTCCATCCTTTCTTATGTTCTGTTTTGTGCTTTGATTAGGCTACAAAGAGGCACTTAACACAGCGAATTGAGAATGTGGATGGAAAATTGGATGAGCAAATGGAGATGTCAAAACTAATTAGGAGTGAGGTGTGTACATCTACTTCACATATGTTTATGTTGTTGTCCGGGGTTGTCATCTAATTTCATGGCACTCCATTATTTTATTTTTATGTTTCTCTTGTAGCGGATATGTCAGATTCCTACCTTCCAGTTCCTATGACCACAAGAGAATCATAATATTGTTTTTCCTTATCAAAGTTAAAATCACAGAACAAAATTATAATGAAAAGTATTGAGTTGGTACCAATTAAAAGAAATGAAAAGATAAGTATGGAGTTGTTATAATCAGGTTTTTGTTGTTCTGGAACAGGTTAATGACGTGCATGGTGATCTGTCCCAGATTGGTTTTGATCTGGATCAACTAAATAGGATGGTTTCTGGTCTGGTGAGCTCTTCTTTCAGCCATTGTGTGTATTTCTCCAAAAAGATTTCAAGGCTCTTTTCTTTCTGTTATATCTAAATCTGTGTGGAGTACAAGCTTTTTTCAATGGTCTTAACTGTCATCTTGGTCATTGTGCCTGTCTATGTAAACATATATTATTTTTTTTTGAACATTGGTAAAGTTGTATTCTTCAGCATTAAGGACATGCTGGCCACCTTCAAAATTTACAGCCCTAAGCGAAATTACAAGCTCCCTATTAATTCTATAATTTGATCTACATCTTCTATGCAAAGTTGTTTACACCAAAAAAGTAAAGATACCAAACAATTCCATTTTACTTTGTGAATGGAATTAGATCTATCTTCAAAACATCTCCCATTTCTCTCCTTCCACACTGACCACCATATGCATGATGGTATTAGCTTCCACCACTTCTTTTGAGTCTTGCTACCCCCTCTTCTGATCCAACATTTAAAAAGATCAGAGGCGTGTTCTGGCATAGACCAGCTACAGCATGTGATGTTGAGAAACAGCTCCCAGATCTGTGCAGTGAATTTGCAATGTAAAAATAGGTGATTGTTTGTTTCCCCAGTCAAATTGCACAGGAAACACCTAGGGACTAGTTGCTTTCCTTTCTTCTGCAGCACTTCTTGAGTTAAGCAGGCTCTTTTGATGACTAACCAAGTGAAGCATTTCACTTTGGTGGGGATCAATCCTCTCCAAATACTCTTCCATTGATGATGGTAGCCTCTAACCCCAACTTGTATGCCTTTCTTGTAACACTGTTTACTGTGAATTTGCCATCCTTGTTGTGCTTCCAAATAACTCTATCTGGTACATTTGTTACTAGATTGATTCCCCCCAATTTTCCCAGGAAAGAAGCCACTCTATCTACTTCCTAGTCATTCAATAGCCTTCTGAAAGATAGGTCCCAGCCTTGAGTTGTCCAGCATTCACATACTCTGGCTTCAGGATTGTTGCAGATTGAGAAAAGATCTGGGAATGACTCACTTAGAGGAATTTGATCAATCCATCCATCTCTCCAAAACTTGATCTTGTTGCCATTTCCAATTTTGAGAAACACATTTTCTTCCATAGAGTTCCATAAAGCTCTGATTGACCTCCATACTTCCCATCCATAGGGTTCTGACACTATCTCTGTACACCATGGGTTCAATTCCCCATACTTTGCCACTATCACCTCCTTCCATAGGGTTCCTTCCTCACTAGTATATCTCCACAACCACTTCATCAAAAGGCCCTTGTTTTGGATTCTCAAATTTCTAATACCCATATGTAAACATATATTGACATTTGTATTTCATAAAATATCTGTTACCTACTGATCTTTTTGTCTCAACTATATTTGAATTTGTAGGATGGCAAGTTACTTTCTTTGGAAGGCAAGCAGGTAATTTGAAAAAATTGTTATTTCAGCTATTAGGCTACAAATTCTGTTCATTATTATTAATAGCCAAAAAGGTCTAATATGTGGTTTCTGGAACTAGTAGCGAATATCTATTTTCCCAGTCATCTTGATTGATATTCAGTACTAAGTATTGCACTTACTGTTGATAACAGGAGCTTGCAAATGCTGGTGTTATGTACCTGTGTAATTTTATCAATGGAAAAAAGGTGAAGATGCCTGAGACACTGCAGGTTCGTACAATTGTTAGTTCAAGTAACTTTTTCCACTAAAATGTTGTTTGACTTATGCTTCTAATTCTCTCCCTGCATCGGAAGCCTCGGGAGTGTGGATACGTTTAGTGAACCAGAAACGAAATAAGTATCCTTATTCTAAAAAAGTTCCTTCAAACTTTTAACATTTTTTCAAGTACAATTTTACACTCTTTTTCGACTTAACTTCAAATACTACTACTTTTTTCTTTTTTCAAATATCCATGTCCAAACACCACCCTACTTGATTATTCTCCGTGCATGATATGATTTTCTTGAAGTTTTTCGTATTTAAAGCATGGAGAGAACCTCTTAAGATACTTATACTATGATCCAAAGACCACATAATTGGATAACAATTTTGCCTTAATGTTTCTGATTTTAGTCCTGGAGTGAAAGTGAGATGGAAAATTTTGCTTTATCAGTAATTTTACTTCCCTTAGAGAAGAGTTCTGACAAATAGACCAAAACTATTAATGACTTTGGTAAAGTTGAGTCATGGATATTTTGGTGTATGAGATATTTTTTGCAAAACATTGGGAGGAGCATTGCAAGAATAAAATACAGTGGAGATAATAAAGATTTTTATTACATACATTAAAAAACTGTGAAACTTTCTAAGGTATTTTATGCTCTATGAGCCTATTTTTCTTCTCTTTTTTTATGGTATGATATTTTGATGGTTTAGGGTTGTTGATGCTTGCTACCAATATCTTTTTTAATCATAACTTCCTGCTGCAGGAACAACTTACAATTGTGGGCAACTCTACACCTACTCTGATGGTACTTCGGCTAACTTGAATATTTCTTGTCGTGTTACTGTTCATTGTCCGTCTACTAGAGCATATGCTGTGGTTCATATTTCTTGTTACAGGGCCTTAAAGAACTTTTGTAATTTCACTAGCATTTGACTTCACTAATCTTGTTACAGGGCCTTAAAGAACTTGCGGACTCCTTACCGGAAGTAAACAGCAACAGATTTATTACAGATGGCATTACTCAAGATGGTATTGATAAATTGAAGCCGCCTAGACCCCTGTTGAGGTATTGTTTCTTCAGTTCCAGAATTCTTTTTGCAAGTTTTAACGCCGCATCTCCCCATTCTCTCTTTTCCTTTTATTATGATCACTATGAAGGATTTGAGTTGATAGTGTAGTTGCTTATTTTAATAATTATTTTCTGCCTGGAGAGTTGGTATTCACCTTTCTATAGTGGTGACGGGGTGGGGCAGTGGCAGATCAGGGTAATAAACCTACGGGTTCCCAAGAAGCAGTATCTTTTGCCAAGATCTACTAGATATCTATAAATAATTGACTACGTGTCCAATTAATATTGTACATTAAATGAGGTCACAATCGATAAACTTCAAATCCTAGATCCGCCTTTGGAGCAGGGGATTGCGTGGAGTTAACCTATATAGGTCAAGATCCTTAGGTATCTTCTGCCGTAGAATAACCATAAATCTTTCTAATCATCTTTTCGTTCATGGATTTAACAGGACTGCCTCTACCAAGTGCTGATTAAGGGAAATATGTGAAATTCTCGTTTTGTTATTTCATTTTTCTTTTGGTGTGATATATGAAGCCACAACACGTGAAACAAGGGTGGGTGATGATTATTTTTTTTTGTAATGAATGGCAATCTTTCGGATTGCTTTTCTGGGTTTGTTATGATATAAACTTGTCCTAAGCTATTTTTTCACCCATGTTAGTAATTGTAATCGCAAAAATTTGTACATGCTGAAATAAGTACACACCAGTGAATGGAAGAATACTGCAATGTTATGTTCTTTCTATCGTTTCTTTGGAACAGGATTGTACATTCTTTAGTTAATTTTGTACCTTATGAGGTTTTTTGTTTTACGTTACTTGTGGAATTTCACTAGTGTGTTGTTATGCAAGAAAACATCTCCCATTGTGTTCCTCTATTTTTACGTTGTTTGTTGGTCGTTGCGTCGAGTTTTATCATGATTGTTGCTTCTCCTTGGTGTTGTTGAAGCATAGTTCCTTCCGTACTACTTGTATGTACTCATTGATTAGCACTAAGATTGAAAATAATATGTTTGATTAAATACTACTTTTGTTTCAACTTATATTATCCTATTTTCGTTTTAAATTTAAAATTCGTATTTCACCTTTGAACCTATCAAGAGAGTTATTATAAAAAGGTAGCCGAAGGATAAAATATTAGATAATAAGCAGAGACAAAATGGGAAAAATTAAATAAGGTAAATTATACAATTACATCAAATTGGTCGGTGTAGATAATGAAACATTTTGTTGTATCATGATGAATTTGATGATAAGATACAATTAAATAGTAACAACTAAAATAAATATTGTGTTTAAGAAACAACATAATACAATATACCATAGGTAACAATCATCCAAACAAAATTTATTTATATTTATACAAATATTTTAATTTATTTTATATAAGAAGGTTCAAAGGTTTTTAGTCTTTTGTTTAAACTATATATATGTTTTGTCAAACAATAAACTGGGATGGGAGAGTAGATTGTTTGGGGGAGTTTCTAAAGTAGAATCTAAAGAAACTATTACCAAAGCAAATAGGAAAGGATTCCAACATCTTAAATCTTAATAAATTTCAACGTGACCTTTGCATAAAATTTGATTTTTTTTTAAATCTTCAAATTTGATATTTCTAAAGTACAAAGAGGGCAATATGCAAAGTCGAGGATAATCAGACTTGCTTGAATAACTAACAATATAAATAAAGAATCTATTTTGAGATACATGAACATATCCTTCAAAAAGAATAATGGAAAAATAAGAGAGAGAGGTCATTCATACTGTTGCAAAAATCTCATATTTGTTGAATTCTCCTCTTATTGAAAAGTATTTGAAACACTTCTCTATTATCACAAAGTGTAGCTTTAGAAGCATGAGTACAAGCTTGTAACTAAGGACATGATCTTTAAGATCATTTTATTCAAAACACTCAATTATGACATCCTTAGCTAGTTTCGACAAACAATTGGACGGATCGAGTTAGATATGAGCTTGTAAAAATGGGTTTAGAGAAACACAAATACGTAACCAATCTTTAGTCCCAAACCCGTTAAGCAAAGAACTTGCTTAGAACAATGTCTTTGTGTTGTTGATTTTTAGGTTAAAACGATTACTTGACAGGTCTATCAATAACTATGATTATTGAAATTGTTGCAAATCAATAATAGCAAATTTAGGATTTCGAGTCAGTAAGTTATATTCTTTATATATATGTGGTTTTTTTTAACACATTCTATAATTCAAGCTAAAATTGATGAGTTCTATTGAATCCGTTGTGTGTAATTTAACACAAATTTTGTATTGTGTCGATGTTTTTTTAAATATTAAAGAAAAGTAATACGTAATATCTTTTGCAATGCCCTTAAAAGACTAAGTTTTTGAGTCCATTATTAAACCACTACTAAAAGCAAGATTCCATTTTCTTTTTTTGGGGTCTCTACTTTTTATTGTAATAGAATTACGGTGGTTTATTATACTTATATATTACCTCTATCTATACTTGTTATCACAATTGATGATGATACTTTACGCTCGTTAAATTTAAAATTTTGAATTTGTCTCTAATAACATGCAGAGGAATTCAAGTATTGTGTCAAACAAGGGCACAATTGAATGATTCGGAGGGGATTTATCGAACTTCTTTTATCAAAAATAATTTTTTTTGTTTGTCAAATCTCTAGACATAAGGGAAACTTCAAATGCAATAACAAAGCTAGCTTAAGAATTGCTTAAGTCACGAGTTTGAATCTCAAATATTTTGGTACTTTTGCAATTTTTAAAAGAATTTTATTAAAATTACTGGCTTCATTACTAGATCAATGGTTTGTAGAGCTTCATAATTTCTATTTTTGGTAGTTTCTTGTTTATTTTACTCTGCTCAGCTCTAATTTCATCGAAACACAACTATAATTGAATTTGTGAAAGATGTCATAGTCAATACTATTGAAACTTAAAAGAAAAATATCAAATTGAAAAGATAATTCTCTCATCATACCCCGAGCCACTGCCCAAAAGATGCCTTAGAAACGTCACTACTGAAAGTACTAAGT